>NC_084553.2:27765950-28110950 GCF_033978685.3 Nerophis lumbriciformis
TCCAGGATTATTTTGCTGATTTTTCCTATTTCAGATTTAGTTGGGTTTATTAGTCGGCATGTTGGGTTATTTGCGAAGTTGGGTTTGTGGTCCTTCAATGTGATGAAGGCTTCCTTGTTGGCTGTGGCGTCCACCCTGTCCTCAATGTCCAGTTCAGCCGCGATCCTTTTATTTTCCAGGTGGATGTTCTGTAAGGTGTTGGGTTGTGCTTTTTTGTATGATTTGGTGATGCTTCTGTCCAGTAAGGTGTGATGTTCTGGTATATCCATTCTGTAGAAGTTTGTGGTTTTATCGGCAGCTATGATGAGGTTGTGCATGTATGTATGTATCAATGTGCATGTGTGTGTGTGTGTATATATATATATATATATATATATATATATATATATATATATATATATATATATATATATATATATACACATATATAGTCGAGGTGTCTGTGGTTTATCCGTTATACAGTGCTCAATACCGGGGTAGAGCGGAATATACGTTAGGTCAGGATTTTAGGGATAGCCCCTGTGTTTTTTCCTGACCTAATTTATATAAATATATATATATATATATATATATATATATATATATATATATATATATATATATATATATATATATATATATATATATATATATATATATATATATACACATATATATATATACACATATGTATCTACAGTATGTATGTATATAAACATATATTATATATATATATATATATATATATATTAGGGCTGTGAATCTTTGGGTGTCCCACGATTTGATTCAATATCGATTCTTGGGGTCACGATTAGATTCAAAATCGATTTTTTTTCAATTCAACACGATTCTTGATTCAAAAACAATTTGTTCCCGATTCAAAACGATTCTCTTTTCATTCAATACATAGGATTTCAGCAGGATCTACCCCAGTCTGCTGACATGCAAGCAGAGTAGTAGATTTTTGTAGAAAGCTTTTATAATTGTAAAGGACAATCTTTTATCAACTGATTGCAATAATGTAAATTTGTTTAAACTATTAAATGAACCAAAAATATGACTTATTTTATCTTTGTGAAAATATTGGACACAGTGTGTTGTCAAGCTTATGAGATGCGATGCAAGTGTAAGCCACTGTGACACTATTGTTCATTTTTTTAAATTTTTATAGATGTCTAATGATAATGTCAATGAGGGATTTTTAATCACTGCTATGTTGAAATTGTAATTATTGATACTGTTGTTTATAATATTCATTGTTGTATCACTACTTTTGGTTTGTTCTGTGTCGTGTTTGTGTCTCCTCTCAATTGCTCTGTTTTTTGCAGTTCTGAGTGTTGCTGGGTCGGGTTTGGTTTTGGAATTGGATTGCATTGCTATGGTATTGCTGTGTATTGTTTTGTTGGATTGATTAATTAAAAAAAAAAAAAAAAAATTTTAATAATTAAAAAAAAACCAAAACAATTTTTAAAAAATGAGAATTGATTCTGAATCGCACAATGTGAGGATCACGATTTGAATTTGAATCGATTTTTTCCCAGCCTTTGCTTTGATTACTGCTTTGCACACTCTTGGCATTCTCTCGATGAGTTTCAAACACACCAGTTAAGTGAAAACCATTTCAGGTGACTACCTCTTGAAGCTCATCGAGAGAATGCCAAGAGTGCGCGAAAAAGTAATCAGAGCAAAGGGTGGCTATTGTGAAGAAACTAGAATATAAAATATGTTTTCAGTTAGTTCACCTTTTTTTGTTAAGTACACAACTCCACATGTGTTCATTCATAGTTTTGATGCCTTCAGGGACAATCTACAATGCAAATAGTCATGAAAATAAAGAATACGCATTGAATGAGAAGGTGTGTCCAAACTTTTGGCCTGTACTGTATGTGTGTATATATATATATATCTGTGTGTGTATACTTATATATATATATATATATATATATATATATATATATATATATATATATATATATATATATATATATATATATACACAAGCTGCAATGGATGCCGAGGGGATACAGTTAATAATGTGAGAGTCCAGTCCATAGTGGGGCCAGCAGAGGATCCTCTTGCATGTAGACAAGTTGGGTCACAGAAACGCCACCAACTGATGCATTAGGAGTGGTCCACCCTGGGTCCCGACTTCATGTGAAAGTCCAGTCAATTGGGAGACCAGCAGGGGATCATCTTGAATGGAGACAAGTCGGCAGCACAGAGACGTCACCAACTGATGCAAAGAGGAGTGGTCCATCCTGGGTCCTGAATTCAAACAGCGCGTCCTCCGTGTAGGCTGACCTGTGGTCACCTAATAACCTCTCCACGAAGGAAAGGGGGGTAGAGCAGAAAAGAAATGGCAGATCAACTGGTCTAAAAAGGGGTCAATTTAAAGGCTAGAGTATACAAATGAGTTTTAGGATGGGACTTAAATGCTTCTACTGAGGTAGCATCTCTAACTGTTATTGGTATGGCATTCCAGAGTACTGGAGCCCGGATAGAAAACGCTCTAAAGCCCGCAGACTTTTTTTGGGCTCTGGGAATCACTAATAAGCCGGAGTTCTCTGAACACAGATTTCTGGCCGGGACATATGGTTCAATACAATCAGCAAGATAGGATGGAGCTAGACCGTTTAGTATTTTATACGTAAGTAGTAAAACCTTAAAGTCGCATCTTAAGTGCACAAGAAGCCAGTGCAGGTGAGCCAGTATAGGCCTAATATGATCAAACTTTCTTGTTCTTGTCAAAAGTCTCACAGCCGCATTTTGTACCAACTGTAATCTTTTAATGCTAGACATAGGGAGACCCGAAAATAATATGTTACAGTAATCGAGACGAGGCGTAACGAACGCATGAATAATGATCTCAGCGTCAGTGGTGGACAAAATGGGACGATTTTTTCAGATATTTCGGAGATGAAAGAAGGCCGTTTTCGTAACACTCTTAATGTGTGACTCAAATGAGAGAGTTGGGTCGAAGATAATACTGAGATTCTTCCCCGAGTCGCTTTGTGTAATTGTTGTGACTCTGCAGCATCGCGTGGACATCGGGGGCGGTACCTCTGGATTGGCAGACCGGGGTGGTGGTTCCTCTCTTTAAAAAGGGGAACCGGAGGGTGTGTTCTAACTATCGTGGGATCACACTCCTCAGCCTTCCCGGTAAGGTCTATTCAGGTGTACTGGAGAGGAGGCTACGCCGGATAGTCGAACCTCGGATTCAGGAGGAACAGTGTGGTTTTCGTCCTGGTCGTGGAACTGTGGACCAGCTCTATACTCTCGGCAGGGTCCTTGAGGGTGCATGGGAGTTTGCCCAACCAGTCTGCATGTGCTTTGTGGACTTGGAGAAGGCATTCGACCGTGTCCCTCGGGAAGTCCTGTGGGGAGTGCTCAGAGAGAATGGGGTTACGGACTGTCTGATTGTGGCGGTCCGCTCCCTGTATGATCAGTGTCAGAGCTTGGCTCGCATTGCCGGCAGTAAGTCGGACACGTTTCCGGTGAGGGTTGGACTCCGCCAAGGCTGCCCTTTGTCACTGATTCTGTTCATAACTTTTATGGACAGAATTTCTAGGCGCAGTCAAGGCGTTGAGGGGATCCGGTTTGGTGGCTGCTGGATTAGGTCTATGCCTTTTGCAGATGATGTGGTCCTGATGGCTTCATCTGGCCAGGATCTTCAGCTCTCACTGGATCGGTTCGCAACTGAGTGTGAAGCGACTGGGATGAGAATCAGCACCTCCAAGTCCGAGTCCATGGTTCTCGCCCGGAAAAGGGTGGAGTGCCATCTCCGGGTTGGGGAGGAGATCTTGCCCCAAGTGGAGGAGTTCAAGTACCTCGGAGTCTTGTTCACGAGTGAGGGAAAAGTGGATCGTGAGATCGACAGGCGGATCGTTGCGGCGTCTTCAGTAATGCGGACGCTGTATCGATCCGTTGTGGTGAAGAAGGAGCTGAGCCGGAAGGCAAAGCTCTCAATTTACCGGTCGATCTATGTTCCCATCCTCACCTATGGTCACGAGCTTTGGGTTATGACCGAAAGGACAAGATCACGGGTACAAGCGGCCGAAATGAGTTTCCTCCGCCGGGTGGCGGGGCTCTCCCTTAGAGATAGGGTGAGAAGCTCTGTCATCCGGGGGGAGCTCAAAGTAAAGCCGCTGCTCCTCCACATCGAGAGGAGCCAGATGAGGTGGTTCGGGCATCTGGTCAGGATGCCACCCGAGCGCCTCCCTAGGGAGGTGTCTAGGGCACGTCCGACCGGTAGGAGGCCACGGGGAAGACCCAGGACACGTTGGGAAGACTATGTCTCCCGGCTGGCCTGGGAACGCCTCGGAATCCCCCAGGAGAAGCTGGACGAAGTGGCTGGGGAGAGGGATGTCTGGGCTTCCCTGCTTAGGCTGCTGCCCCCGCGACCCGACCTCGGATAAGCAGAAGAAGATGGATGGATGGATGGATGTGTCAAATGTTAAGGTGGTTTTATTAAATAGGTGCCGGTGTCTAGCAGGACTGATAATCCACATTTCCGTTTTTCCGTTTTCTTAGCGTTAAGATGCAAAAAGTTGCTGGACATACATTGTTTAATTTCATTAAGACACGCCTCCAGGTGACTACAATCTGGTGTGTTGGTCAGCTTTAGGGTCATGTAGAGTTGGGTGTCATCAGCATAAGAGTGAAAGCTAACACTGTATTTGTGTATGATGTTACCTAGCGGAAGCATGTAGATGCTGAAGAGTGCAGGGCCAAGAACCGAACCCTGTGGAACTCCGCACATTACCTTAACATAGTCCGAGGTCACATTGTTATGGGCGACACACTACATCATGTCAGTAAGATAGGAGTTAAAACAAGAGAAGGCTAAGTCTGACATACCAATACATGTGTTGATACGTGCTAATGGAATGCTATGATTAACGGTATTGAAAGCTGCGCTAAGATCAAGTATCAGCAACATGGATGACACATCAGCATCCATAGTTAGCAATAAGTCTTTAGTCATTTTTGCAAGGGCTGTCTCCGTAGAGTGATTTGCCCTGAAACCGGATTGAAAGGGTTCACAGAGATTGTTAGACGCTAAGTGTTCATTCAGCTGCTGTGCAACATTTTTTTCAAGGATTTTTTAGACAAAGGGAAGGTGGGACACCGGCTGCTAGTTTACCATAAGGTCAGGGTCGAGGTTAAGTCTTTTGAGCAGAGGATGAATAACCGCTTTTTTGAATGGTAGGCGAACAGTGCCAGAGGAAAGTGATACGTTTATAATATTTAGCACTCTTGGTCCTAATATGACAAACAGCTCCTTGATAAGTTTCCCAGGAAGTGGGTCAAGTAAACATGTTGTTTGTTTTGTTCCATTTGCAAGTCGCAGGAGTTCCTCTAATGTTATTTCATTAAAAAGAGAGAGACTATTTTGGAGGGCAATATTCGTCGTACATACATTTGTATCTGCGTTAATAGAACCCAATTGTAGCTGGGACGCGTTATCTTTAATCTCTTCTCTAATTACTTAAATTTTCTTAATAAAGAATTTCATAAAGTCATCAGCCGAGTGGATGGAGACACTGGGGGAGTCCCTTGTTGGGTTAGCGATGCTGCTATACTGAACAAATATTTAGGATCGTTTTTGTTGAGGCAGACAAGATTGGAGTAGTAATTAGTTTTAGCTTAGGTAAGCGCATGTTTATAACTTATTAAATGATCACTCCAAGCTTGATGGAAAACCTCAAGTTTAGTCGCACGCCATTTGCGTTCCATATTTCTACATGATAGTTTAAGAGCTCTGGTTTCTTCTGTAAACCAGGGGGTACGCTTTTTAGGGACCTTTTTTAGCTTTAGTGGTGCTATACTATCAATGGTGTCGCGCAGGGCATCGTTAAAGTTGTTAGTGAGGTTATCGATAGAGCCCACATAATTTGGGAATGGTGCCATTACCGAAGGCAGTAGGCCAGCAGGGATCGTGGTTTTGGCAGCATTAATGCGGCGGCTGCTAAAGCATTGGTTATTAGTAGCTTGTTGACAATGAGTCAGAACTTAAAATTGTATAAGGTAGTGATCGGACGTTACTTTAGTGTATGGGAGTACCATAACTTTGGAGGTGGTGACACCTCGGACAAGGACTAGGTCTATTGTATTACCGTTGCGATGCGTGGGTAAATGTATTATTTGTGTAAGACCACAGCTATCAATTATAATCTGGAGCGCCACGCACAGAGGGTCTAACGGAGTATTCATATGAATATTAAAATCCTTCATTATAATTATATTATCTGCGTGCGTCACTCGATCAGCGACAAACTCTGAAAATTCACTGATAAAGTCTAAATAGGGCCCAGGGGGGCGATAGATAACAGCCAGATAGAGAGGTAGGGGTGTGACATACCTCATAGTAAGCACCTCCAATGAATTATATTAATTACTTAGGTTAGGGGTAAGGTGAAGGTTTTCATTGTATATTAGTGCGACCCCTCCACCACTTTTAAGGGAACGGACAATATGTGCAGTCGAATAGTTAGGAGGAGATACCTCGTTAAGTGGGAAAAATTAATCTGGTTTTAGCAAAGTTTTGCTGAGACCAATGACGTTAAGATTGTTGTCTCTAAAGACCTCATTAACTAATAATGTTTTGGGAGACAATGATCCGATGTTTAAAAAGCCCATATTATAGGTAGTGGCCTGTTTTGAGGATTTTTTCTTAATGGTATCCATAGTACTGATAATAATAATAATGTTACGTTTATTTATTATTTATTACGGTTAAATATTATTCATTTACGTCTATGCAAGTTTTTGTTATTTTTGCTTGTATGGTGTGTGTGTCTGTCCACATTATGCCGGGCGACTAACATCTACAGTCGACCCGAACTTCTTAAATTAGGACTACGGAGTGAGCAAGAAGTCACAGCTGAGTTTCTTCGTCTACACGAGATACCGGCGGACATAGCCAGGACACCGGGCTCTCCAAGGATTACATTTCCCAGGAGAAGGAGGCGGAGGGACAGGAAGCAAAAGCGGGGCTGCAGACCTGGCGTACTAGCTAGACTGCGCAAGCTGCCATTCAAACCGTTGCTTCCCAGCATTTTTTTAAATCAAATTCAAGATCCCTCGCCAACAAGATGGACGAGCTGAAGCTGCAGACTGCGACAAATAAGATGGTCGGGGACAGCTGCATTCTGCTCATCACGGAGACGTGGCTTCACCCGCTCATCCCGGACACAGCTATCGAGCTAGCGGGCCGCACAACACATCGGCATAACAGAACCAAGGACTCCGGTAAGAGCAGAGAAGGGGGGCTGTGCATCTACGTCAACAACAGCTGGTTCACCAACACCAAGACTGTTACCAGTCACTGCTCATCTGATTTGGAGTACGTTACTGTGAAATGCAGACCCATCTACCTTCCACGGGAGTTTAATGTTGTCATGCTAACGGCTGTTTACATACCACCGGCAGCTAATGCTAGTATGGCCCTCAGGGTGTACATGACTCCATTAGCAGTCAACAAAGGGCGTATCCTGAGGCGGTACACATCATTGCTGGAGACTTTAATCATGCAGAATTAAAAAATGTGCTCCCTAAATTCTATCAGCACATTAAATGTGCAACTAGAGGAAAAAACACTTTGGACAAGGCATACTCGAATATCAAGAGTAGCTACAGGGCTAAGCCACTACCACACTTGGGCCAGTCCGACCACCTGTCAGTGTTGTTAATCCCAGCATACACCCCCCCTCAGGAAATGTGCTCCGACAACTAAAACTGTTAAAATCTGGCCTGAGGGCGCCTCTCAGCAGCTCCAGGATTGCTTTGAAGGAACCAACTGGGGCATCTTTGAACAGCAGGACCTGGAGGACTACACTTTATCTGTGCTGAGCTATATCAAGTTCTGCACGGATATTGCTATGACCGAGAAGCGCATCCGGGTCCATCCAAACCAAAAGCCCTGGATGACTGGTGAGGTCAGGACCCTGCTGAAGGAGAGGAACAAGGCCTTCAGGTGTGGTGATGTGGCACAGTACAGTTCTGCCAGGGCCAGCCTGAGGAGAGGCATCATAGAGGCCAAGACAGCATACCGGAAGAAAATAGAGGGACACATCAGCAGCAACAACACAAGGCAGGTGTGGCAGGGGGTGAAGCACATCACCGGCTACAAATCCAACAACCTCGCTGTGGCTGACAGAGACGCCTCGCTGGCGGAGGAACTGAACATCTTCTTCGCTCGCTTTGAGGTGGAGCAACCACATGCAGTCACATCACAACCCTCAACCCGTGACAACATCCTCATGTTGGAGGAACATGAGGTGCAGCGCACACTAAGGAGGGTGAACCCAAGGAAAGCTGCTAGACCGGATGGCGTACCTGGACGTGTACTAAAGACCTGTGCAGACCAGCTGGCTGTTGTTTTTACCAGGATTTTCAACCAGTCTTTGTCCCAGTGCATTGTCCCACCCTGTCTAAAGGACTCTGTTATTGTCAAACTGCCAAAGAAATCTGCAGTAAACAGCCTGAGTGACTACCGTCCAGTGGCACTTACACCAATCATTATGAAGTGCTTTGAAACTCTGGTTCGGGGGCACATCATCTCAAATCTGCCACCTGCATTGGACTCTCACCAGTTTGCGTACAGGGCCAACAGATCTACAGAGGATGCTATCGCAACAGCCCTCCACACTGCTCTGAGCCACCTAGAACAGCAGGGGAGCTATGCAAGGCTACTCTTTGTTGATTTTAGCTCTGCGTTCTATACCATCCTCCCCCAAACTGACGGGGCTGGGACTGTCTTCCTCCATCTGCCACTGGATCCTGGACTTCCTTACAAATCGCTCTCAGAGGGTGAGGGTAGGCTCCCACCTCTCAACATCCATCAGCATCAGCACCGGCTCCACCCAGGGCTGCGTGCTAAGCCCCCTACTCTACACCCTCTACACTCATGACTACACCCCTGCTCATGCCAGCAATACCACTATTAAATTTGCAGACGACACCACAGTAGTGGGACTCATTTCTGGGAGGGATGAGTCTGCCTACAGAAATGAAGTGGAGCGGCTGACTGGGTGGTGCAGGGAAAACAACCTGGTCCTTAACACCACCAAGACGAAGGAGCTGATCATGGATTTCCGGAAGATAAAAACAATAAACATCCAACCATCAACGGGGACTATGTGGAAATGGTCTCTAACTTCAGGTTCCTGGGGATCCAGATCGAGGAAAACCTGTCGTGGAGTATGAACACCTCAGTGACCATCAAAAAGGCACAGCAAAGACTTTACTTTCTGAGACTCCTCAAAAAGAACCACCTGTCACAAAAACTGCTTGTGTCCTATCACTGCTCAATAGAGAGTGTGCTGACATACTGCATGTGTGTATGGTATGCCAGCTGCACGGCGGAAGAGAGAAACACACTTCAGAGGGTGATAAAAACTGCCATGAAGATCACTGGCTGCTCTCTCCCCTCCCTAGATGAACTGTACAGTGCCAGGTGCCTCAAAAAGGCCCAAAACATCATAAGGGACCCATCTCACCCTGGACATAAACTTTTTGAACTGCTGCCCTCGGGCAGGAGATACAGGACAATAAAATGCCGGACAAATAGACTTAAGAACACTTTTTACCCGAGAGCAATAGTGTCGCTGAACACAAGACGACAATAATGACTGTGCACGTGAGCTGTGTGCTTGCTATTTTTATGTATGTATTTTATCTATTTATCTATGTTTTTATGGTTTTATGTGTTGTGAATTTGCACTAAATTAGTTTTGCTTACAATTTCGTTGTACAATGTACAATGACAAAAAAGATATATTCTATTCTATTTTGTGTCGTGCGCCTTAAATAATTTTGATCACATCTAGGAATTGACATGATGGGGATCTGGAGGTTATTTGCTTGGTGCTGCGATAGATTTAACGCGTCAAAATTTGCCACCTCAGTAGAATGCATGTTCCTCTCTGGCACAGTCACTACAAAATTAAACATTATGTAAGTTATGTATTATTCGAGGAGAAATACAATGTGTGCAGGAATTTTCCAACCTGGCGCTGGTTAGTTCTCTTAACCCTGTAAGACCCAAATATAGAAAAACCTCAAATATATATATATATATATATATATATATATTTGACTTTTCAGATGTTGTTGTAGGAGGCATTTGATGCAGAAATTGAAGAGTTAAAAAAAAAAATTATGTATGTTTTTAGAGAAACGTTGTAATATTGCAACATTGGGCTTTGATGGGACCAGAATTTCTGTATTTGTACTCACGTTGTCTGAACAACTAAGAGTTCATTTGCAGGGTTGATTGCTTACTTATCCCCATAACGGTATATATCATTAATAATAACCGCACATTAGTTATATTTTTATGAAGTCATCTATTACAAATATAAACAATATGAAAAAAGATAAAACTCTTAAAAAACGCTTTTCCCCCCTCTTTTTTTTCTTTTCATGACATTGGTCATGAAGACTTTCATTGGTGGTGAAAGTCCTAAAAACAGTCCCTGTCGTCTGTAAAACAAAGACGAACATCACACTTTCTGCATTGTGTGTTGATGTATCCTGTATTGCAGTGTCTGCAGCATCATCATCTCATCCACAGAGTTGTGCTCTTCTGGTACCAACCTGCAGGCATTTCTCTCTGAATGAATCAAGACAGATTCTGAGTTTCCATAGTTTGTTTTTCTTTTCCGTCTCAGATACTGTCATGTTGTTTACAAAATGTAATGACATCAACAGGGATTGGAATCTGTTGCGTTGCATCACATCAGCAACAGGTGGTGGACCAAGTGCTCAGGATAGACAATAGTGTCTGCCTGGTAAGTCGCTTTGGACAAAAGTGTCCAAATTCCATCAATGTAAATGTAAATGGGTTTATGGCTCTAATTATCATACTAAAAAGAAAACATGCATACCCTCATTACATCCACACATTCAGGAACATTCCTTTCCCCAGAACTGAATTGTCTGTTGATATCCTCTTTGTGGACAAAGTCATGGAATTTTAGGTCAGGCTGATCAATTAACTACATTTTATGGAGATAAAACTTTTAAATCAATCACCAGAACACAACACAAGGGTAGAATGTATACTATCCATGTATAGAGAAAATACTTCAGGCAGTGATGTAGTGGAGGGAATACAACCTGTTTGAGCCCACTGCAACAAGCCAGCATTTTGACTACCACATTCACCCAGTGTTGTATAGTTGCAACAATTATATAACAAGCTCTAAATGAAAGTTGATGCATCTGTTCCACAATAACTATATATGTACATGCTCTAGACCAGTGGTTCTTAACCTTGTTGGAGGTGCGGAACCCCGCCAGTTTCATATGTGCATACACCGCACCCTTTTTTAGTAATAATTAAAAAATGTTTTTTTCAAATTCAAGACAATGTTGCACAAAATGAACTGTGCATGAACCCCAACAAATTACACACCTGCAAATCAGATGGAAAATTAGAGGGAGTATTGTTTGGGGGTATCCATAATATGTCGATAGGGAGAAGTTTTTATTTACACGATGAGTTGGGTATGTCTCGACCACCGCGGCGGAGGCTCCACCGAACCCCTGAAGCCGACTCACCGAACCCCAAGGGTTCGATCGAACCCAGGTTAAGAACCACTGCTCTAGACATTGTAATAACAACCCAAAAAAAAATAAAAAGACATTTTACTTACTTGAATGTGATGAATCCAGTCCAATGAAACAAATAGACGTTGTCCGAAGGAAACCTTGAGACAGGCCCGGCCCTAACCAATCTGGCGCCCTAGTCAAGATTTTAGGTGGCGCCCCCCCACATCGGCAGTGAAGTGTATATACTCACAAGAAACCGAATAGCTTTGTCTTTGACCTTTTTTTTTTTACTTACAACTATACCTAATATATAAAGGGGTGGAAAAGTGACTATTACCTGCAGGGCAAACATTAGCTAACCAGAAGGCAATAACAATGTAAACAAAAAACACCTGCTTAAAAGATCTAATACAAATGTCCCTGAGGAATGTAAGGTGAGTACTGTAATTACCTAACGTTACATTATTATTTTCCATAACAATTTAGCCCCCTCCACAATATTAACCCGACGTTAAAACAGAACTAGCTATTTATTGATTAGCAATTGCCGAATCATGTAACATTAGCTTAATGCTAAAAAGCCAGGTTACTATCACATTCTGTAACAGACAAATAATTTCATGTAGGCTAACGTTACCTACCTGCTAACTCTGTCTTTTCTCGTTTCTACTCCTCTTCTTTTCTCTTTTTTCTTCCCTGGGCACCTGACAGTTTTGGCCGTTTTGACATCTTGTGTTGATTTTTTGATGTGGTGACGTCCAAAAAGAGTCATGATACGGGAAGGGAGGGGGCGCACCGTGCGGGGGAGAGGGGGGGGGGGGGCGTAACAAATAATATTTCTATTAAATAGGCTTTACTTTGCATTTTAATTAACGTGGGATTATTTTTTGTATTTAGAAATAATAATACCAACTTTTTTTTTTTTTTTTTTTTTCTCCAACATTTGTGGCACTGGCGTGGCGCCCCCTGATGGACGGCGCCCTTAGCATTTGCCTATACGGCCTATGCCACGGGCCGGCCCTGCCTTGAGAGGTTGTGTGAGTTCATGGCCAGAAGGCGTGACTTATAAACAAATGTACAATCCAATAGCCTTGTGAGACTGAACAATAGGACCCAATGACTATGTAAATGTAGTAAAAAAAAAATATATATATATATAACAGATTGTCTTTTAGGATGGTTAAAGGTAACTTTGTAATTTTACAACAAGGGGTGTTACAGGGTTAACTGACTCCTCACCCGGACTAACAGACACTGTATTTGCCTGTGTCTGAGCTTGCTCTTGTGTAGTTAGTCAAGCTTTACTCAAATAGTAATCTATATTTTTCTAAAACGAGTGATGGCGCCTTCCCGGTTAGGGTGAAGGCCGTCCCTCCTCAGCAAGCCCGTTTTTCCCCAGAAAGAGGGCCAATTATCAACAAATGTTAGTCCCTGTTCTCTACAAAAACTAGCGAGCCACTTGTTAAGTGAGACTAATCTTTTATCCCTCTCATCATTGCCTCTCACAGGCAGGGGGCCAGAGACAAGTACTCGATGCCGAGCTATCTTTGTAGAGAGATTACAAGTCCGAGCAATGTTCCTCTTTGTAATCTCTGACTGTGTTATCCGAGTGTCATTGAAGCCAACGTGTACAACTATGTTCGCATAGCTAATGGTGCGATTAGCATGTGTACGTGTTTACTTGGCCTGTTGCGAGTCAGCTCCCTAAGATTAGCATCAATGTCAGGTGCTCTGGCCCCGAGAATAAACAAAAGTATGGCTGATTTACTAAGCTGTATGTTTCAGTTGATGTGGTCCCCTTTGACTTAGATGTGGTGCCCGGTAGACTGGGGTGTAGGACTAGCTAAAGGGCTAAATCTATAATGTGTCTCAACCGGTTCACCGTGGCTTGTAGGTTGCTTAGGGCTGCTACAAACTGGGCTAGTCAACACGCTACAGCTAACGCTAGCAAACGTGTCAGTGGTGACTAAAATTGTGAAATTACTCTGCTCTAACTGGCGGACACGGTCCTCTTATAGGGCCAACCTATCCATGAGAACGGTGCACGCAGAGCACGGATCCATACTCACATTGCTTCTTTCACGGAATCAAGTTCTTGCAGTAGCAGCAGTTTGAGGGACCAGATGCCTTCGGAGAATAGTTGTATATATATATATATATATATATGTATGTGTGGGGAAAAAAAAAATCACAAGACTATTTCATCTCTACAGGCCTGTTTCATGAGGGGGGGTACCCTCAATCGTCAGGAGATTTTAATGGGAGCATTCGCATACCATGGTTTATATAGGGCACAGAGTGGGTGGGTACAGGCTGGCCTAGGGGCGTGGTGATTGGCTCATGTGTTACCTAGGAGGTGTTTCCGTCTATGGCGGCATGTTGTTACAATTTCGCTGCGCTTGTTGAGGGATGACAGGTCTGGACGGTAAATAATAAACAGTTTCTCTTTCAAGCATAGGTTGCATCTTTTATTACCACTATTGTAAGGTGTGCTGGATGCAAGAATTTGCCATGTTATTGAATATTCAACATTATTGTCTTTGAGGTCCCAAATGTGTTTGCTGAGTTCTGTGGTATTTCGCAGGTTTTGGTTCCTGAAAGAAGCCTTGTGGTTGTTCCATCTGGTTTTGAATTCACCCTCGGTTAATCCTACATATGTGTCGGATGTGTTAATGTCCTTGCGTATTACCTTAGATTGGTAGACAACTGATGTTTGTAAGCACCCCCCGTTGAGAGGGCAATCAGGTTTCTTTCGACAGTTACATGCTTTGTTGGTTTTGGAGTCGTTCTGACTGGGGGTCGACGGCTCATTTGCAAACACCTCCTAAGTAACACATGAGCCAATCACCACGCCCCTAGGCCAGCCTGTACCCACCCACTCTGTGCCCTATATAAACCATGGTATGCGAATGCTCCCATTAAAATCCCCTGACGATTGAGGGTACCCCCCCTCATGAAACAGGCCTGTAGAGATGAAATAGTCTTGTGATTTTTTTCCCCCACACATACATATATTGCGCTCTACTACGGTATCGAGCACTATTTTTTGGATAACCTTATTAAGACATATATATATATATATATATATATATATATATATATATATAATTTTTTGAGGGGCTTTTAAAAATAACTAGTTAACTGAAGTGATTAATTACAAAAAATTATCGCATTAATCATGTACATACACAGATTATTCACACATTTTATTTTGATTTTGATTTATTTTGTACATGCTCCTTTACTTTAACCGTGGATGTTTACCTGAAGGGTAGTTATACGGTCAGCGATCAGGTCAATGCATGAGTGAGGAGACTCCGACTGGAGTGTTTCCTGGTAAATTTCACTCCAAAATACACCCAGACTAGACTTTAGATAAAACTGTCAACGCAATTTGAGCAAATAAATGATATGCTTTAAAGTAAAAAAAAGTGTTCCTGTATTACATTGTTACAATAAAATTGCATTAGTGTCCAAATAAAAATGGTCCTTTTCTAAAAATGGTATAATTAGTTCACTTTATATGTCACAAGCCCATTTCCTGTGTGTACAAGGCATATATTTTCTGACTGTGATCAATCAATCAATATTTTTTATTTAACCAGGTAAAAACTCATTGATATTAAAATATCTTTTCCAAGAGTGACCTGGCCAAGAGGGCAGCAAAAAAAAGGTAGAGAAATACATATCAAAACAACAGAAAACAGCAGCAGTCACACACCGCAGTTAAAAATAAATGACTTCCATATAATGACATAAAAACAATGTATATAATGTTTCAGTAACAACAACTTAAAAACAAGTACAATGCCCAATAGAAACAGTTTCTCCATCCTTTAAAATGGCTTGAAATTCCCCCAAAGTGATCAGTTCCAGTAACCTCAGTTCCTTCTGTCAGTTATTCCAGGACCATGGAGCAGCATAAGTGGCTAAGTGGCGATAGCAAAGACAATGCTAATGCGGTAGTCATCGACTATCTAAACGAACAGTCGACTAATCGGATTATGAAGCATATTCACTGACTGTTACTTTGCCATAAGCTTTTAAATTCAGTTTGAGATAGTTTAGGCATGCATGCAACAAAGATGACTAATACATTCTAAAAGCAAGGACAGGCAAAGTGCTGACTAAAGGTATTAATTAGTATACAAACAAAGGACAGTCAAAATAGCAGCAATAAAAACATTCAAAACACACAACAAGTGTCCTTATAAAAAGAGTATTTTGTTATAATGATGTGTTTAGAATAGCGCACACAGGTGTGTAGACAAAGTTTAGCTGGCAGACTTTGATTAAAATGTAAAACCACTTCACACAACTTTGTCTCTCTTGCCAACAACAGAGCTAGCTAAAAAAAACTAACTATCTTATCGAGGAGAGTCGCATTTGTTGGTGGCTAATTTTATTTTCTATTTTTGTGGACAATGTCGACAAATCGTTGCACCTCTATTATACATCATGGATTATGATTATAATTATATATATATATATATATATATATATATATATATATATATATATATATATATATATATATATATATATATATATATATATATAAAATATTATTTTTGCAGTAGTTTCTTTTGTGTGGCTCTGTCTGACTTCCTGTTCTTGACAGCCCTCCCTGTCCTTTCCCTGCTGTGTGTGACAGTGTGGCCTTTTGTAACTAGTTGTAGTACAGTTGTCCCTGGTTTATCACTATTAATTGGTTCCGGTCATAACCATGATGAATGCATTTCTGCAAAGTAGGAATCATTTATTATAAATCAGATATTTTCATAGCTGCAGCATAAAAACCTGTTAACAACCTTCTAAATACATGTTTTCAACATAATGAAAACCTCTAGAAATAAAATAATACTCTCCTCTTTTTAGTTTATTTAGTCATTTATATGCTTGACAATGCTTAATTAAGGACCAATAAATTGTAGAATATGATACAAATTATGTATTATTTATCGAAAAAAAAATCAGTAATGTGGTTTTAGAAATATTATTTTTTGCCCCAGAAACAACAAATGTTTGCAAAATTGTATGTATCATTCGAGACCAAGAATGGATTCTGGCTCAGTTTTTCTT
The DNA here is from genome assembly GCF_033978685.3 of Nerophis lumbriciformis. Classification (NCBI taxonomy): domain Eukaryota; kingdom Metazoa; phylum Chordata; class Actinopteri; order Syngnathiformes; family Syngnathidae; genus Nerophis; species Nerophis lumbriciformis. The sequence goes on from NC_084553.2 coordinate 27,782,568, forward strand.
GTGCTGCTCTTTGTGTGATTGGTGAAAGTGACGTAAGGAATTTGATTGCTTATCAAGCAGGCACACACTGTTTATACTTTTTGCATTAAAGTCTGCTATCAGTCATATCCATGCATGTTAAAGTTATGTCATAATGTTATCACTATACTGTACAGTACGTATTGCTAGCAATGTGTGTCCTTGCTGGTGTAATAGAATAAGCTTCTGCCTTAATGGCAAAGGGTGTCCGTTTGATTCTTCAATCAATCAATCAATCAATCAATTAATCAATCAATCAATCAATCAATCAATCATTGTATTTCTATAGCCCTTAATCACAAGTGTCTTTACGTGATTCACAAACTCACAATAGGCTCACATAGGCTCCATTGTAAGCAGACTTTTGATCACATTTATTTAAAATTTAGAATAAAAAAATAAATAAATCCATCGTCATGTCTCTCATAATAATTGTGAACAATAAGCAAATTCCAAAAAAGTGCAGTTCCTCTTTAAGTAAGCAGAATAAGACGTGCAATCCATTTTGCGTCTCTGCCTTCATTGATATGCAGAATATATGCTGATCATTGAAACGCACACAATATTGGGAAGAGAAAATACAAATATATTATACAGCCCGCTCAATGTGACTTATCAACACCCATTATCGTTTTGGGAGCAGTATTTGGCGTATTATTTAGTATGTTTCAACATATTTGGATGTTCAGAAATAAAAAAATATTAGACACATCGTGTATTTAGCAACATCTTTTTATAATTTCATAGTTGCCAGAAGACTAAAGGGGCTGATTAAAATAAAAAATAAAATGATGCCTTTTGGTGTCATTTAATATTTTTTTAAAGACATAAAATATATATTAAAAACATATACTGTATCCTAAATGATAAAAGCTTCTTGAGCACAGTAGTGCAGCCTCCCTCTCATCCACCTTCTGCTCTAAAAAAAAAAAAAAGAAGAAAAAAAGTGGTTACAATGTAGATGCACTGGACGACTGCTGCTAAAATGCCCATAAAGAGTGGTCGATGTCTCCTGCTTGTTTAAAAACATAGCAAAACGCCACAGGAGCATGATAACATGAATGTGCAGTAAATGAGACACTTTTTAATTACACAGTAGATCACATGCAACACGCCCACTAATAGATTGCACACGCTGTTTAGCTCGTGGTATTTGGATTTGAGTAAATCAGGCTCTAAGTTTCATATCTCCTTGGGAGAGAAAACGCTCATCTGACAGCAAGATAGAGCATTGTTCAGCTGGTGGCCTATTTTTACAGTACATGTACAGTGCATCATAACACCACCGCCTGCAGGACGCGATCCATCCAGCGGATCTAATCTAGACTCCCCAAAAACCCACCTCAGAGACATCCCTCATCCAAAGTGAAATACTAACTCCCACAAGAGATATGTTGGCTTCCCTCCTTTAGTGAAACGAAACATGTAATCTCTGCTTAGCTGTCTGCTCTCAGCATCTTTCCTGAGATCCTTTCCCTAACCACTTCCTGTTGCCATCCCTCACAGTCACAGAAGACATCACTTCCCCACTTCTTGTTTGCTGCTCGGCTGATCCCCTTATCCCCGGGCCAGGATGAATGACATTCAGGAGGCCACCTCCCCTGCCACCAGCCTCGGCGGTCCGGCGACCTGCGTCTCCAAAGTGGAGCTGCGAGTGTCTTGCAAAGCTCTACTGGACCGAGACACTCTCAATAAGTCCGACCCTTGTGTGATCCTCATGGCCCAGACCAGCGGACAGTGGACGGAGGTGAGAGACTTTTTTCCCCCCCGTCTGTCTGATAAATGAATGCTTTGTTCGTGAGAGGACTTTTGAAATGTTCTCAATTTATTAGCAGTTTAAAAAGTAATTTCGAGAAATTCCAAGTCAGAAAAACAGTCCTGGGTGTCGCTGCCTCTCACGACTTGGCTCCACTTTCCTTCTGACAGCAGAAGGGGAAGAAGATGAAGGAATGGCTCCAAAATAAAATATTTACTGTACAATGCAACTTGCACAGTGCATCATATGTTAATTCTGTAAATATTTTAGGGTCTCTCATTGTGTAGTAAACATACAGTAGGCTAAAAATGTATACATAGCTGAAGTTAGCTGAGCATGTTTAAAACAAACCTCCCTGATACCGAAGTACATGTCAAACTACTTCCTTAACGTAAATGACCGCCATAACCACAACACCAGGGGGAGCTCCACTAACCACGTTAAACCCAGATTCCGATCTAACAAAGGTCTTAACTCATTCTCTTTCTATGCCACATCAATGTGGAATGCGCTCCCAACAGGTATAAAAGAAAGGGCATCTCTATCCTCCTTCAAAACCGCAATAAAAGTACACCTCCAGGCAACTTCAACCCTAAACTAACACCCTCCCCGGATTGTTAATAATCAAATGTAAACTATCAAACGCAGATATTTTTCTTATGCCTTCTGATCTCTCTCTCTCTCTTTCTATGACCACTACTTGCTGTACATATCCTACCAAGTCAGACCTACACTGTTTCAATATCCATTTCTCTAATCACAATTGTTGATGACTGATAACAACAAAACCTAAGCCCCCCCCCCCCCCCCCCCCCGCCCCTCCACACCCCGAATTGTAAATAATGTAAATAATTCAATGTATACACCCTGATGATTATCTTGTGTGATGACTGTATTATGATGATAGTATATATCTAATGGTGTATATATCTGAATCATGAATCAATTTAAGTGGAACCCGACTTAAACAAGTTGAAAAACTTATTCGGGTGTTACCATTTAGTGGTCAATTGTACGGAATATGTACTTCACTGTGCAACCTACTAATAAAAGTCTCAATCAATCAATCAATGGCAAACCCTAAGCTTTTTAGGGCCCTAAACATGTTGTTTATGGCCCCATTTTGTGGTTTAATATTATTAGGGTTTTAATTTTTAGGTTGCAAATCAAATGGAATTCTTCCAAGCTCCAAATAACAATAGTTACTGAGAATGTAAAGACTGCGCATCTTAATTGACTTGAACGTGGTCACAGCTTTCGGGATCATGTGCTCCCCCCAAGTGCTTGTTGTCCTAAACCAGGGGTGTCCAACTCTTTTTTATTGAGGGCCACATCGCAAGAAATGTTATTATATGATTTAATTATATTACATGTGCAACATTTTTCTGTCAACATTTAAAGACCAACTACTTTTAGCCAGCAAGTGTTTTTTATTTTTTTATTTCCAGCCTTTTGCAGGCCACATCAATGACATGGTGGGCCAAGTAAAATTATTTGGTGGATGTGGCTGGCCACATAAATACCGTGGCGGGCCACAATAAAATGATTTGGCAGTCCACATTAGAATTAATTGACGGTCTTAGGGATGTAACAATATAAAGTTCTCACTTTTTTTTGGAATTTGAATCATTCACAATCCTTATGTAAGAGAAAAGTACATATTTTTTCTTTTTTATGCATTCTAACTAGTAAATAAACGTTTGCTTACAATGGAGCCTATGGGAGCCACTCTATTCTGCCTAAACATCCTTAAAAACATCCAAACACCTCCATTAAGGTTTTATATACATGATGTAAGTATATATTTAATATTGTAATGGGCACATTTACAATACAATTTCATATTTATGTATTTTGATCATTTTAAGCTTAAACGGGACATTAATTTCAAAAAAACAAAATCACAAGGTTAGCTTTTTTTTTTTAAAAACAACATCATTGATTATCACTCACTGCAGACTTTATGAGAGCCAACATCACTTACTGTGCAATGTCTGCTGTCATTAGAAAAGGTGACTGCTTGGATGTTCATATATTCCTATTTCGATGAAGAATGACTCATAATTCTCACATAGAATAGGGGGTGGAACCATTTATTGATTGATTTAAACTTTTATTAGTAGATTGCACAGTGAAGTACATATTCCGTACAATTGACCACAAAATGGTAACACCCAAATAAGTTTTTCAACTTGTTTAAGTCGGGGTCCACGTAAATCAATTCATGGTAACCAAGCATCCTTTCGTGTTGTAACTAATACTTGGTTAATATTCAGGTAGCGAAACGTGAATGGAGTATTGTTGGCGGTTTTTGGATAGTTATTTATTGGCTTTTATGGGCAGAATAGAGGACCTCCCTTTGGTTTCGCTATAAACAGACTTTAAAAAAAATGTTTATCTATGAGTTAGAATGCATAAAAAAAACCCAAAATAAAACATCTGTTGTCATGTCTTTCATAATGATTGTGAACGATAGGCAAAATTTCAAAAAAGTGCAGTTCCCACATAAAGCCGTAATACGAAATTATTGTGAAATTGTACAAAAAAAAGACTTTGTAAAAATGCCATAGTGTGTAAAATGAAGTGGCAGAAATGTAGGATAAACACACTTACTGTAATTGAACACAAACATAATGCTCAAGTGTTCGAAACATATTTATTACTACAAACAAGTATTTTCAAGTGCAAAGAATTGTGTGGAAACATCCACTGTTTCAAGAAAATAGATAACGATTTAACTTTTACAGATGTAAATACCTCAAAATTGGATGTTTAGCTTCACTGGCTTCAAATATCTTTTTCCGAGTGATGGTTTATCAGTAGGATTCTCATATGTCCCTCTGCGGCGGGACAACATCGCTCTGCGTCACCTTGGAAACGCTCGAGACAAAGGTAGCGTTTAGGTACGCAGACCTACGCCAAAGAGGTTATGTTTTCTGCAGGGTTTGTTTGTCTGTTTGTACTAATAACTCAAAATGTTATGGATGGACTTTGATGAAATGATCAGGAAATGTCCACAAAAAACAATTCCTCATATCTCCTCTGATCACACTTCTCCTGCATGCGTCCTCCTTTTCTTCCCTTTACTGCGTTCCACGCCCCCGCCTTCTGGTCCCGTCCTCTGGTCCCTCGCTGCGCAGAGGATTATGGGAGATGTAGTTTATTTTTACACTGGCCAATGCAAAAGCACCAAAAAAAACCTACACTCACTAAGTTTCCATTTCATACCGTCAGACGTCACAACATTATATCTACAATAATGTTACACCCCTAGGCGGTCCACAATAAAATTATGTGATGGGCCGGATTTGGCCCCGGGCCTTGAGTTTAGCACCTTTGTCCTAAGCAAACAAATATTATAGATTGTTTATGCCAACAGAAAAGTCTGGCAAAAACATGCAGTCAAAATACTACTAAAACAACAGGATTTGTCTGTGTTTTCCTGCAGCTCTTGAGCTTTTTTTCAAGCCTTTACAGTTTTGGTGATCCACATCTCACTATTGACAGGAATTAGTTTTAAATTATTATTATTATTTTTTTTTTATAAAATATGATCACAGTTTTCTTAAAATCCTATTAAAATCTCCAATTAAAAGACTGATTTTACTTACGTCACGGTTTCATAGTTAAACACACAAACATTAAGTAATTATTTTTCTGTTTCGCAAACAAAACACACTAATAAAAGTATTGTGCGAACGTCCAGAATTATATGCTGTTTTCATACACTCGTCATGCAATTTTGTAAATGTTTTGGTGTTCTTCAGTTTAAATGTCATTGGCTCACACAGCAGTTGTTTGATTCACCAACATGTCAAATTCAGTTCATTTTTGCAAGAAAATACTAAACATTCCAATCTGTGCAGTTGTAGACGGCACTACGGCCAAAAAATATAAAAAGTGATCTCGATTAACACTAACATACAATCTAATTTCTCAATGATTTATTTTTTTAAACATTTGACTTATTGAGCTTCATTACAAACAAATACCGACATTTTATTTAAAGGACCTCTCTAACGTTGGCACTTATTTCATAGTTCTTGGCCGAAAAATAATGTCTGCAGGTAAGATTTCCTTCAGAATAGACGCAGTGGACAATAAGCTTGTTTTCTAACAAGTTTCAGCACATTTTGGTCCACTCACTTTTAGCTCTAAAATGTGGGCGGGCCTGCATCAGCCGGCTGACGTCGCTTACAAAAGACTGGAGGCAATTTCCTGTTGCGTAGTTTGTGTTTTGGTAGCATCTTCTTCCCAAATCATGATATCTTAATGCAGAATTTAAAGGAACACTAAGCCTGCTTATATTTCCAAATGATGGGAATATGAGGAAAGTATAGACCTCTCTAGTGAAATTCACCAAGCAAAATGGTACTGACCAAGCGAGAGGAATGTAATTAGCAGCCATTATTTGAATGATTCTGACTTTTGAAGAAGAAGGGCTCCGATTGAAGTTTGGTTGGGAAAAAAAAGTAAAAGACTGAAGCTAACTGAGATCAGTGAAATCAGGAGCACCCTGTAGGGAAGAAATACTGAGTCAGAACCTGTGGAAACATGGAGAAAGAAGAGCATTAAAAAATTAGATAAAAGAAGGTGAGCCACTGGTATTTTATTTTGCATTCTCTTCTACTGATGTTTTTCTCATGATGCTTGAGGAAAAGCTGAAAGCTCATGAGGAAACACAGGCTATGGTGTCTATGGAAGAGGACAGAGGTCCGGAAGTGGTGATTTTCTTTTGTGTTAAACATATCACTTTATGAATAATTTATCATGGACCAGGGCGACAAAAACATGCCATTGAGTGTTTAAAATAACACTTTGACATGCCTTTATCCACTCTGTCTATGCGGAGAAATGGGCTCCAGTTCTGAAGATGACATCACACCAAGAGGGGCGGCACAGCGAGTCTGGAGATGGAAAGTGGGCGTTCCAAGCTCGTTATCTATTGATTACTCAAAAAATAATTGATATTATGGGGAAAGCAAAAAATACACAACAATAACTTGCTAGTGAAATTTCAGTCATCTGAACCATTTGGGTTGGCATGCTGGCCGACACTTCTACCTTGTTTACGCCCCCTAACTCGCCCTGGTTATCATTCTTCAGTTTGCGGTGGAATTGATCGTATTAATTCGGACCTTTCTTTTGACTTATTAAGACATGAATCTATTGTGCAGTGGGCGAGTGATTGTGCCATGTTCTTGACTTGATGAATAATTTTGTCTTCCTACTCATTTATTTTTAAACATTATTATTATTAGGCTAAATTATAATAATAATATCATTATGATCATTATCATTATCATACTTTAATTATCACAAATAATAATATAATAATAATAACAATTATTATTATTAATGCCATCATTACTATTAATAATATTTTTCATAATTTGGAATAACTGTGGGATTGGTGTTGGTAAAAAGATGCTATTTCTATTGTTTGAGTGTAATGTTACAACTCTAATGTGTACCTTGAAATTGGCATTACCAGCATCTCTTGTAGTTTTGGGAAGTTGTTTCACTAATATTGTCTTCTGTAATATTTTGCTCAACTTTTTATAACATTTCCTGGCGAAATTCTTGCGTGTGCATGTTCATATGCTACTGGGATTGAGTTGTTCTCCAGTTTCAAACGTCTGTTTTCTTGGACTGCTCCCAGGCTGATTTGGAGTGTGGGAGGCTTGTCTGTTGTTTGCCTGTTAAATCGTGGGCAAAAGCCAAAAAACAATCAGGAGATTCATTCAATTACAAGTGATGTTTTTCCTGTAACTTGGTACTTAAAAAGTCTCATATTTTCAAAGGAAATGGAACATTATAATTGTAACTGGATTTCTGTGTTGTTCTTTTCCTGGACGCATTTGTGACTGACATGAGTTCAGTGTGCCCTTTATCTCCAGTGTCTGTTTATCTGTCTGTCAGTCTATCTACCCATCCATCCGTCCGTCCGTCCGTCTGTCCAATCATCCATCCATCCATCTGTCCATCGATCTCTACACAGTGTTCATAGCAGAGATGATTAAAGGCAACTTTAATTTACCATGACAGAGATGTGTGTGTAGTTGAGGTTTCACACCCCCAACAACAGCAACATCCAAGCTCCTGGCACAAACTATCCTCTGTTCCCTAGATTAGGTCTCATCAACAAACAGACGCATCAAACTCATCCCAAGTCTGTCCATCCAGATGGCACAAAGAGAGGGGGAGGAAAGCAATGATAACGAGACATCAGATCAGATGATTGCATTTAGCCAAAATGGAAATTAGTGTGTAAAGACATCCACAGGTTACATTTGACAATAATTAATATTATTATGCACAGCATGGTGGTGTATTAGAGTTTCAAATTGGACCCCTCTGTGTGGCGTTTATATGTTCTCCGCATGTGTGCACCCAAAAGCATGCATAGCCACTCTTAATTGACCATATTTGTCCATACAGTGTATGTCCTGTCATGGACTTGTGGCCAGATCATGGTGACCAAAGTCAGTGAAGACAGACTAAACAGGAAAAAGTGACAGAAAATTATAAATAAATGAACAATAGCCAGGCATGACTTTTTATTCCACAGTCAAACAGACACCACAACATAACATTTCTAGTTACTAATGTGATTTATTTTTGATTTTGTCATTATGGGTGACTCATAGAAAAGAAAAAAAACAATGTTCACAATCAATAACCCGGAGTATATAAAAGCTTGGAAGCGCCGAATAGTTTTTGTCTTGTATAAAACACATTGTTGTCTTCAACTGCAGACTTCCACCAGGGCCAAACCATCTGAGTTTCATTCTGCACCAAAGTGAAAAATACAGAACTCGCCTACATTTTTACCATAAATCATTCATAGAGAAATCAAAATCTTGGAAAATCTTAACTGACCTTACCTAACTCAGAGCTGTCTAAACGTTTGCACCTGAGAACTGCATTATACAAAATCAAAGAATGCAAGATGCTAAAAATAGTTATATCTTTAAAACAAGGAGTTGTGTTATTAGTTATTATTATCAACATTTCCGTCTTTTCCCTTGACAGTGTGCCCTTTTGCTCCAATTTTCCCATATTTGCTATATTTTCCCATAGGTCATTTTATTTCTACAATGTGTCGCAGGCCACAAAGCCCCCCCCCCCCCCCCCCCCCCACCCCTCTACAACTTTTTTAGGTAATCATACTAACTAAACAAACACATACACAAAGTGAGATGAACACATAGCATTGTTGAGCACAAAAAGGAATGAGATAGTCAAAAATGTGAGTTTTATTTACAATGCTGCGTGAAGAAGTGAACTTTTCTAAAGACAGACCCCAGTGGAAACACACAAAATCACATTAAAAGGGCAACTGATTGCGACCTGTGGTACGCCTCATATTGCTGTGATGTAAACCATGTGACGATTTTCCCTAAACACTCACAATAAAACAAAAAAATAAAGATCATTTTAAACATTACAATGTGTTACATGGGTTTCAGTCTGAAATTTGCAATCCATTTTGAGTCGTTGAAGCATTATTTAGAACCTTTGATAGAAAACAATGAGAAAATTCAGGATTTTTTCCCTACATTTTCATTCTTGTTTGTTTAATAAACATGCCCATATGACACAGGTGACCTTGTGCAACTCTGGACCGCATAAAATATTTATAGATTTTACAAAAAAACTACAGGATGGAGCAGATGGGGCCTCAGAGAGCTCAACTTTCTTGTCAGGCAGTGAAAGGCAGACATGGACGTTTTCTCAGATTAAATGTCAGAGCACTCCAATCTTCTCTCATATCTTCCTCTTCACAGATCCTGGAAATGTTCTCTTTGCTGTGCGGTGGTCTTCCTCAGTACGAGCACATTTGTATCAGGAATCTATTTTATAGCATTCCACTCTTTTGTGAAAATATATAGAGCTTCTCCAAACCAATAGTTCCCAGATTCTGATGATTGATGAAACGAAAATGAGTTATTTTCCTTTCAGTTGGACAGGACAGAAGTAATCAAGAGCAACTTGCATCCAGTCTTCGCCAAGGTTTTCTCCTTGGACTACTACTTTGAAGAAGTTCAGAAGCTGCGCTTTGAAGTGTACGACATCCACGGTACTCATAGCATCGGGACGCGTGACGACGACTTCCTGGGTGGCGTGGAGTGTACGCTTGGCCAGGTAAACATGTTCACTTGTCTTGATAGTGTCCATAATGCTCTACAGTATTTTGATGCTCTGTTGAACTGCATGAATTTGAAGTTGGATGGTCATTTCCTGTGTTGTATCACCAAATTCTGGCTCCCCTCACAAAAGACTCTAAATGGCCCCCCATCCCAGCCTAAACCCAATTTGTAAAAAAACATATTGTTGCATTGATTTGATTCAAACTCGCTTTTAAAAGCACACTTAAATTAAATTAAATTCAAAAGATGGGATTAACATAGCTAAAACATATCTAGAACATATCCTGATAAACCTCCCTAAATAATATGGTTTTGTTTGAAAAAAAAATGTTTCTTTTTTTTACAGAAGTAGTGCCATCAAATTCAATATAAAGTGGCCAGAATATGATTTCAAATAATCTTATAACCTGTCATTATTCACCTAATTATGATTATAAATCTATCAAGTTTTCCTTCACTTCAGCTAGTCCACATAGGATTATCATCAATGGATAGTACAAGTTATAATAATTAATATTATGAATATATTATTATTAGTGCATCTCCTTGGAGTTAAGTCTCCCCCTGTCTTTAAAAGCTAATGCCGCCTCTGTTTCAGGGGTCCTTGAATTCACCACAGTTATGGGAAATGGGATGCCAAAATAAAACTTGTACATACATTTTTTCCTATGCTGCCACACATAAATGTCATATATTTTTACTTTTCTTCTATCACTTAAATGATTCATCCTTGTTCCAAAATGTTGGTGCTGTGTGTGAATGCATTAAAGGGAAAATACAATTTTTGGGGGGGAATTTTGCCTATTGTTTTACAATCACTATGAAACATAACAACAGATGTATTTTTTTTTAATGCAATCTAACTTGTCAATAACCGTAAAAAAAAAAGTCTGCTTACAATTGTCCAACGGGAGGCCCTCTATTCCGCCCATAAAACCCAATAAATAACCATTCAAAACCAGCCAACAATACTTGAATATTAACCAAGTATTAGTGATATTGTTATTATAAGCGCTAACACAGACAAACTATTTATAGCCGCGCCGTGATCACAAGCTTGTGTGGTAATGTTGACATTATTGAGTGGAAAGATTTTTCTTGCCTTGGAGCTCATGAAAGTTTATTCGGGTGTCAAACTCATTTTAGCTCAGGGGCCGCATGGAGGAAAACGTATTCCCACGTGGCCCGGACTAGTAAAATCATTGCATTCATTATTTGTTTTACTTTGGCCAAACATAGAACAAGCAAATTCTGAAAATGTACACATTACAAATAATACTCTGGGCAAAACACTTCAAGTTCATTGAAAATTCTGAGGAAAAAAATGGTGTATCCATCCATCCATCTTCTTCCGCTTATCCGAGGTCGGGTCGCGGGGGCAGCAGCTTAAGCAGGGAAGCCCAGACTTCCCTCTCCCCAGCCACTTCGTCCAGCTCTTCCTGTGGGACCCCGAGGCGTTCCCAGGCCAGCCGGGAGACATAGTCTTCCCAACGTGTCCTGGGTCTTCCCCGCGGCCTCCTACCGGTGGGACGTGCCCTAAACACCTCCCTAGGGAGGCGTTCGGGTGGCATCCTGATCAGATGCCCGAACCACCTCATCTGGCTCCTCTCGATGTGGAGGAGCAGCGGCTTTATTTTGAGCTCCTCCCGGATGGCAGAGCTTCTCACCCTATCTCTAAGGGAGAGCCCCGCCACCCGGCGGAGGAAACTCATTTCGGCCGCTTGTACCCGTGATCTTGTCCTTTCGGTCATAACCCAAAGCTCATGACCATAGGTGAGGATGGGAACGTAGATCGACCGGTAAATTGAGAGCTTTGCCTTCCGGCTCAGCTCCTTCTTCACCACAACGGATCGATACAGCGTCCGCATTACTGAAGACGCCGCACCGATCCGCCTGTCGATCTCACGATCCACTCTTCCCCCACTCGTGAACAAGACTCCGAGGTACTTGAACTCCTCCACTTGGGGCAAGATCTCCTCCCCAACCCGGAGATGGCACTCCACCCTTTTCCGGGCGAGAACCATGGACTCGGACTTGGAGGTGCTGATTCTCATCCCAGTCGCTTCACACTCAGCTGCGAACCGATCCAGTGAGAGCTGAAGATCCTGGCCAGATGAAGCCATCAGGACCACATCATCTGCAAAAAGCAGAGACCTAATCCTGCAGCCACCAAACCAGATCCCCTCAACGCCTTGACTGCGCCTAGAAATTCTGTCCATAAAAGTTATGAACAGAATCGGTGACAAAGGGCAGCCTTGGCGGAGTCCAACCCTCACTGGAAACGTGTCCGACTTACTACCGGCAATGCGGACCAAGCTCTGGCACTGATCATACAGGGAGCGGACTGCCACAATCAGACAGTCCGATACCCCGTACTCTCTGAGCACTCCCCACAGGACTTCCCGAGGGACACGGTCGAATGCCTTCTCCAAGTCCACAAAACACATATAGACTGGTTGGGCAAACTCCCATGCACCCTCAAGGACCCTGCCGAGAGTATAGAGCTGGTCCACAGTTCCACGACCAGGACGAAAACCACACTGTTCCTCCTGAATCCGAGGTTCGACTATCCGGCGTAGCCTCCTCTCCAGTACACCTGAATAGACCTTACCGGGAAGGCTGAGGAGTGTGATCCCACGATAGTTAGAACACACCCTCCGGTTCCCCTTCTTAAAGAGAGGAACCACCACCCCGGTCTGCCAATCCAGAGGTACCGCCCCCGATGTCCACGCGATGCTGCAGAGTCTTGTCAACCAAGACAGCCCCACAGCATCCAGAGCCTTAAGGAACTCCGGGCGGATCTCATCTACCCCCGGGGCCTTGCCACATAGGAGCTTTTTAACTACCTCAGCAACCTCAGCCCCAGAAATAGGAGAGCCCACCACAGACTCCCCAGGCACTGCTTCCTCATAGGAAGACGTGTTGGTGGGATTGAGGAGGTCTTCGAAGTATTCCCTCCACCGATCCACAACATCCGCAGTCGAGGTCAGCAGAACACCATCCTCACCATACACGGTGTTGATAGTGCACTGCTTCCCCTTCCTGAGGCGGCGGATGGTGGACCAGAATTGCTTCGAAGCCGTCCGGAAGTCGTTTTCCATGGCCTCACCGAACTCCTCCCATGTCCGAGTTTTTGCCTCTGCGACCGCTGAAGCCGCACACCGCTTGGCCTGTCGGTACTTGTCCGCTGCCTCAGGAGTCCTATGAGCCAAAAGAACCCGATAGGACTCCTTCTTCAGATTGACGGCATCCCTCACCGCCGGTGTCCACCAACGGGTTCTAGGATTACCGCCACGACAAGCACCAACTACCTTGCGGCCACAGCTTCAATCAGCCGCCTCGACAATAGAGGCGCGGAACATGGTCCATTCGGACTCAATGTCCAGCACATCCCTCGTGACATGTTCAAAGTTCTTCCGGAGGTGGGAATTGAAACTCTCTCTGACAGGAGACTCTGCCAGACGTTCCCAGCAAACCCTCACAATGCGTTTGGGCCTGCCAGGTCTGTCCGGCATCCTCCCCCACCATCGCAGCCAACTCACCACCAGGTGGTGATCGGTAGAAAGCTCCGCCCCTCTCTTCACCCGAGTGTCCAAAACATGAGGCCGCAAATCCGATGACACAACTACAAAGTCGATCATGGAACTGCGGCCTAGGGTGTCCTGGTGCCAAGTGCACATATGGACACCCTTATGTTTGAACATGGTGTTTGTTATTGACAATCTGTGACGAGCACAAAAGTCCAATAACAAAACACCACTCGGATTCAGATCCGGGCGGCCATTCTTCCCAATCACGCCTCTCCAGGTTTCACTGTCGCTGCCAACATGAGCATTGAAGTCTCCCAGTAGAACGAGGGAATCACCCGGGGGCGCACTCTCAAGTACTCCCTCGAGTGAATCCAAAAAGGGTGGGTACTCTGAGCTGTGGTTTGGCGCATAAGCGCAAACCACAGTCAGGACCCATCCCCCCACCCGAAGGCGGAGGGAAGCTACCCTCTCGTCCACCGGGTTGAACTCCAATGTGCAGGCTCTGAGCCGGGGGGAAACAAGAATTGCCACCCCAGCCCGTCGCCTCTCACTGCCGGCAACGCCAGAGTGGAAGAGAGTCCAGCCCCTCTCGAGAGAACTGGTTCCAGAGCCCTTGCTGTGCGTCGAAGTGAGTCCGACTATATCTAGCCGGAACTTCTCCACCTCGCGCACTAGCTCAGGCTCCTTCCCCCCCAGCGAGGTGACGTTCCACGTCCCAAGAGCTAGCTTCTGTAGCCGAGGATCGGACCGCCAAGTGCCCTGCCTTCGGCTGCCGCCCAGCTCACATCGCACCCGACCTCTATGACCCCTGCTATGGGTGGTGAGCCCATTGGAGGGGGGACCCACGTTGCCTCTTCGGGCTGTGCCCGGCCGGGCCCCATGGGGGCAGGCCCGGCCACCAGGCGCTCGCCATCGTGCCCCACCTCCGGGCCTGGCTCCAGAGGGGGGCCCCGGTGACCCGCGTCCGGGCGAGGGAAATCTGGGTTCCTTGTCAGTGTTCCTCATAGAGATCTTCAAGCTGCTCTTTGTCTGATCCCTCACCTAGGACCAGTTTGCCTTGGGAGACCCTACCAGGGGGCATAAAGCCCCCGGACAACATAGCTCCTAGGATCATTGGGACACGCAAACTCCTCTACCACGTTAAGGTGGCAGCTCAGAGAGGAGAAATGGTGTAGTTTCAAAAAAACCCATAAAGAACAAAATGAACTTAGACCTTGTCTCAGTGTATTAACAAAGCCATTAAACTTTAAACACTTCCTGTTTAGCATTCTCATGTTGGCAGTTCACCATTAAAGACGTGTTTCGAAAAGCAATCGAGTGTTTCTTCAAACCGCCGCATTGGTGACATCTGCAACTGCCACAACACACTTATTTATCCATCCATCCATCCATCCATTTTCTACTGCTTATTCCCTTTTTGGGGTAGCGGGGGGCGCTGGAGCCTATCTCAGCTACAATCGGGCGGAAGGCGGGGTACACCCTGGACAAGTCGCCACCTCATCGCAGGGCCAACACAGATAGACAGACAACATTCACACTCACATTCACACACTAGGGCCAATTTAGTGTTGCCAATCAACCTATCCCCAGGTACATGTCTTTGGAGGTGGGAGGAAGCCGGAGTACCCGGAGGGAACCCACGCAGTCACGGGGAGAACATGCAAACTCCACACAGAAAGATCCCGAGCCCGGGATTGAACCCAAGACTACTCAGGACCTTCGTATTGTGAGGCAAATGCACTAACCCCTCTTCCACCGTGCTGCCCTTATTTATCATCATTCAAATATTACACTTATTATATAAACAAAACAGTTATCAAAAATTACACCATAGCCGAAATAAAGGTCAAGTCAAGTCAAACTGTATTGTCAATCAGGCCATGCGACAGTACATTACATAGCAGACTGAAATTGTGTTTCTCCCATACTCCAATGTGCAATATCAAACAAGATTAAACAAGATTTGACACACACTAAGCATAAACTTAACATTAGACTAAACACAGGACATTGATATTTAACAGATAAACAAATGATAGGCAGTGAGCTTACAGTCACCAAACTATCATACTGTTCAAGAATACAGTCAGGTTGAGGTTAAGGTAACATAACTGCAAACTTGACCAATGTGAACATGGCACATTTAAGTATAAAATAAAATAGAACAAACAACAAATGTAGTGACACACATTTTTACAATGGAGTTCAGGTTGCCCATCGCGCCGTCAACCAATTGCGAGCGCTGCACGGAACTCTAATTACAAAAATGATGGTCATGTTGACTTATGTCTTTGCATCTTATTGTTTTGTTATATCGAGTGGATAATTTACAATGGAAGAAGGTATTGTGCGTTGTTTGTGCGTCTGCCACTGTCTGCTGCAAACCACAACAGAAGCAGCTGATTGGAGTAGCGGCAGCCAATCCAGAGGGCGCTTAAAGTTAGCTGACACGTCATCTTTAAACACTGTCATGTGTGACGTGGGTTAAACTTGAATTTCTATTGCGACATCCAGTGGACACATTTAGAACAGCAGTTTCTTTCATAAAAATTTTGCAGCTAATTTTTATACTTAGCAAACACATCTTGCGGGCCGCGGGCCGGAAAAAACTTGCTCGTACAGGGATGTACATTTGACACCCCTGTTCTAGATCGTAAATGATGCCGCTCACCTTGATAGGAGAAGGATGAGGACGTAATCCGACAACGTGGTATACAAACCCCGTTTCCATATGAGTTGGGAAATTGTCTTAGATGTAAATATAAACGGAATACAATGATTTGCAAATCCTTTTCAACCCATATTCAATTGAATGCACTACAAAGACAAGATATTTGATGTTCAAACTCAAAAACGGTATTATTTTTTTGCAAATTATAATTAACTTAGAATTCATGGCTGCAACACGTGTCAAAGTAGTTGGGAAAGAGCATGTTCACCACTGTGTTACATCACCTTTTCTTTTAACAACACACAATAAACGATTGGGAACTGAGGAACCTAATTATTGAAGCTTTGAAAGTGGAATTCTTTCCCATTCTTGTTTTATGTAGAGCTTCAGTCGTTCAACAGTCCGGGGTCTCCGCTGTCGTATTTTACGCTTCATAATGCGCCACACATTTTCGATGGGAGACAGGTCTGGACTGCAGGCGTGCCAGGAAAGTACCCGCACTCTTTTTTTACGAAGCCACGCTGTTGTAACACGTGCTGAATGTGGCTTGGCATTGTCTTGCTGAAATAAGCAGGGGCGTCCATGAAAAAGACGGCGCTTAGATGGCAGCATATGTTGTTCCAAAACCTGTATGTACCTTTCAGCATTAATGGTGCCTTCACAGATGTGTAAGTTACCCATGCCTTGGGCACTAATGCACCCCCATACCATCACAGATGCTGGCTTTTGAACTTTGCGTTTATAACAGTCTGGATGGTTTGCTTCCCCTTTGGTCCGGATGACACGATGTCGAATATTTCTAAAAACAATTTGAAATGTGGACTCGTCAGACCACAGAACACTTTTCCACTTTGCATGAGTCCATCTTAGATGATCTCGAGAACAGAGAAGCCGGTGGCGTTTCTGGATGTTGTTGATAAATGGCTTTGGCTTTGCATAGTAGAGCTTTAACTTGCACTTACAGATGTAGCGACCAACTGTATTTAGTGACAGTGGTTTTCTGAAGTGTTCCTGAGCCCATGTGGTGATATCCTTTAGAGATTGATGTCGGTTTTTGATACAGTGCCGTCTGAGAGATCTAAGGTCACGGTCATTCAATGTTGGTTTCCGGCCATGCCGCTTACGTGCAGTGATTTCTCCAGATTCTCTGAACCTTTTGATGATATTATGGACCGTAGATGTTGAAATCCCTAAATTTCTTGCAATTGCACTTTGAGAAACGTTGTTCTTAAACTGTTTGACTATTTGGTCACGCAGTTGTGGACAAAGGGGTATACCTCGCCCCAATCTTTCTTGTGAAAGACTGAGCATTTTTTGGGAAGCTGTTTTTATACCCAATCATGGCACCCACCTGTTCCCAATTTGCCTGTTCACCTGTGGGATGTTCCAAATAAGTGTTTGATGAGCATTCCGCAACTTTATCAGTATTTATTGCCACCTTTCACAACTTCTTTGTCACGTGTTGCTGGCATCAAATTCTAAAGTTAATGATTATTTGCAAAAAAAAATGTTTATCAGTTTGAACATCAAATATGTTGTCTTTGTAGCATATTCAACTGAATATGGGTTGAAAATGATTTGCAAATCATTGTATTCCGTTTATCTAACACAATTTCCCAACTCATATGGAAACGGGGTTTGTATTTTGACAGCCAATTCAGACCCAGAAATAGCGAGAAAGACACAAAAAGACCCCCCTTTTTTCTTCGTGAGAATTATGAGTCATTCTTCATATAAATGGAAATATTACAACATTTTATCAGTCGGCGTCTTAATGATGGCAGACATTGTAAAGTGATGTTTTATTATGTTTGTTAGCTCTCATGAAGTTAGGGTTGCCGCTATCCAGGTGGAAAGAAACCAGTGTGCATGTTTGATTAGTCTAATACAGTCTTAATCTGATTCAAACAACCTTATTATTGAACTTTCACAGCTATATTCATTTTATATTAACATTTAGGATTTCTTTAAAAAAAAAAAAAAAAGTTTTTAGATGACAGAAAACAAATCTTCAAACTTTACAAAAGTAAATGACCACACTTTGGACACCCCTGATCTAATCCTTCTACTCACTTTGATGACTTTGTTTGTTTTAGAAGTCCACCAGTCATTTTCTTCCTGTGCTTTAATGCAGATTGTCGCCCAAAAGAGGATGGTGAAGCCTCTACTTCTCAAGTATGGAAAATATGCTGGCAAGTCCACTATCACGGTAGGCTCTACTAAACTTACTTACCTTACCTTAATGTTAATATATATGTATGTATATATACATATATATATATATATATATATATATATATATATATATATATATATATATATATATATATATATATATATATATATATATATATATATATATATATATATATTAGAGCTGTCAAACGATTAAAATATTTAATTGCGATTAATCGTAGATATATACATAATTTTTCATCATTAATAAGTGTACCCTAGACAAATAATTTTCAAGTTTAAACACCATGAACGGACAATTTATTTGCTTGAATGAAATGGGTTTTAAACATTATGCTTTTTTTAAACAGCTTAACTCAAAAAGGACAAACACAATTTAATGACAATAAAACAATAATTGCTGGATATATATTGTGGTCTTGTCAGATTTTGTATTTTGTAGAAATACAGGATTTGTAGTCCTGCTTTAGGAGAACTTGCATTCAGAGAAGGAGCTACACTTCCATGTTTGGATACCAGTTTTATGCATATATAACACAAAATGTGTATTATTATGATCATGCTTTCATTATCAAAGATGTTTGGTAATACCCATCCATCCATTTTGTATCGCTTGTCCCTTTTGGGTTCACGGGGGGCTGGAGCCTATCCCAGTTGTAATCTGTGATATTTCTACCTGAATAAATGCTTCTGATATTCTGTACCTTACATGTTGTACAAGTTAATGGTCTTTATATTGCTGCATGGCAATGTTGTAACACTTTCTATTAATTTATAAAATGTAATATTGAGTCTGCTAATAATTTTGTAATTGAGGACTCAACCAAAAGGTATATTCCTCAACTGATTTAATATAATTTCCTTAGGTGCAAATATAACAGAATAACATTACAAAACATATTTGACAAATAAGGATGGGTACGCCATTTCTTCCCCCGAGTTGTTGACTGCAGCCTAGTTGCTAAAGATGCCAAATGCATGAGTTGCAGGCGTACATCTAACTTGGCTGCACTCTTCAGCCAGGAGAAAAATCCTGTGATTAACCAGGTGCTTCCTCAGATTGGAAGTATTCCCGCCACTTGCCTTGATTGTTGCATCACAAATATTGCAGAAAGCTTAATCTGCATCGGCATCACATTTGGAAAAGACGAGCCACACTTTAGAGCGTTTTGTATTTGGCATGGTTGGGTTTCTGTCATGAAACATTGATGGGTTGCAAGATTACTAAGAGCATGTCCGCTTCCAAATCGCCTGTTTTCCTCTTTGGTGCTAGCAAATACTCACCACTCGCAGGTGCTAATTCAAACAGACGTGACGTCACGCGCAACCCAGGCACCGAAACATGTCATCGCTGGATCTTACGTGAATCATGCCCAGTGCTACCGGCTGGTTTCGGTCGGTGCCAAAAAAGTACAGGATCCAGTGCCCATCCCTAATGACGAAGCAGGATCTTACTGTAAGACATTTTTTATTTTGTAAATGTAGTTAAACCGGATGTATAGTCTAGCGCTTTTATTTTGAAGCCGGAAAAGTGTGTGATTGGTTTGAGAAAGTGTCTTGACATATTTTGATGTCGGATCGACTGTTAGCAATAAAGAAAGTCTCCTTTCGACATCCTGCAGACCGTCTTTCATTTCTGTTGAGCTTTTATGTCATCTTACGTACTAAATCCGTCACAGTAACAGTCTAAATGTTATGTTATCACTGCACCTTAACCGTAATCTGAACACGGAAGTGAAGCACCACCTACCTCTCAACGACGCACGCAGCAGGTGTTTGCTGCAGTGATGTCGCCCTTCTCACGACGAAAACGAGTCCTTTCATGTCGGGAGAACAACTTACCATAGCTTTGAACCTGATATTTCCATAAGGTAGCCTTTCCTTTCTCCATTTCTGCTTGCTTGTGGCTCGTCAGTAATAAGTGAATTGCAGCCAAGGTCCCCCGCTACGGCACAGCCCGAGGGTCAAAACGGACGTGCCCGTTAAAAAAATTAATGCCGTTATTGAAATTTATAGGTAACGTGTTCATCCATCCATTTTCTACTGCTTGTCCCTTTTGGGGTCACGGAGGCTGCTGGAGCCTATCTCAGCTGCATTCGGGCGGAAGGCGGGGTACACCCTGGAACAAGTCGCCACCTCATCGCAGGGCCAACACAGATAGACAGACAACATTCACTCACATTCACACACTAGGGCCAAGTTAGTGTTGCCAATCAACCTATCTCCAGGTGCATGTCTTTGGAGGTGGGAGGAAGCCGGAGTACCCGGAGGGAACCCACGCACTCACGGGGAGAACATGCAAACTCCACACAGAAAGATCCCGAGCCCGGGATTGATGTATATACACGTTTGTATATATATATATATATATATATATATATATATATATATATATATATATATATATATATATATATATATATATATATATATATATATATATATTCCTTAAGGATCAGCAGAACATGTGAATTTTGGTAATAACATTTTCCACAGTCATGTTAAGGGGACTTCTTACATCGTGGGGACCAAAAATAATGCCTCCATTATATGAATTGAAGGAGCTATTATGCATTGATCTATTCAGCGTGTTTTCATTTACCGTGTGTGTGTGTGAGTGTGTGTGTGTGTGTGTGTGTAAATTATTCATCCTTTTAAAAGACAGATACATTCCTCAGGCTTGGCCCTCCAGAGCTATTTCATATCTATAGTTAAATGTCCAGCAGCAGCAGCTTTTATGTAAAGGTCTAATCAAAGGATTCATTTAGCAATCGCCCAAAGTGCAACCTTTACAGCAGCACTTTTGTAAGAAAAATGAAACCGTTTGAATAATGTAATGGAATCACATATTTTAGGATTCATAGGATTATAAAATCAGGTAAAAATGCGGGCATGTGCCCAATTACCTTTTCCAGGCAGGATTTGTAGCATCACATGAAAGTTTACACCTTTATGAGCTGAGATCAGGCTCATTTCTTCCCTTGAATGGCAGAGGGTCTCAAGTATGAAACCTTATTGAAAAAACCTTATCTTCTGTCAGGTGCACGCGGAGGAAATTTCCGGCAACAATGGCTATGTGGAACTGTCCTTCTGTGCCAAGAAACTTGACGATAAGGTGAGTGGAGTACACATTTTTGATCATAAAAGTTTTATATCCCACACTATAATGTGATGTAGTAGAAGAACCCTTATATATAATATGCATTGACTACATTATTTGTGTGTGTGGCACATTAAAGTGTTAATACTGATCATATCACCATAATATCACCAACATGGACTCAGAGGAAGGATGGCTATTGCTGACCTTGGCTGCTCTTCATCCCATCATCACTTGTTAAAACATTTTTTTTAGCCAAAGGCATATTTCAATCAAGTAGGCAGCATGAGCTTATATCCAATTTACCTGTGATGCTGTGAAAGTGCTTCGTGTTCTCAGGAGGAGCATCAGTGCACCCAGTTGGCTCTGAGCACCCCAGCAGTACAGGAAGGGGGGGGGGATCTCACGTATTGTACATTAAATTATATATTTTTTTGAAATTACCCTTTTGCAATTTACAGCCTCTGTGAGAGTAAAATGGGAGCTGACACATGTATGAGGGCAATGATGGAGCTCCTTGATAAGCAATCCTCCGAGAGAGCATCCTCACCCGCCTGTGATATTTGCTTCATATATCCTTCTGATACTAAAATGCAATTTCTGCTGGAGTTTGAAATAATCGGCTTGCTGAATTTATTTAAAAAAAACAAAAACGTTTCTGTTTAAAAAAGAAGTGAGCATGTCAGAGTGGAAACAAACAATAAGTCGCTTCTATTTCCCAAAAAGTCACTTAAGACTGAACAATAACCGAGTGATGAATAAATCATCTTTACATCCATTTAAATCTACTTTTTGCTGATGTTCAATATTCTATCTTGCCGTTTCTTCAAATGCATTGCTATTAAAGACGACGAGTTGCTGTGGCGTAATTATTTTAGGGACTAATTTCTTTGCACAAATTGGTCCCTTATTACCGAGTGAGCATCATTACAATCCTAAAGTTTATCAACCGACATCTTATATTTAGGCTAATAAGTACTATTAGCCTAAAAAAAATGCAAACATGCGGTTGCGACAACAGACACTAAAAGTTAACACAAAAGTGCTGAACTGATACAAATATAGATAGGAAGATAGTGTTTCTACTAAATTTGTGATATTGTTGCTTTTCTTACCAATACTGATAAACAATATGCTATTTTCAATTTAGGTAAGAGGATATAAAAAAAACATTTGTATTTGACCCGAATATAAGATATGAAATGATGTTTTCAATGTAAGCGAAATAGGAACTACAGTGGTACCTTGGCTTATGAGTTTAATTGGTTCCGTGACAGAGCTTGCAACCCAAAATACTGGTACTCAATGTTCCCCACTTAAATAAATTACAGTTCTATTATTCCGGGCTTGGCCCCCTAAACAACGACACAATTTTGACATAAACGGTTGGTAAGGTTGTATTTTTGCCTCATTCTTGTGGGAATCCTGCATGTGGCTGAATAATTAGGGAGTGGGACTAGTATAAATACTCCAGTGCCACAACGGTACCAGTGCCAATGTAAATGATAAAAAAACTGATTAAAAAACTAAGTACACACAGTATAGGAGCTATACTGTGTGTACTTAGTTTTTTAGTCTATATGTGTACTTAGTTTTTTAGTCTATACTATAGGTGCTGGGGAAAGCAGATATATTTTGAATAAAAAAACACAAATTAGGTTTTAGCGCCTCTCCTATCAGATGATAAACTTGATTTGACTTCCAAGAAGAATAATCTATTTTTTTTTTTTGGCCTCAAAGGATGACTGATGATGATGCTAATTAGGTGTGAGTCATCATTATCACCTCAACCTGTTGTTGGAGCTGCACAGAAGAGTCCATTATGAAATATCCCATTTTACACATAATGACTTATGTCCGCTGATCATTCATTCTGCTGTTGTAATTAGCTGGAGATTAAATTTTCACTTGTCTGATCGGTCCATGCTGCCGCTGCCGCTGCCTGCCCGTTGCCATGACAGCAAAGGCAGGATGCTGCGGCTGCTTGTGTGCTCCCGTACCTCTGGAGACGCATCGGGCTAATGTGGCAGGAAATGCAGCCTTAACTGTCTCAATCAGAGGACAAGAGCACCCCCCCCAACTCTCCACCAAATGCATAACACACACACACACACACACACACACACACACACACACACACACACACACACACACACACACACACATACACGTACACACACACACATGCACACATATATACATTGCAACCTCTACCAGCGTCCTCTGCAGTGGACATTTGTATTTTGTACAACATGGCTATTTGTTCCTAAAATGTGTAACTCTGACAAAAGAAGTGGACCTTCTGCAGAGCGTATAAAGCATAACCACACAAAAGTATTCAACTTACAGCCAGCACAAATGAGTAACAGCCTAATTTGAGGCTGTTTACATGTTAACAGAGCAAAACTGTTTATATATATATATTCTCTTTGGGGGCTTCCCATTTTGGAATCGCAAATGCAGGAGCAATTCAGGGAATACAATGCATAAAGTAATCGGTGGCTTTGTATGTAAACTGGCAACATCATGAGGGGGAAGCTAAGGTGTTAAAAATGACATCCAGCATTATTTAGAATCACTTCTCCAAATGAGGAGGCACCTCGCGGCACTGCGAATGTTTCCGCTTTTTCTCTCCGACCTTTGTACAAAGACACAATTACATCTGCTGCTGCGATCAGAGCCCATAAATCAGCCTCAACAAGTCAGCTTATGAAATTTGGTGGCAATAAGTGCTGAAATAATCCATCATCATTTCAGCCTAGCTCTGAAAAATGGACATAACTATAGTGTAAAGTAAAATGAACAATTGACAACATTTGAGGAACAGGCAAGTGTTACATTAGATTTACTATTATTTGTCATATTGTCTGTCTAGCTTCAGGTTTTCCTCAAGAACAGAAAGACAATCATTTTCATTTTTTCCCCCTGCAGGACCTTTTCAGCAAGTCCGACCCCTTTCTGGAAATCTATCGTATCAATGATGATGAAACGGAGCAGCTTGTTCACAGAACGGAGGTAAATGAATCATCTTTATGGTTCATCCGCAGACACCCTCAATGATTGCTTGGCTTCATGTGATGTCTTCCTCATCAATCAGGTGATTAAAAACAACCTGAACCCTGTTTGGGAGCCTTTCAAGGTGTCTCTTATATCCCTGTGCAGCTGTGATGAGGAACGGAAGCTCAAGGTAAAAGAATACATTTTAAAAAAATGTTTATTGTTTCCACAAGAGCAAGAAAGCACAAAATAATACGGAAAAATTAGTATTTAATCTCAAACACGCACACGTCACAACATTGTTGGCCTGATCTACTAAAGGAGTGCATGTAAAATAACACATGCAAACCTGATAGTGCACGCAAAGCTGATCTACTAAGGATTCCCAGCTGGCACAAGACATTACAACGCTGAGAACTTGTTGAATTAGGTCCTGACGTTGAGCAACTCAAACATAACCTTGTAACAACATGCTTTTTGACGACGTTTAATCAATGTTGGGTTGTGACGTTGATTTGACCATTGAAAGTTGGTCAGTTCCCGACCAACAACGTGGATCCAACATTAAATAAATACAAATACAAACCCCGTTTCCATATGAGTTGGGAAATTGTGTTAGATGTAAATATAAATGGGATACAATGATTTGCAAATCATTTTCAACCCATATTCAGTTGAATATGCTACAAAGACAACATACTTGCTGTTCAAACTGATAAACATTTTTTTTTTTTGCAAATAATCATTAACTTTAGAATTTGATGCCAGCAACACGTGACAAAGAAGTTGGGAAAGGTGGCAATAAATACTGATAAAGTTGAGGAATGCTCATCAAACACTTATTTGGAACATTCCACAGGTGTGCAGGCTAATTGGGAACAGGTGGGTGCCATGATTGGGTATAAAAACAGCTTCCCAAAAAATGCTCAGTCTTTCACATGAAAGGATGGGGCGAGGTACACCCCTTTGTCCACAACTGTGTGAGCAAATAGTCAAACAGTTTAAGAACAACGTTTCTCAAAGTGCAATTGCAAGAAATTTTGGGATTTCAACATCTACGGTCCATAATATCATCAAAAGGTTCAAAGAATCTGGAGAAATCACTCCACGTAAGCGGCATGGCCGGAAACCAACATCAAATGACCGTGACCTTAGATCCCTCAGACGGCACTGTATCAAAAACCGACATCAATCTCTAAAGGATATCACCACATGGGCTCAGGAACACTTCAGAAAACCACTGTCACTAAATACAGTTTGTCGCTACATCTGTAAGTGCAAGTTAAAGCTCTACTATGCAAAGCCAAAGCCATTTATCAACAACATCCAGAAATGCCGCCAGCTTCTCTGGGCCCAAGATCATCTAAGATGGACTCATGCAAAGTGGAAAAGTGTTCTGTGGTCTGACGAGTCCACATTTCAAATTGTTTTTGGAAATATTCGACATCGTGTCATCCGGACCAAAGGGGAAGCGAACCATCCAGACTGTTATCGACGCAAAGTTCAAAAGCCAGCATCTGTGATGGTATGGGGGTGCATTAGTGCCCAAGGCATGGGTAACTTACACATCTGTGAAGGCACCATTAATGCTGAAAGGTACATACAGGTTTTGGAATAACATATGCTGCCATCTAAGCGCCGTCTTTTTCATGGACGCCCCTGCTTATTTCAGTAAGACAATGCCAAGCCACATTCAGCACGTGTTACAACAGCGTGGCTTAGTAAAAAAAGAGTGCAGGTACTTTCCTGGCACGCCTGCAGTCCAGACCTGTCTCCCATCGAAAATGTGTGGCGCATTATGAAGCGTAAAATATGACAGCGGAGACCCCGGACTGTTGAACGACTGAAGCTCTACATAAAACAAGAATGGGAAAGAATTCCCCTTTCAAAGCTTCAACAATTAGTTTCCTCAGTTCCCAATCGTTTATTAAGTGTTGTTAAAAGAAAAGGTGATGTAACACAGTGGTGAACATGCCCTTTCCCAATTACTTTGGCACGTGTTGCAGCCATGAAATTTTAAGTTAATTATTATTTGCAAAAAAAAAAAAAAAGTTTATGAGTTTGAACATCAAATATCTTGTCTTTGTAGTGCATTCAAATGAATATGGGTTGAAAAGGATTTGCAAATCATTGTATTCCGTTTATATTTACATCTAACACAATTTCCCAACTCATATTGAAACGGGGTTTGTACAATTATTCTGCAACGTTGTTTCAAAGTCAGTTTTGGAGGACATGTATGTATAATAAACATTGTATTATTGTTTTGTGCCTGCTGGGTTGTGTCTCCTAAATGAGCAAAATAAAGAGTGCAATACATTCAGCGTGTTTGCCTTCATGTATGCAAAATGTATGCAGATTATTAGAATGCCCACAATTGTAGTAGGAGGAGATTCAAATGTAATCACTTAGCACTCGCAATGTGGTTTATCAATGTTAAAACTGTTCTGCGACCACTCTTTTGCATGTTTATTGGCAGAGATACGCTCCAATGGCTCCGCACTGGTCAGAAGGATGCAATCAGTGCAATATGTCAGACATGATAATCTTCTTTGCGACAATCAACGTTTTTCTGTCAAAAATAAATATATTCGACAGTCTCTCTGTCCAGCAGTTCCATCTTTGAAGCTGATGAATGACTTAAGAGCTGATTTGAAAACCACAGACACCAAAGTATTGTTTTCTGATAGTGTCTTTTTTTAATGGCATTGTTTTTGATATGGTATTGATATATCAATATATCAATGGGGACTGTGTGGCGCGGTTGGGAGAGTGGCCGTGCCAGCAACCTGAGGGTTCCTGGTTCAATCCCCACCTTCTACCAACCTCGTCATGTCCGTTGTGTCCTTGAGCAAGACACTTCACTCTTGCTCCTGATGGGTCATGGTTAGGGCCTTGCATGGCAGCTTCGCCATCAGTGTGTGAATGTGTGTGTGAATGGATGAATGTGGAAATAGTGTCAAAGCTCTTTGAGTACCTTGAAGGTAGAGAAGCGCTATACAAGTATAACCCATTTAACATCTCATATACAATATATGAAAAAAAAAATCTTGCTACAAGCTTAACACAAAACACATTTGATAGTGAATAATTACAGTTCTACATGCGGAAAACAATAGGAAATATATATAAATGACAAATTGAATTACTTTTACCTAACACTCAGAGTTACACAGTGCACTTAAACACTTCATCACGTGAACAGTGCACAGACAGCAGAGGGAGCACAAACAAACCTCATCCACACGGAAATCAAAGATGATTAAGTGACTCCCCTGGCCTGAATCTGTCAACTCTAAAATAAGTACTATCCATTTTACATTGAGACTGAGTCAACGTGTGAGCTTCTTTCTTTGGGCACTGGATTCCGTGAAATGTTAACCAAAATGACTAATTTGTTTTGACCCTACGATAACTGAGACAGCCTATAAAAACCTTTTGGAAGAAATTGGCCTGATCATAGGGGGCCGCACAAAAACTGAGGTACCACTGTATAACAAGCGACTGTTTTAAACTATGCTATTATGCTATAATCATGCACTTTGATACTGTTATATTCAATCAGTGTTAGACTAGAGGATACAGGAGGCCAAATATTGTAAGCATATTTATTGGTAAATGGACACCTCTGAGGGTGCCAATTAAACTCAGCATTAAAATGCTTCATCTACCAGAATTATTCGACTATTGTACCCTGTGAGTGTATGATTTAAAAAATTACATGACTATGTGTTAAAAACATGTCTTAAGTCTTCTGATTATGTACCTACCTAATAAAGAAGAATATAGAGACAAATTAGCAGATATTGCATGGTAATATATGCAGTTGTGCTGAGAGAAAGCAATAAACAGTGCTTGTGCACGTGTGCGCTACAGTGTCTGGTGTGGGATTACGACTCCAGAGGGAAGCACGACTTCATTGGCGAGTTCTACGCTACTTTCAAGGAAATGCAGAAAATCTCCAGTGGAAATAAGGTCAGTGAAGCAGAGGCGGAGGACAGACAGTTATATCACATCTTTATGCATTTGCATCTCACAGGACAAACAAGTGCATCAAGAAGTTATGGTTGAAATGTTCACCATACCCTTGTGTTCAGAAGTTCATATATAGTCATCAATTAATGACTTCAGGATTTATTTGGCTATTCCTTTTCCAAGGTGAAATTATTATACAATAAACATTTTCAAATATTAAAAAACAAACACGACTTGAGTGCATTTCCCCTAATTTATACTGAATCAGAATCATACAATAAATATTACGCATATATTCTTTTAATCAGTGGTGCTGAAGGTTCCAGAATGCATTTCACCTTGACAAGGCTAAGCCATAATAAGAAATAAACCCCAGGCGGAAAACGTTGTGTTTGCGTGTGTGTCTTTGTCCGTTTGTGTCATTTTTGTGTTGAGCTTTTTAATGAGGATAACGTTTAACCACCATTTGCATAAATCAACCAAATTGTCCAGTCCCATGTTGGGTGTACATTTTGATAAAAAATATTTTTGATTAATCACAATTAATTAACTCTGGCCCTAATATGATTAATCGCGATCAAATATTTTAATGGTGTGACAATAAATGTATGTATGTATATATGTGCTCAAAAAATCTATTCACATTCAACTTGCGATTTTTATTCATTCAGATTCTAAATTGATTTATAATTTTCGAGGATCGATTTAAAAAATATATATTATTCTTTTTTGCACTATACCAGGGATGTCAAACATGCGGCCCGTGGGCCTGATAAACAGGTTTAATCTGGCCTGCGAGATTAGTTTGCTAAGGGCAAAACTAAGAGGCATTTTTAAATGAAAGAAACTGCTGTTCTCAATGCGTCCACTGGATGTTGCAATAGCAATTCTGTTAGGCAAGCAAATGGTTTATACCGAGGCCGAGTAAGCAAGAGGTACATAGTAGAGCAGGGCTGCGGCTCCTCCCCCTCGACTCAACGTAAAACCTGCGTTTTACATCTTCTGCTTCGAACACATCATGCCCAGGCATCCAATTTTCCACAAAATGTCTCTGTCAAAAAAGAGAAAAGTGGATACACAGGGTGTTCCGAGAAAAATGATCATCCTCCTATTTATTTACAGAAGTGAATGGGAAACCACATATCTTTGTGAGCAAGTTTTCTCTTCAATGAGCATCAATAAAACAAAGATATGCTCAAAATTCACGTACAAGCACTTGAATAACATCTTGAAATTGTCTGCAACTCAAGATGTGACACCTGATATTGATGCACTTGTGAAAGCTAAAAGATGGCACATTTCAGGAGTTGAATAAACAATTGGCAACCCAACTTAAAATACTGCATGAGACACTGCACCTTGATATAGTTCTGTGAAAATGATTGTCTTCCATCCATCTATCCATTTTCTACCGCTTATTCCCTTTGGGGTCGCGGGGGGCACTGGAGCCTATCTCAGCTACAATCGGGCGGAAGGCGGGGTACACCCTGGACAAGTCGCCACCTCATCGCAGGGCATGATTGTCTTCCGTGAACATTTAAAGAAAGTGAATAGTGTGTGATATACTGTAACACTGTCAGTCTGTTAAGTTTTTAATGTTGGTTTGCTGAAATTGTTCATGCATTGCTCAGCTTCCAATACACACTGATGCAGGGACAAGGCAGGGAGTAACTCCACCCTCTTGAATAGTTTCTACCTCCGTTTGTACGGTTTGTTGAGTTAGCACAGAATTAATACATGGAAATGACAAATGAGGTATTTGATACATATAACACTTTTTATTTATTATCTATTTTGTATTTTGTTTAACCCCAGATACGCTGTGACTTACAGTTGAATGGCTTTGCAGATATACGGAGACAGCGTCTAAGTTCATTGTGTTCTTCATGGTGTTTTTGCAGCTGCACCAATTTTTTCCTCAGAATTTTCAACAACTAACTTTTCAGAATGTGCTTGCTCTATTTTGGGCCAAAGTAAAATAAAGAAAACAATCTGAAGTTGTCATAGTTGTATGTTTAAGTTATTATGCTATGATTTTACCAGTCCATTCAACTAGGAAATAGATTTTCTGACATGTGGACCCTGAGCTAAAATTAATTTGACACCTCTGTGCTATACTGTATAATTATTATTTTTTAAGAATCAATTTTTGGATTAAACACATTAAACAACTATTATTGATATTATTATTATTATTATTATTATTATTATTGTACACATTTTATGTATTCTCAATTGCTTTAAAAAATTACATCCCAAGTATTGTAAAGCTGGGATTGGGTTGGAGTTGGCGGCTGCTCTATTTACTTTTATTCGATTTTTGTAAATACGATAAAAAAAAAAAGTACACATGTATGTCAGCAGCTAAGGGAAGCTTTTCTAAACTATAACCTAATTTGAAAAGTTTTTTATTATACGGCTATCTATACCAAATAATATATTAGGAGAAACGTGTGGAATCGAGAATGGATATTGATTTGAATTGTCACCCTAAGAATCGGAATCAAATCGAATCGTGAGGGGCCCAATGATTCCCACCTCTAATGTATATATACTAACAATGGAATTGGCTAAGGAACTCAGTGAATAGGGCCATCTTGGAAAAATGATTAAATAAGAATCCCACAGTACACATAACATTCATAACCATTATCGGTGTATGTAAACCTCTGACCACAACTGTACGCAATATGCTCTTATGTCCCCTCTTTATATTTTTCTTTTGTTTCAGGTGACGTGGGACTGTGTTAATCCCAAATACAAACAGAAGAAAAGGAATTATAAAAACTCAGGCGTTGTCATCCTAAATGATCTCAAGGTACATATGCACATTTTATTGAGATACAATATGTAACAATAGGCATTGTTATTTGTGTTTATGTTGCACACGGACGTATTAAGGCGATAGACCTGAGGCCATATATTTAGTGTTGACAGCTACTGCTGTATATGTCTGTGTAATGTGTCCTTGGTTAAAAAAAAACAACCTAGTGAGCGAGGGTAATGCTCGATCGTCCAGTAAAGTCAAGAGACAGAAAGACATGAAACACAATACTTGTGAAATATTATGATATAAATACACAACATTTTTTTTATTAAAAAAAGGAGTGTTGAGGTTTTGGGGGGCCCTCAAACTCCCTCAGCTCCGGGACCCCCACTTAGGTTAAGGCATCCCTGGTTGTATTCAGCATGTAAAACTATATTTGTTGTCTATGTCTATATGTATATATATGTATACAGAATATTTCGGGCCTCTCTGAACGGCGAATCAGATTTACATTGTTTCCAATGGGGAAAAAGTTGTTTTTGTTCTCATTCATTAGAGTTGTAATGTACCCTTTAAAAGAGATCAATAATGAATACTGAGGTATCACTGGATTTCTCATTTGTCGCGACCAGTGGTGTGGATTCACTTCATTCCTGACTTCCAGGGACTTGTAAGAAATGTATTCAGGCAGGTCATCTATTTGAGTTGAGGCCTCTGAGAAAATACATTGTTATACTGTAGTTTCTAATGTAGGTCTATGCCGAGTTTCACATCAGCATTCTGTATTTGTAGTATAATGTATCATGATTTCACTGTCAATACACTTTACTGAAGCGAGACAAAATACTTGATGTATAAACTCTGTGTGCCGTAACATTTCTTTATAACCAGAGGGTGAACACATACTCCCACCCGCTGATTTATTTTCCTGCAAATGATATTCTTTTCCCCACAGCTCCACAGAGTATACTCCTTCTTGGATTACATTATGGGAGGATGCCAGATTCACTTTACGGTAAATATCTATCACTGGGATTTTAATTGCCGTCTATTGTTTGAGCCAACTAAGACAAGGATATTCAACTAAATTGTTTTGGGGGCCACATTTCCAGAAAGCATAGGAGCAAGGGGCCAGACTTCTTCTTTCACTATTATTCTTATTTTGTACATTCCAAAGAACTAGTGTCATCTTCAGTAGACATTTGATTAATGTCTATTTATTTTGTCAGAGTTACAGGAGCGCTCTGCTGTTTTTAAGAACCTTCTGCAAAAAAGCTAGTCAAAGATCATCTCTGTGACAGCACTCTTGTCTTTTTAAGAATCTGTGCAAAACGTTGTTGAACAAATGACTACAGACTGTATCTGAAGTAAACTAGCTACAGCAACACCTTCATTACATTAATCACATTATGAACAAAATATATGTAACTGACAAAAAGAAGAGTACTCAAGGGGCAGCCTTGAGGAACGCCTTATGTCAATGTGATTACAGTCTATATAACAGGAGCACGCTACTGTTTTTAGGAATTTGCTTCAAAAATGTTTGTCCCCCCAAGTTTTAAACTGAACTAGGGGGCTGGTATTGGGCCATTTTGCCAGTTGAATTGCCCTGAACTAAGGCATGTGTGCATCACAGACAAGATGCTTTGTTTAAAATCCATTTGCTCATGTATAAACTGCTATGTTTAATAGCTGGCTTCATGTAATAGTCCCTGCTATCTAATAGTTCAACTTTGACACTCAGATGGTGTTTTCCTTTGCTAGCTCTTACTGTAGGCAGT
This sequence comes from Nerophis lumbriciformis, assembly GCF_033978685.3. NCBI lineage: Eukaryota > Metazoa > Chordata > Actinopteri > Syngnathiformes > Syngnathidae > Nerophis > Nerophis lumbriciformis. The sequence goes on from NC_084553.2 coordinate 27,815,512, forward strand.
AACATGGATTCAGTTCAACTCGTGCCCTCTCTACAGCGGTGCGCCTTTTCAATCATCAGTTGGACTCCTGCAAAAATGAATATTAATGCTGACCAATGCTGCAGTAGATCAAGTTTGTCAGAAACACAACGGTGGGGGCACTTGTTTTCAGTCTGTGGGAGCGTTTAAAGAGCAACTTCTTGGCGCTGATCACCTAATATATTCAGTTTATTGTTGGATCGCTGACTCTGACTGACATGATGAATCGTTTTGTTTGACCCTGTGGTTTTTGAATTTTTTTATTGAAACGGCACCCTCTTATACTTTGTCAGGTTGCCATTGACTTCACAGCTTCTAATGGAGACCCCAGGAACAGCTGCTCTTTGCATTACATCAACCCCTACCAGCCCAACGAGTACCTGAAGGCTCTCATAGCTGTGGGCGAAATCTGCCAAGACTACGATAGGTTGGTCCCTCTATTTTGTCTCACAGCAAAGATGCTTTGGTAGACACAGGACTGTGAGTGAAAAAGGCAGCAACTGAGTGCTCCCTGTGGGCTATTTAAGCTGAGGACAGCAAAGCCATGTTTCTAATAAAAGTGATGGACGAGTTTCTTCCAAAATACAATACAATATATCAAAGGGAAGAGGGGGCATATTCTAGAAATAGGGTAAAAACAAAGCATCAGAACATTAAAAAGGAGACATAATAAAAATAAAAATAGAATAAAATAAATTGAAACATTGAATATTGAAAATATCAGACTAATAATAACAACTACATGTAGTATTTGCTCTACAGAGTAAGGTGTTTTTAAAAAAATCTTTTCCATATCTTGGCCTAATTTGGCTTAGATTTAATGCCTAAAAGAATAAACAAAAGCTGAAAATGTCAAATTTTAATAGGAACTTAACTTAATGTTACAGCTTGCACCCATCAGTGGAAAAGGTTGTACACCCCTACTTGATATATTAGCAGTAATTGCCATTTGAAAGTATTTTTTTGCATTTTAAATTGAATTGAAAATTAACTGCAAACCTAATTCTAAAATATGACATTTACTTGTAATACATTGTTGGTCTTCAACATAACTAAGCCATGCCAAATACAGAAGATTATAAAAGATTGACCTTAAAGTACCGGTGGATTGGAAAAACAAGTTGCTACTTTATAGAAGCTATTATCATATACTTCTGATCTATGACACCAACAGACTTCCAAAGTTTGCAAATAAACAGATATGTTCAAAATAGTATCAATCTCATGGAGATTACCGAACCATTTTGAGAGTTAATGAGGAAGCCCGTCACGTGATCTGTGACATAGCATTAGGAACCACACATCCCTTCCCCATTAACAACAATGCTAATCAAGCAGACTTTGTGAGAGCCAACAACAATTACTTTGGGAAAAATTTTAATCCAGAATCTCATACTGTACAGCTAAATATATTGCACTTTTGCATATGCATCCACCTTTATGGATGTATGTTATATTGTCTTTATAGTCCAGCGAGTTATTTAGTTTTTTGGGAGAATTGAGGGGATTATTATGATGCGTTCAAAAGTCTTATGGCCTGAGGGAAGAAGCTGTTACAGAACCTGGAGGTTCTGCTACGGAGGCTGTGGAACCGCTTTCCGGAGTCCTGCAGTGAAAACAGTCCTTGCTGGGGGTGGGAGGAGTCTCTACTGATTTTCTGAGCCCTGGTCAGGCAGCGGCTTTTTGCGATCTCCCAGATAGGAGGAAGAGGAGTCCTGATGATCTTTTCCGCCATCCTCACCACTCTCTGCAGAGACTTCCAGTCTGAGTCGCTGCAGGCTCCAGTCCAGACAGAGATGCAGTTGGTCAGCAGGCTCTCTATAGTGCCTCTGTAGAATGTGGTGAGAATGTGCATGCGCTGCTGAGCTCTTTTTATAAGAGCTCCGGTGTGTAGGGGCCAGGTCTGCACCCCCGGGAACTTAGTGCTGCTTACGATCTCCACTGCTGTGTCGGTGATGAAGAGTGGAGTGTGGCTGGACTGGTGCCTCTTGAAGTTGACGATGATCTCCTTGGTCTTGTCAACGTTCAGGACCAGGTTGTTGGTTCTGCACCAGTCAACCAGATGTTTCACCTCCTTCCTGTAGTCCATGTCGTTGTTGTCCCAGATGAGGCCCACTACTGTTGTGTCGTCCGCATACTTCACAATGTGGTTAGTAGTGGACCTGGCGCAGCAGTCATTAATCATCAGTGTGAACAGCAGCGGCCTCAGGACGCAGCCCTGGGGGGAGCCGATGCTCAGAGAGATGGCACTGGAGGTGACCATTATAAAACAAACACTTACTGTAATATTTCCATTCTTGCTGAGATGCAGACAGACGGGACGCTCACATAATCTCATTTAGATGAAGATTCAATCACAATCAACACGAAGGGTTAAAAAAAGATATTTTTTGCTGTCCGAGGGGATGTGAAAGTCGACCAGCCTCTCGGTCCATGGCCACTTTTGTATACTACCAGGTGAGAGATACATACATTAATAATCTAGGATTTACTTTTAGCAAGTTTGGGATGAAGCAGAAGCAGCCGCTGGCTAAGTGGGAGCCCAGTTGCTTGTGAGGCGAGGCGGTCTTCCTGTCCGTCTCTGGGCCCCCCGGGTAGGGGCGTCCCGTCTTTCTGCTCGCGTGGGGTATGGTCTCTTGCTGGCTTGGGGGCTGCCGGTCTCCCTCTTCTCCCGTGCCCTGTCCTGTGCCAGGCACTTCTGTCTACGAACGATGGGCGTTGTTCTGGGGGTCCTGTCGCTGGCCGGCATGCCTACGTGGAGCCGGTGGTCCCTTGTTTCCTGGGTACGGCACCTGCTGTTTTGGATTGAGCTCTCAGGGTAGCTGGGGCCGCAATCTGGCTCCCGCACATACTGGGACACAAATATATTGTACATATATACACACATACGTATGCACATACACACACTTATTCTTGCATATATACATATATACGTACATTCATTCATACATACTGTACATATGCCCACACATACAGTAGATACTTACGCACACATATAGGTACATGCACTCGCACACACATACACAAAATACATACCTATTCATCACTGGACATTACCAAAGGAGTTCTGCAAGGCTCAGTGCTGGGGCCCATTTTATTTTCAATCTACATAAATAATCTTTGCAATAATTTGTCAAATGCTATGTACCATTTTTATGCAGACGACACCTTAGAGTTTTTACAAGCTGCTTTAGATGTCATCCAGGCTCGCCTATTTGATCTTAAATTGGTTAAATAGAGATAAAAGCAGGCTAATGGTTTTCTCTCATTCAAGGGTGCTATTGGAAAATATTCCACATATTGTAACATCAAATGGAAACCCTATAGAGCAGGTCCTAAATTACAAGTACTTTAGTTTTACTCTTGATCAGGAGCTTTCATTTAAAGCCCATATTAACAACTTGGTCTCTAAGTTTAGGGTAATGCTTGGTTTTTTTTTAGAAATAAAAACTGCTTCTCTCTTAAAATCAGAAAGAAATTGGTGACAGCGACTATCTTCCCCAGTTTTGATTATTTCCTCTTCTGTCACATCCATGAGGAACATGGACTTGGGATTTCTGTCTATGGTATCATTCAAGTCCACAACTGTCCCAGGACCTGGATTATATGAAGTTTTCTACTACTTCATTCATATTGTAATTTTTTACGTTTCCGCCTGAAAAATTTTGAGGGTAATCTTTCTTAGCACCATTTTTAATAATACTATTTAGAATGCCCCATCTTTCTCTCATATTGTTTTTGTTCCTGTCCAATAATTTACTAATATTCTTTCCTGCATGTTGGTAGTTAGCTTGTTTTTGTATGTTTTGTACTTGTTTTCATGTTGTGTTACAGGTATATTTCAGTCTTTTTGTCCCCTATAGAATATAGTACACTTCATTCATTAACGGTGTTTCAAAAAAGATCAGTTAGAATAACACATAATGTTGGATATAGAGAACATTCAAACCCTTTATTTATTGAATTAAAAATACTGAAATTTCACGACATAGTGAATTTGCTAACAGCTAAAATTCTACACAAAGCAAACTATAACCTGCTACCCAATTATATACAAAAATTATTCTAAAAAAAGAGGAAAAATATAATCTTAGAGAAAAATGTAATTTAAAACATTTGTATGCACGTACAACACTTAAGACCTTCAGTATATCTGTATGTGGAATTAAATTATGGAATGGATAAAGCAATCAAACAATGTACTAATATGATCCACTTCAAAAAACTCTTCAAACTTAAAGTGTTTACAAAGTACTAAGAAGAAGAACCATGATAAACATTCTGAATTTATTTCATCCATCCATCAGTTCATTTTCAAAATAATCTTACTCATCTCACCATATGAAATGTAACTTACTTCACCGAGTATTATTTATTTAGTTTTATTGTGATTACTTATGAAGTATATTGTATAATAAATTGAGAACAGGAAGTGCACAAAAGTTTTAGCAACTGTTATGTAAAAGAAAAGGGGTAGGATTAAATAAGCTATGCTTCTTCCTACTCCTTTTCGAACATGTTGAAAAGAGAAACTGGAAATTGTGATGTATCATGTTGTATGCTTGCATGTTCGAAATAAACTCAAACTCAACTCAACTCATAGTTGATTGTTCATTTTTTGCTTCATTCTAAGTTGTTTCCATGAACAATGTTTGTCATAAAGTATCATGAAAGTAATGAAAATAATTACCAATGCATAACCGTTGGTTGAGCAGCCGTGCCAGCAACTTGAGGGTTGCAGGTTTGATCCCCGCTTCTGTCATCCTGGTCACTGCCGTTGTGTCCTTGGGCAAGACACTTTACCCACCTGCTCCCAGTGCCACCCACACTGGTTTAAATGTAATTTAGATATTGGGTTTCACTATGTAAAGCGCTTTGAGTCACTAGAGAAAAGCGCTATATAAATATAATTCACTTCACTACATCATTTTTACTGTTCCCAGTTTTGAGCTCTCAGATCTTTTTTGAACGCTGCCGTACTTTCTTCTGTGCATATTCTTTGAAATGTCTTTTTGACATCAATGTTCCTCTTCTTGTAGTTTCCATCATAGATTGTGAAACCTGGCCAATGATCACTGATGGTGGTTCTTAGCAGACAATCTGTAGTATTACTATCAAATTAATTGGTAAAAAAAGAATTCTCAATTAGCGTACTGTTGCCTGTGATTTTGCTTGGCCTTGTGATTTTAGGATATAAACTCATGCTATACATTGTGTTCATAAAGTCATCAACGGTCTTTTGCTTATTAGGGTTCAAGAGGTCCTGATAAAAATGTTTCAATTTCAAAAAAATAATATTGGAGCCAATACCAATATTAAATCTGATATCAGCACAAATCATACATACTTTTATTAATTTGTAGTGTGGGGATGGATGGATGGCTGGATGGAATATTAGAAAAGGCTTTATCAAGTAAATATATATTATTTGGTATATTAATTACAATAAAACATTTTCAAAACAAGATACAGGTTACAACACCTGCTTTTGGTTGCTGACGTATGACGTAATGCACAGAAAGTAAGTATGGAGATGGCCTCAAACGTAGTTTAAAAACAATATTTACTACTACTACTACTTATTGCGTACATCGAGCTTGTGTGCTATTGTGTACTTAGCTGCCGTGTAGCTGCTAGCTCCTAGTAGCCTATAGCCTACCATTTTTACCTTTTGTAAATGACATCATAAAAATACAAAAAAATAGACCAACCTTTTGTGCTCAAAGGAGGACATTTAGCTGTTATCTGAATGTCCGGCTTTGCACAAGTAAACACGCTGCGGGACTGCTTGTATCAGAGTTTATATCAGAGATTTTAGATGCAAGCCAGTATAATCTGATGCATGCTGTTATCGGACCGATATCAATATTGGATCAAGACATCTTTATACAAAACCCACCCTTAGGAGACTGACAAGCATATGTCAAAATATTATCATGCCCAACTGTACTGCTTTATGGAACAGAGCCTAAATTGTGGAATATTTTTGCAAGAAAGAACAGTGCAGTGTGGTGCACAGGCAGAGAATAGCAAAAAGAACATCTTATTGTTACAATTGTGCTCACTAGTTAACAGCTGTTGTTATGGTTCTGTGAGTCATTCATCTCTTTTCGTTTACCGAGTCCTGAGCCAAGGTGACTCTCATTAATACAGTCTTGTTCATTGAATGTGTTACTCACATTGGTGGTCCTCTGCTGGCACTGTTGGTATATAGTTAGTGTAATTGCTGTTCTGTAGCTGGAGTCAAGACTGATGATAGAAATACATATTCTGGACACGCTGCTTGTGTAAGTCCATTTGGATTTGAGTCATTCCATTTGGAGAAATCATATGAGAAATGTAACATTTTGACCTTTAGACCAGCCACTGGCATTCAAATTCTGTTTTATTGGTTCCTGCTTCCAAATGATTTCTCTGACATTTAGTGGTTCATTGTAGCATAACTATTATATATTGGAAACAAGTGCATTTTTTTCTGGAATGTGAGTTTAGTTCTTGTCAGATCTTTATTGGCCCACAAAAGACATCATTGTGATGGCAGAGGTCATATTGCAGCTCAACAAACTGTGTGATTGTTAAATATATCATACGGGTGTACGATTGCCGTAGTGAAGTGCAGCTGAGCAGTGCAGTCAATGCTCAGTGCAAATTAAGTGCATTTGTTATATTTCGAGCCATTGGACATTGAAGGCTTTAACCCAGAGTTTTTTGCAAGTTTATCGGGATAACATATAAAAACCAAATGAAATGGTCTGATTTTAAGATTGCACACTGAATCTTGATAACACCTAGTAAAACATGTATCAGTGTCACTTTTTTTAAAAATGGCAATGATTGCTGTGATTGTTGCTTGTGTTTCCTTCAGCTTGATGGAATGATGGGATGGAAAATGGATTAAACACTAGTCTACTTCCCACTTGTTGTTAAAGGGGAACATTATCACAATTTCAGAATTGTTAAAACTATTAAAAATCAGTTCCCAGTGGCTTATTATATTTTTTGAAGTTTTTTTCAAAATGTTACCCATCACGCAATATCCCTAAAAAAAGCTTCAAAGTGCCTGATTTTAACCACCCGTCCATTTTCCTGTGACATCACATAGTGAAGCCAATACAAACAAACATGGCGGAAAGAACAGCAAGTTATAGCGACATTAGCCCGGATTCAGACTCGGATTTCAGCGGCTTAAGCGATTCAACAGATTACGAATGTATTGAAACAGATGGTTGTAGTGTGGAGGCAGGTAGGGAAAACGAAATTGAAGAAGAAACTGAAGCTATTGAGCCATATCGGTTTGAACCGTATGCAAGCAAAACCGACGAAAACGACACGACAGCCAGCGACACGGGAGAAAGCGAGGACGAATTCGGCGATCGCCTTCTAACCAACGATTGGTAAGTGTTTGTTTGGCATTAAAGGAAACTAACAACTATGAACTAGGTTTACAGCATATGAAATACATTTGGCAACAACATGCACTTTGAGAGTGCAGACAGCCCAATTTTCATCAATTAATATATTCTGCAGACATACCCTCATGTCAGCAGGCCAGGGAAGCTAGGGTCGATATTCTTCTCTTGATCATCTTGGGACGGTGTGAGCCAAGACATCCAGGGGGGTTTAGCTCGCTCGTCTGCGGGAACAAACTGCTGCCATTGCTTGCAGTGCTAGCGAGGTTCTTTGTCCCTGAATTGCTCACACACTCAGGCAGATTCAATGGGGGTCTGGCGGCAGATTTCTTTGACTTTATCGTTGGAAATGCATCTGCTTTGAGTGTCGCAGGATATCCACACATTCTTGCCATCTCTGTCGTAGCATAGCTTTCGTCGGTAAAGTGTGCGGAACAAACGTCCAATTTCTTGCCACTTTCGCATCTTTGGGCCACTGGTGCAACTTAAATCTGTCCCTGTTCGTGTTGTTACACCCTCCGACAACACACCGACGAGGCATGATGTCTCCAAGGTACGGAAAACAGTCGAAAAAACGGAAAATAACAGAGCTGTTTTGACCCGGTGTTTGAGAAAATGGCGGATTGCTTCCCGATGCTACGTCACGTTGTGACGTCATCACTCCGAGAGCGAATATTAAATTCGCCAAAATTCACCCATTTAGAGTTCGGAAATCGGTTAAAAAAATATATGGTCTTTTTTCTGCAACATCAAGGTATATATTGACGCTTACATAGGTCTGGTGATAATGTTCCCCTTTAACCTCCATGACTGTCTTGGACATTTCTGTATTGTTTCCTGTGCTTTGTATTATTTCCTGTCCAGCGCTTTTATTTTTGTTTCAACTTCCTGTTTGCCTCCATTTGTCACCACTTCTCCTATGGTCTAATAAACACTTTCTCCTTTAACTGTCCTTGATTGGCAATCAGGAGACACATCTGTCCCTGGTTGGCCATCAGAAAGCTTCTTAACCCAGCTTCTCAGTAGAATAATTGTTTTGTGCCAGTGTTGTGCTTAGCATCTCCGTACCGCATCACCTTTCTTTTGCTACCTGTGCTTGTGACTTTATTCAACATACCTGTGGTCCACTACTGCTTCGGCCACACTGGTGTTCCCTGGGTTGTTACCACAATAGAACTGCAGATAACAGTTGCCATTGTCATGTTCGTGTTTGAAGCATGATGTCGTGTCGATAGCAAGTAACTTAGTTTTTAATCTCACGTTCTCAACAACAAAAATGTGTCTCAATGCAGTCTTGCTCTACCCTATTATATGGCATGGTAAGTTGACTACGAACCAATACTGCCCCCTAGCGGTCCTCTCCAAGGTTTCTCATAGTCATTCATATTGACGTCCCACTGGGTTGAGTTTTTCCTTGCCCTTATGTGGGCTCTGTACCGAGGATGTCGTTGTGGCTTGTGCAGCCCTTTGAGACACTTGTGATTTAGGGCTATATAAATAAAAATTGATTGATTGGTTGATAGCGGTCACACATGTAATAACATCTAATCATGACATCCCCCTTTTTCTAAGACAAAATGTATTAACATGACTTATCACATTAGCTGTATCAGCTATTTTAACAATTTCTCATTCCGTCTAACCCTGACATATGTGCAATTTAAACGGTTTATCAGATTGCATAGGCTAAATCAAATCTAAGCCAATACTATTTATAACGTATTCACAACAATCAATATACATTTTGTTCAACATCTTTAACATGCATATTGAATTTTCTTTGTTTATAAGTTCAGTCTATCAGCTGATTTCTCTTGTGGACCTTTTTAACTCGGGTTCATTTGGAGTAGGTGTGTGAGAGTCAGTGTTACAGTCTATAACAGGTGTGGGTATTACCTGAGATTCACCACAGGTTACACTGAGCTCACCAACAGTCCCTTGAGGAGTCTTTAACAGACTGCGACGATTGCGTCTGAGGATTTGTCCATCATCAGTTCTTACCGTGTACGATCGTGGAGCAACTTCTTGCAGGACTGTGGCTTTTGTACTCCATCCATCAGTGTCTTCAATCCTGACTGTGTTGTTGGTAGTCAGTGGAGGAAGATGCTTGGACTTTTGCATTATTTTCTGTTGTCGTAGCTTATGTTCAATCTTCGAGGGATTCTGTTGCTCGATTTTGTTGTTTGAATGACTCGGCAAGGTTGTCCGTAGCTTCCTCTTCATCAGCAGTTCAGCTGGTGATAGGCTGCACTGAAGAGGTGATGCTCTATAGCTCAATAAAGCCATATACAGATTTGAGCCACTGTCAGCGGCTTTCTTTAAGAGTTTTTTGAGAATGTGAACTCCTTTTGAGTTCGACTGTGCATAGTGTGGGCTTGACGTCACATGCTTGAAATCATATTGCACTGCAAACTTCTGCCATTCTTTGCTGCTGAAGCAGTGGTCGTTGTCGCTCACTACAGTATGTGGAAGACAACGCCTGGCGAAGATAGATTTAGCATGTGTTATTACACAAGTTGACGTTGAGCTTGCTAGTAGAGCCATCTCAGGGAAGTTTGAGTAGTAATCCACTACCACTAAATAGTCTTTACCTCTGAGATGAAACAAGTCCATTCCTACTTTGTGCCATGGTGCTGTTGGCACCTCAGCAACCACCATAGGTTTGTTGCTCTGCTTGTTCCTGTGTTTCTGGCATGTTTCACATTTATTTATGAGTGTTTCAATGGCTTTGTTCAGTCCGGGCCAGAAAACCGACTCTCTCACCCTCCTTTTGCACTTTTCGATGCCGAGATGGCCTTCATGTATCCTGTGCAACACGTCCATTCTCAAAGCCTGTGGAACAACAATCCTGCCCTTTTTCAACAGCAGTCCATTCACAGTACTAAGCTCACCTCTGACGTGGTAAAATTGTGGACATGAACCAGCCAGCCATCCCTCATCCATGTTCCTCATGACATGCTGTAGCTCAGCATCCGTTGCTGTAGCCTCAGTTATTTGTCTTGACTTTGTGTCCGACACAGGCAATGCAGCAGACACCATGTTTGCATGACACTGTATGTCCTCGTCTGTTGCACTCACACTGTCGCCTGTAGTTGCTCTGGATAGGACATCAGCAAGGACTAGGTGTTTACTTGGAGTATATATCAGTTCAAAATCATACCTTTGAATCTTCATCATTAACCGTTGAATCCGTGGTGACATTTCATTCGGATTCTTTTTGATGATGGCAACCAGCAGTCGGTGATCAGTTTCGACTGTGAAGGACGGCCGGCCGTACACATAACAATGAAACCGCTCCAAACCATGTGCCAGTCCCAAACATATTTTTTTATCTGTGTATCGACATTCAGATTTTGTCATAGCTCGGTATGCATAGGCTACTGGTTTCCAGTGCTCATCCTCAGCCTGGAGTAGATCAGCACCAATACCATCTTTGAAGCATCTGTTGACACTTTGATCCTCTTTGTGTGGTCATAAAATGACAACACAGGTGCTGTGGTCAGTGTGTTCTTGAGTTTTTGCCACTCAAGCTCATGTTTCACTGTACATTTAAACTCACAGTCTCTGTGCAGAAGCTCTTGTATGCATCATGTCTTTGCTGTCAGATTGGGAATGTATTTACCTATGAAATTCACCATCCCCATGATGCGTAGCACATCTGTTTTGTCTGTGGGCCTTGGCATGTTCTGTATTGCATGTATTTTTTTCTTGATCTGGTTGGACACCACGTGCAGACAGCTTGTCTCCAAGGAAGAGGATCTCTTGAACGCCAAACTCACATTTACTCTTGTTGAGTTTTAGTCCATACTTTTGTATGCGTTCCATAACTCTGTTCAGTCTCTCATTGTGCTCTTGGGCTGTGGATCCCCATCTGATGATGTCATCAATGTAGACTCGAACTCCATCCAAGCCCTCAATTATCTGCTCCATCGCTCTGTGAAATATTTCAGGTGCTGACTTTATTCCAAAAGGCAGTCTGAGAAAGTAGTGTCTGCTGAAGGGCGTATTAAAGGTACAGCCCTTTGTGCTGCTTTCATTCAGTTTCAGCTTCCAGAAGCCTTGTTAGGCGTCAAGCTTTGTGAAGTAGCTGGCGCCTGACATTTCACTGATGATCTCTTCATGTGTAGGTATTTGACAATGTTCATGCTTTATGCTTTCATTTAGGTCTTTTGGGTCCATACATATTCTCAATTTACCATTCTTTTTCTTTGTGATGACCATTGAGTTGACCCAGTCTGTAGGCTCAGTAACCTTTTTGATCACCCCCAGCATGATCATTCTGTCGAGTTCTTTCTTTAGGCAGTCTTACAGTGGGGCTGGAACACTGCGTGCTGCATGCACAACTGGATGGGCACCTTCTTTCAACTGTATTTTATATGTGAAGGGCAAAACACCGATACCCTTGAAAACATCTTGTCAAGTTTTGAACAATTGTGGCCATAGAGTCATTTGTTGGGTTTGTGGTTGGGATAATGCTAAATACTCTTTTCACAAGTTCCAGTTCTTCACAGGCTCTGTCACCCAGAAGTGATTCACGTCCCTCATTCACAACAAAGAAGAATAGGTGGAGCACTTTTCCTTTAACTGTGACACTCAACCTGCATGTGCCCAAACATCTAATTGTCTGTCCATTGTAGTCTTTCAGTCCAGATTATTTTGTTTTTATTTGTGGCTTATTTTTCTTTGCCTTTATATCACACATGCTTTTGAGATTTGCTTTTGCACCAGTGTCCAATCTCATGGTGACTACAGTCCCATTTATCATTATAGGAGCTATCCATTTGTCTTCTCTAGTGACGTCATTTACATTGTCTGGTTTATTTATTTGTTCACTTTCCGAATTTACCATATTAACAAAGAACGTGTCATTGAGATCAGGCTCATCTACTACGTTTACAGTTTTTCCTTTCTTCCCCTCTTTCCATTTGGAGAAGCATTGTTTAGCAAAATGATTCTTGCCTTGGCAACTGTAGCATTGCTTACCAAAAGCTGGACACTGTCTAGGCTTGTGCTGTGTGCCTCAGCGCTTGCAGTTTATCATCATGTCCTCCGACTGCTGTGCAGGCCGGGTTTGTGTGCGCCGTCTCCGCTGATACGACACTGCTCCAACCGCTGCCGCGCTGTCGCTCTGCAGACATCTCTCTGAACGTCTTCACGTGCTTTTGGGACAGCTCACTCGCCTGGCAGTGTCAGCTCCATCTCTCGTAGTAGCCTCTCTCTGACCTTTTTATCCTCCACGCCGAAGACTATCTGGTCCCGGATCATGGAGTCCTTCAGCGTCGCGAAGTTGCAGGACTGCGCCTTTAGCGGAAAGTCTGTCAGGAAGCTATCGAAGGGCTCCTACTGCCGCTGTGTACGAGACCGAAACACGTACCTCTCGTACGTCTTGTTCTTCTTCGGAGAACAGTGAGCATCAAATTTGCTAAGCACTACATCCAACTTTCCATTATCGTCAGGAGTGTCAAACACAAACGTGTTAAATACTTCTATGGCCTGTGGCCCTGCTATCGTTAGGGATGCTATTGGTTCTGTATCTTAAGTTTTTTGTCAATCCTTTGTATAACTGATTATTATTATTCATTATTTCACCTGTTCTATCACGGTCCTTCCACATCATCTAAACCTGCCTCCTCCAATCCCCTCTCTCCTACCTCCCACCACCTTTCCAACTTTGCCTCATTCTCTTGTTATTTTGTGAATTTAAAATGCTAGTCTTTGTCTGGCCATCTTAAGCAGTACGTTTGTCCATTGTGCGTCTCCTATTGTACTTGTACTATCTTTACAACCTTTTTTGGGGTTTTACCTGCTTTCTGAAACGTCTTCGAATTGAATGCAAACTTTGAGTTATTGTGACAACGTATACAGTATATATCAGGGGTGTCCAAACTTTTTCCACTCAGGGGCCTCACACTGAAAAATCAAAGCATTGGGCGGCCATTGTGATATTTTTCATTTTCAAAACCCTTACAATATATACATATACATTTTTTAACCTTTAGGGCTCTGTCCAAGAATGGGCCTGGAGACCCGGAAGAGTCGCAGTCATAAAAATGGCAACCATAAGTCATATGTAATTGTTTTTTTTAAAATCTCTAGATCAGGGGTGTCAAACTCAAATACAGAGTGGGCCAAAATTTAAAACTGAATAAAGCCGTGGGCCAAGTTTGAACAAATTAACCTTTTTGATGGGGACCCAAACAGGTTTTGCATTAAATATTGAACAAGCAAGGTTTATATAACTTTATAGTGACATGCAAAATTGAGTTTCAAATAATAATAATAATAATAATAATTAAAAAATATCAATGGCATATCAAATACAATTTAAATAAAAATGGAATGCCTCTTTTCTATTTGCAGCCTTCTGAGGTAAATATCAATATTAACATTTTCCACAGGCTAATACATTTGAAAATAAAATAATGAATAAACCAACCATTCAGGACTTTAAACTGCTCAGTTTGCAACACACTGATCTAATCTGATGTCCCCAAGCCAGATACCTGCCATCTTTTCTTGGATGCTAGTTCATTAATGTCGGGGCTCAGACTTTGAGCTGAGGCATCCCTCATTATCGAACGAAGGTGTTCATCAGTCATTATATCTCTTATTCCACAGTCTTGGGGGTGTGCTTTACAGGCACTGCTTTTAACGTCCTCTACGAGCTGACGTCACGTCCGCTTTTCTAACAACGTGCCCGCCCAGTCACAAGATATGAGCGGCTCCTGTACGCACACACACGTAAATGCAAAGCATACTTCATCAACAGCGATACAGTTTACACTGAGAGTGGCCGTATAAGCAACTTTAACATTGTTAGAAATATACGCCACACGGTGAATCCACACCAAACAAGAATGACAAACACATTTTGGGAGAACATCCGCACAGTAACACAACATAAACACAACAGAACAAATACCCAGAACCCTTTGCAGCACTAACTCTTCCGGGACGCTACAATATACACCCCCTTTACCTCCAAACCCCTCCCCCAACCCCACACACATACACACACACACCTTGTAGCGTCCCAGAAGAGTTAGTGCTGCAAAGGGTTCTGGGTATTTGTTCTGTTGTGTTTATGTTGTGTTACTGTGCGGATGTTCTCCCGAAATGTGTTTGTCATTCTTGTTTGGTGTGGATTCACAGTGTAGCGTATATTTCTAACAATGTTAAAGGTTTTTATACTGGCACCCTCAGTGTAACCTGTATCGCTGAAGATCAAGTATGCGTTGCATTCACTTCTGTGTACTGCCAAAGCCGCACATATTATGTAACTGAGCCAGCACTCGTTAGACTGGACGAAAAGGGGACGTTACAATTCTCGGGAGGGGCACTGAAATTTGGGAGTCTCCCGGGAGGTTTGGCAAGTATGAGAATTAGCGTTGCCCGCGGGCCAAATTTGGCCAGAGTTTGACACCCATGCTCTAGATAAACTTCAGGTCCTATCTGCCAATATAAAGATGTATTATTTTTTATACTTTATGCCCTTTTTTTTGTTAAAGAAAACCCTATTTTTATGGCTAAAACACAAAATGTGCAATACTTCCCCCCAAAATGTTTTCAAGGTGGAATATTTGATGTGAACTATTTGAGGCCTTAACTAGGTCAATAGTTCCTAAGACCATTGATTTTAATTCATTATTATTTTTTCAAGCAATAACAGTTTAAAAAATAGTTCCACTAAAATTATTGTGAATGCAAAAAGGTCCCACGCAAGTTGTTATTGTTATTTGTTTTATGCCTTTTTTGTCAAAGAAACACATTGTCTCTTATATTGCAAACACACAAAATATGCAATATGTTCCCCCCAAAATATTTAATAATTTTATTTTTAATTTTTAGGATATGCCGCGAGCAAATGCCCCCCGGGCCGCATTTTGGACACCCTGGTATATATGGTTTATTCTCATCAATGTGCTGCACAGATGTGCTTCCTCATGCGAATAACTATAAGGTTTATGATCCTGAATCTGCCACAACGATACTTCCTCCCCTTTGATTGTGTAGTAGGCTCATTAGCCCGAATGGCACTCACGCACCTGCAGGAATATGAAGTTACCCAACAGGAAGTGGAGGTGACATTTTGTTTTGATTTCAATTAAAAACGTTTGAGCTTCGTTTTGTAAATAATCATTCAAAAACAAAGTACCAATTTTGTGCCCTCTCATGTGTGCTGGTACGGCAATAAAGTTCCTTGAATCCTTGAATTATTAGTTCATCAGGTACGCATCATTAAATGGGAAATGAATCGGCACATGACCTGTTTTAGAGGAAGACCTCCTCGTCTGTCTCAACTAAGCCAGATGAGGATTAAAACCAGATTCTGATTTATGCAGATCCTCCTATTGAATATGAGGGGAGGACTGTCTGGCTAATTATAGCAATCCAGCGATAACCGAAAACAGTGAATACTTCTGCCATTTAGCCTTATCTTTGTGTGTGTGTTTACATGAAAACACAGGAACATCTTGCATGCTGCGGACAGTGTAGGCAGCCCTTCCCTGCAAAATGGAAATTGTTAGTGAGCTACAAAACGTGGGCAAGCAAACCTTTTAGCCTTTAGTGAATCGAGGTGATGTGGGTTGTAGAGTCCTTGCAGAGGAGTGCATGATGGAGCTAACATGACAAGCTTTTGTCTGTGTGGGCAGATGCTCGTTTACCTCGCTGAGAGTGCTATTATGCGCCACGTGCTGACAAAGTGGGATAAAAAAGACTGTCGTGCCGCTTGCAGCAAAAGCCCCCATATGATGGAAATTATTTGTCAGAAGTGGTCATACCAATATAGACAGATAGACGTCGCCTTGTGGTGGAAACATCTGTACAACATGTTGGATAATTAAAACATATTTGCATTAGCAGAAAGCATATGTGTCAATGAATAAAAACAGTCTGTACTGCTGAGAATCTATTATCTATATAATATTATGTATAATATTACTATATATTAGTATATATATTATAATATTATCTATTATCCCGAAATAGCAGATGACTCTCATTTATACAGCCTTGTTGATTCTAAGTAACATAACAACAACAAACATATGATACAGCAGAGCAGGGGTGTCAAACTTGTTTTCATTGAGGGCCACATCGCAGTTATGGTTGCTCTCAGAGGGCCGCTTGTTACAGTGAATATATATGAATTCTAATGTATTATGGCCTTATTATGTTATTACATAATCCCCCCTGGATTTGACTATTCAAGTTTTTTTTACGTACAAATTGATAGATAACGTACTTGCTTTTGAAACCCTAAGTCAGAGGGACAAGCATTTTATTCTAACAAAAATGTTTTGAATATACAGTATGTTAATAATACAGGGGTGCTGCAACTAATAACATAACATAGTCAAAGTATACAGAGGCCATTTTATATATTTGTATTTTGTAAAAAATGTTTATAAAAAACAGACATTACATATGTTTAAAGACAAAATGTAGTTTCAGCTATGTATTATAGGTGACAAAGTGTACTTTAAAAAAATATTGCACAGGTAGAAATATAAGAGTAAAATGAAATAAAATGGCAAAAAAAAGTAATGTATTGAGAAAAAGCTGACATTTTTATACTAATAACTACTAATAATACTCTGTTACTTATAACACAAAGCTGACCCTAAGTTTTTTTTTTTTTACAAAATAAACAAAAAATAAAAATGACCCCCGCATACTTTGACTTTTCAATCTGAGACCATTGGTGAAATACGTTTGGACACACCATATTAGTACCAAATTTTCAGCTTTTTTTCCCAATACATCGCAATATTTTGATCTTTTGTTTTTACTGTTATTTTTTTATGCAACAATCCGCATCGAACCAACAAAACTGGAGCTACGGGCTGAACTTTGGGCACCTCTGTGTTAATATAATGTTTTTTGCATGGTCAGATTGTTCTCAAGTTTAAAAGACATGCCATTGTATGCAATACATGCAATTTTTATGTCAAAATTGAAAGAACGAATACGTTGAGCAAGAAAGGGACAATGCGTACAGTTAAAATGATGTAAACGAATCATAGGGTAAATATTTGAATACTTTCATTATACTTTATGATCAACATTGTCCATGGAAACAACTAATAAAACATATTCAGTCAATTATTAGACAAGAACAAAAACAACACAAGAGCAGCAAGGGGCATCCTAAACAGTATCTTTAAAATTGTGATAGGTAGGATTACCCCCAATACTTTGGAACCATAAAAAAATGACAATATGAACGAAATACATATAGTTTATTGGGGAAATATCGGTACCAATCTAGAGCAAAGCATTCCAAAAACCGGATCAGTTGAGGACTTCAATGAGACAATAGATACAAATCCCAACTCCATGTTCCTCAATTATGTGACAGAAGAGGAAATAATTAAAATTGTAAAGAATTGTAAATCCAATACCTCAACTGACTGTCACGGAATTGCTACGAAAGTGATAAAAACAGTTATTAAAGAAATCTCAGAACCATTGACGTATATCGGCAATCTATCATTTCAAACTGGCACATTCCCAGATTAAATGAAAATAACAAAAGTTGTACCGATATACAAAAACTGGAAACAAACACCGATGTATAAATTACAGACATGTTTCTTTACTTCCACAATTCTCGAAAATCATTGGAATTCAACAACAGATTGGACAAATGCTTAAACAATTGTGGAATACTCGCAGAGAACCAATATGGATAAAGAGCTAACATCTCTACATCAATTGTTTAAATCAAAATAACAGAGGAAACTACCAATGCAATAGATAGCAAAGAGTGTGCAGCAGCAGTATTTATAGGTTTAACTTAAAGCATTTGACACCATTAATCATGATGTCATGATGTAATAAATTGGAGCAATATGGTATCAGAGGGCTGGTCTGAAACTGGGTAAGAAGCTACCTAACCAAGAGAAAGCAATACGTAAAGATAGGTGAAGATACTGTATGTCAGTGATTTGATGTAATCTGTGTACAAATTGAGAACAGGAAGTGAACATACAGGTAAAAGCCAGTAAATTTGAATATTTTGAAAAACTTGATTTATTTCAGTAATTGCATTCAAAAGGTGTAACTTGTACATTATATTTATTCATTGCACACAGACTGATGCATTCAAATGTTTATTTCATTTAATTTTGATGATTTGAAGTGGCAACAAATGAAAATCCAAAATTCCGTGTGTCACAAAATTAGAATATTACTTAAGGCTAATACAAAAAAGGGATTTTTAGAAATGTTGGCCAACTGAAAAGTATGAAAATGAAAAATATGAGCATGTACAATACTCAATACTTGGTTGGAGCTCCTTTTGCCTCAATTACTGCGTTAATGCGGCGTGGCATGGAGTCGATGAGTTTCTGGCACTGCTCAGGTGTTATGAGAGCCCAGGTTGCTCTGATAGTGGCCTTCAACTCTTCTGCGTTTTTGGGTCTGGCATTCTGCATCTTCCTTTTCACAATACCCCACAGATTTTCTATGGGGCTAAGGTCAGGGGAGTTGGCGGGCCAATTTAGAACAGAAATACCATGGTCCGTAAACCAGGCACGGGTAGATTTTGCGCTGTGTGCAGGCGCCAAGTCCTGTTGGAACTTGAAATCTCCATCTCCATAGAGCAGGTCAGCAGCAGGAAGCATGAAGTGCTCTAAAACTTGCTGGTAGACGGCTGCGTTGACCCTGGATCTCAGGAAACAGAGTGGACCGACACCAGCAGATGACATGTTGGTTTGGTTTGCATTTCCTTTGGAAATCGAGGTCCCAGAGTCTGGAGGAAGACAGGAGAGGCACAGGATCCACGTTGCCTGAAGTCTAGTGTAAAGTTTCCACCATCAGTGATGGTTTGGGGTGCCATGTCATCTGCTGGTGTCGGTCCACTCTGTTTCCTGAGATCCAGGGTCAACGCAGCCGTCATGTGTAGGAGTGTTAACTGTCCCTTCAAAGACAAAGCCATGCCAAATTTGTAAACCAACGTATATACATATGCATACCCATTGTTTTAAGTCGAAATGTGAATATATAAAAAAGGGAAAAAACAAATCACTACACCAGTAGGAGTAATTTTCAATTGCGTTGGCTGGCCCTGCCAACAAGATGTCCCTTACTGTCTTGCCTCTGGTGAGGGCGGTCGCCCCCAACCACCGCCTTCACCACCGCTTGTTTCTCCGCTCCCTCCTTCCCAGCTTGCTCTCTTCGTTTTGTCTGTCTGAACTTTTTTGAAGCCTCTTTCTTTGCGCTGTCCTCAAATCTAAACATCAAACATGGATATGATCAGCTGGACTCTCGACGCAATTGACAAAGTCTTTTCGACAAGGAAAAGAGGTTCGGGGGAGCCTGGCTGCCCTGATGGAACCATTGCTGCGGGGTACGTGAGAAACTCCTGGGATAAATGGAGAATCATGTGCCTCTCAGTCCTTTCCATCGAGGACGTGGAAGACATCTACCTATTTGGAACCGTGATCGCCGGGCACCTGCTGGGCATTGCTCTGGTGTATCGTCAAATTCGGAAGACGATGGCAGCCATTCAAGGAGCCCAAAGGCTTTTCGTCGCAATGGAAGGATTGAGAAGGAGAACTGAATTGAATTTGAGAAAAACCAGCATGGACAATAGGGCAGGCAAGTCATTATTTTCTGTCTGCTCGAAGAAAAACAACATCCTAATCTACGATTTGACTCCCTCGAATGGCCTTGACACTGTGTTATCAGGAACAGGCTGCTCTGAAAAACACCCCCGAGGACACCTCAACGATGGACGCTTTTGACCTTCCTTTAACGTGTTTAAGTTTGCATTGCAAATGAGGTTTTTTCCCTTGGACTCAGTCTTTTTCTCACCTTTTTTTAAGGAGCACCGTAAAAATGGCTGCCACGTCGGCGGTCTTGTCTTGTCTCCCTGTAACGTATGTCTGCTCTTAGTGGGACTGTGCCGAAAATATACTTTTCAGTTCTTATGTGTCTTGTGCATGTTAAGAATTGACAATAAATCATCTTGAATCTTGAATCTTACTTCTTTTTCAGGCAGCTATCAAATTATGTGCAAAAGAGAACCCAATGAATTTAAAAATCTTGTAAAAATGCAAATTGAAGGGTATATTTTATCTTATTACTATTCAAGACACACTGTGTTTTTCATAAAGCAGGAAGTAAGAAAACACAAACACAGCACTACATGATGGTTTGACTTTTGTTAGGTTTTTTTCTCTTGTTTTGCCTGCTGATGCAACAGAGAATCAGGACATTAAATATTAACGGTACTGAGTAGCAGATGTGAGCTACCAAGAAAGTAAGTTGTAAATTGTTCCACATAAATAAAAAAAAGAGTAAAAAAACTGTATTGTAGGGCGGGAACCTCCAAATAAAATTCTGCTACCAATTTAACCAGAGGCAGCCATGTTAAAACTAGTGTCAAATTCTTTGGGCTTTTGGGGGCACGTGACATTACTTTCAAGATGTTATGTGCACAACATCAACGCCAAGCAATTGTTGCAGGTTGCTGAGTCTGTATTCATTTAGCACGGAAATGAGGCAGTGATAGATACTTCCTTTTTTTAGTGTGGTTAATTACGGTGGCACCGGTGCCATTATGGAATCATGTTTTGTTACCCATCCCCATTCACAAGATTCTGTTGGCCAACCGTTCAGAGAATTAGGAGTGCCATAAAAATGACACCAGGAATAACTTAAAAACACACCAACCTTATGATTGCCCCTCTACATCATGTAATATAAGTGTACAATATTTCAAACACACAGTAGTACCTCAAATTATAAGCTTAATTGGATTTGTGACGGAGCACTTAACTTGAAACATTTGTTTCTCAAACCAACATGTCCCATTGAAATTAATTAAAAAATGAATTTAATCGGTGCTTGGCCCCCTAAAACAGCACCATTTTATTGCGTATTACTTGTTCACTTTTAATAAGAAGAACATAACTTTAGATACTAAAAACATATAATAAAACAATACAATATAATGTACTACAAACAATTTTATGAAGTAACGTAACGATGGCGTGGAACACTGCAGAGGCCACTATAGTGTACAGTATGTAAGTGTTGGAATTGTGTTTTTGTTTTGTTTTGTTGTTTGTGTATGTATGCTACAATCTTTTGTGCACGGTCTGTGTTTTTTGTTGTTAATTTGTTGTTTTTTTGTTGTCTTACTTTGTGGCTAAGTGTAGAGATGGTGCTGCTCAGGTGGCAGCCTGCTCCATCACCTCTGCGCCCTTTTAATGTTGTTTATGTCCTTTGTGTTGTTTGACGGTTCCCTCTTGTTTTTATCTTGATATTGTGGACTTACTGTATCTGCACTGCAACCCTATAATTTTCCCATTGTGGGTTGAATAAAGTCTATCCTATCCTATCCTATCCTAATGTACAACATTTCCTTCTTAGCTGTGTCTCCGTCAAACACTCCATCAGCAGCTTTTCTATATTTTCATGGATACATGTTCGCTGTTAAGATAACATTTTAATATTTTTGACTAGTATAATTGACTCATTTTGCTTCAGTATGGTGCAGGCTAGCAGTGATACGCTCAATTTGCTTTGACAAGTTGGCGAAACTCTCTCGTGTTTTCATTTCAGTTTATTTTAAACATGCATACAATACAATATAATACATCACATATACAAACAACCAGTTGTTTCATTACAGCACGTCCGAAAAGGAGTAGGAAGAAGCAAAGCTTAGTTAATCCTACCCCTTTTCATATCCATTTTCTACCGCTTGTCCCTTGTGTAGCAGTTTTATCCCATTTCCTTCTTCTCCGTTTGTAACAGAACAGTGAATAAATAAATAATAAATAAATAAATATACCATAAGTAAGTCAACAAATACTAAATAGAAAAATAATAATCTCTTTTTTTTTTTTTTTTTTTTTTAAAGGTTTAAGATGTTCATCATAATTGTTCTTCCTTGTACTTTGTGAACACTTGTTGTTTAAACAGTTTCTTAAACTGAATCATATTGGTGCTTTGATTTCCTTGTGTAATCCATTCCATAGTTTCATTCCACATACGTATAAGCTAAAGGTCTTGAGTGTTGTACGTGCATACAAATGTTTTAAATGATATTTTCCTCTAAGGTTATGATGGGGCCTCTATGTCGGGGTTTACCGAAAACCCACACATGGTGATCAACACCTACTTTTTGACTTACACCACCCACTGGAACACAAACTGGGCGTTATCAGAACCCTACAACACAGAGCTGATTATGCCGCATGCAGCTGTAGCACCCCTACTGTAGGATAGCAGGTTAGTACAACAATTAAGATTGCTAGGTTCTTGGCTGTATAATTGAGAGACTCGCAATGAGACGTTACGTACTTAGTGGACCACAGAACAACTGCTGGCAAATTTATTGCACAATAATAAACAATAACACATGAACAGTGTGCTTTTTAAATTGAAAATACCCCCAAAAATGAAATAAAATAGAGCTCTGTTGCAAAATTCAAAAGTAGCAAAATAGAAGAAATGTCCTTTTTAAATTGTCCTTTCAAAAAATACAATCTACCCGGGTAGTATTGAATTGAACACTGTCTATATTCCTTGGTTGGGAATCCTTAGTTCTATTGTAATCCGTTATTCCATACTGATTCGGTACGATACTTGCGACTCTGATGGTGGATCAGTTCAGTTATAGATCACTGCAGAGTGTGGAGACCGATGCAGCTGGCCACACCACAACCAAACGCTCCCTCTCCGCAGACTCTCACTCACTGGGACTGGCTCAACATCATAACTCAAGTCCAGCTTGGAACCAGACTTCAGGATCATACAAAAAAACCAATCTGCACATAGCAGTACAGAATGTAATCAGTTAGAATACTCTTTTTACTCTTAGTTATCTTCCATATGGTACCATATTAACTTCAATTTTAAATCAATAAACACAGTTACTCATTTTAACCATTTAGTCATGGACATATGAATACTGGTCGGTTCACACTGTACTCCATATAAGTCTGTAAGACTTTAACAGCAGCATCAAATCATGAAAACTATAGTAGCTTCACCTCTTAAGACTTCAATGAATGAAATTAAATGAGTTACATCCATTTAAGGATTTTTACCTTTTTATCTTTCAATTATGAACTGTGAATTATCACTTTTAAACCATCACAAAATAAAATAAGTGATTATTTAACTGAAATCACATTTTGGTCATCATGTATTATAATGATTATCATTTTAACTGTATCAATTTAATAAATGAAATGTATCAACAGTTCTCCTTTAAGCAGCATGACAAGGGTGCTTTTAGCAGCATTGGAATGAATGCAGCTTCTCTGCTCACTGCATAAGGCTGAACACAGTAACATTAAATATACAGTACATATTTTTTACACAAAACGAAAATACAATAAAGTTACCCAACTGCAACATGTTAACATGTCACAAGGCATTCTTTAAATACATCATATTACTCCAATTGGTTTTGTACATCTTAACTCTGTGTCTTGTTATCAGACTCCTCTCTTTAGCACTAACAGGATGCTAGGCTAACAGCTAACAGTTATATTCTGTAGGCCTCATTTACAAAGTAACACTTACTGGAGTTCTCAGCAGCACAAAACACAGCAATCCAACTCCCACTGGGACCAGGCTATCTTATGCTTCTTTTCCAACACTCGGTTTGAAAAGTGACAAGTATTTTAACGTATAAACCTTGTCTTTGCAACACAACGATATGACTCGTGCCTTCACTGTGACGTTCAGTGAAGGAATGCCGGGAATGACAAAAGTGCATGCGACCTCTACTGGCCAACATGTAAATAACGTGCTGCGTGCATGCATCATTAATTTAAACCTGTAGTGACCACATGACTTTGACAAATCAATTTTAACATTTTTTAAGTGACCAAAGTGACTTTGGCACACCATATATTAGAAATTAATAATAGGAGAATATATTAGTGACACTATATATCCATATGGGTTACACACTCCCCCCTTAAGTCAGCATGAGTCCCTTCATGTGCTATAACATCTTGACTCAAATCGCTATAACCTCATGACTGTCGTAGTCACCTAAGGAAATGAGTGCGTGATTGAAACTGTCTAAAAGACTTTGAGCAAAAGAGATGAGGGGTTTACCCAACTGTGGGTAGTTCAATCGGTCTGGTGGCCACCGTGACCTTATAGATCGGCGTACCATATTGCCTTCCCCACAGTCATTAGGTAAGTCGGTTCCCTCGGCTTGAGTATCTTGAGCTTCTGGAATTTCAGTGTTATTTCCCGGTTCTCCATTTTCATTACTTTCCAACTGGTGATCTCCAACCACTTCAGGAAATTCCTTTTCTTTTTCAACTGGCAACGCAGGCTCATTACCAGTAGAGGACTCCACTTGTGACTGGGTTTGTAGTGTCTCGCCCACTTCCTTTTCTGTGGGAGGATTGTCAGCTACAACCAGCTGTTTAGGGATGTCATAGACCTTTGTAAACCTCTTCTCAGTGAGAGCTGAGGTTTCCTCGGGAAGGACTGTGTACTCCTCCTCCGACTCAGAACTTTCCTCTTCTTGGACCTGAGGAGAACTTTGTCTTGTCCTGGGACGACGAATCGGCCTTGGCTGATTGGATTCCTCATCCTCGACTTCAACCAATTGCCCGCACGGCAGCAGAAGATCCCTGTGTAAAGCGCGATCTGGACCATCTTCATCCACTGGCTGGACCTTGTAAACAGGTAAGTCTCCCATCTGTTGTAAGACACTGTACACAGCGGACTCCCACTTGTCAGTGAGTTTGTGTTTGTTCCTCAGACGGACATTTCTCACCAGTACTCTATCTCCCACTTCAAGTGTGGACTCTCTGACTCGTTTATTCCACTGCTGCTTATTCCTCTCAGCAACTTTCTGGGAGTTTTCAATGGCTGTTTGATAACTCTCCTCGAGTCGAGACTTGAGATTTCGCACATATTGGGAGTGAGATACTGGTGTTCCTTCCCTGACAGGTAGGTTGAATGCAATATCAACTGGAAGCCTGGGTTGTCTCCCAAACATTAACTCATAGGGACTGAACCCGGTGACCTCACTTCTGGTACTGTTGTAGGCATGTGTGAGTGGTTTAACAAAATCACGCCAGTGACTCTTTTCTTTTTCTTTCAGAGTACCCAACATACCAAGAAGGGTGCGGTTGAACCGCTCAACCGGGTTTCCCCTCGGGTGATAAGGACTGGTTCTCACTTTCTTGATACCGGCTATGGCACACAGTTCTTTAATAGTGTGGGATTCAAAATCTCTTCCCTGATCACTGTGCAGGCGTTCAAGAAAGCCGTAGTGAACCAGGAACTGCTCCCACAGACACTTTGCAACAGTAGTAGCTTTTTGGTCTTTCGTGGGTATGGCTACCGCGTATTTTGTAAAGTGGTCTGTGATGACCAGAATGTCCTTGGAATTGTGGGAATCAGGCTCCAGTGATAGGTAGTCCATGCAGACTAATTGCATTGGCCTACTTGTCTGGATACTGACCAGCGGTGCAGCTTTCTCAGGCGGAGTCTTCCTCCGAACACACCGGCCACAGGTTTTGACCTTGTACTCAACATCCGCAGCCATTCGTGGCCAGTAGAATCTTGACCTTACTTAGTCAATGGTACGGTCTATGCCCATGTGTCCCATGTCGTCATGGAGACATTTGAGTACAGTGACTATGAGGGACTCTGGAAGAATGCGTTGATAGATTGTTTCCCCTTCACATTTCCGCTTCCTGTACAGGAGAGCGTCTCTCATCTCAAGGCGCTTCCACTCCTTGAGCATCAGTTTGAGTTCAGGAGAATTAGGACCAATGTTCCGAGGTACTGGGCCTCCAGATTCCAACAGATGAATAACATGCTTGATGGCAGGGTCAGCTTCCTGTCGTTCTCGGAGGTCATCCTCACTGAAAATGGGTACTGTCACATGACCTAATAATTCATCACTGTAGATGTCTGGAACAGCGTCGGCGTTGAGAGCTAGAGATTCAACCAACGTGATGGAAGGTAAGTTGTCGGTTTCTCTTATCATGTGTCGGTGACATAGGGCTGTAACTACATCTTCAGGTAAGTTTAGATGGTCAGGTGACGATGATAGATGGTGTGAGGTGAACCGCTTTATTCTCTCTCTTTCTTCCAGTGAAGCGTCATCATCAACCAGCATTCCATGCGGTCGCCTGGAGAGACCATCGGCGTCTTGATTGCTCTTTCCAGCCCTGTACTTGATGTTGAAATTGAACGTAGAAAGGGCTGCTAGCCAGCGATAACTGGCAGAATCTAGCTTAGCTGAGGTGAGTATGTAAGTTAACGGATTGCTATCTGTTACCACAGTGAAGTTGTTACCATAGAGATAATCCTGGAACTTCTCTAGGATTGCCCATTTTAAAGCTAGAAACTCCAGCTTGTGTGCTGGATATCTTGCCTCACTAGATGAAAGTCCCCTACTGGCATAGGCGATGACCCTTGATTGGCCATCCTGCTCTTGGTATAAAGCAGCTCCTAAACCAGTAGTACTGGCATCCGTATGCAGTGTATAGGGGAGCTTTGCATCTGCAAACCCCAGGATGGGAGAAGATGTGAGCTTCTCTATGATGCATTCAAAAGCGTCCTGACAAGCAGGTGTCCATCGTTCTGCGAACGGCTCTTTTGGATTTAAATATTTCCCTTTACATGTCGTCATCTTCTGGCCTTTTCTGAGAGGTGGATAGCCAGAAGTGAGACTGTTTAGTGGCTTTACTATTTTAGAATAGTCCTTGACAAAGCGGCGATAATAGCCGGCGAAGCCTAAAAAGGACTTCAATTCTTTTAGGGTCTGTGGCCTTGGCCACGTTTTCAGTGCAATGACTTTTTCAGGATCTGTCTCGACACCATCTCTTGAGACGATGTGTCCAAGATAACGTACAGACGTTTGGAAGAATCTGCACTTCTCGGGAGAGAGCTTGAGACCATATTCTCTTAGCCGCTGGAGGACGTGCAGAAGCCTGGCCTCGTGTTCCTCCAGGGAGGCAGAGAACACAATGAGATCATCAAGAAAGACAAGCACCTCTTTCAGGTTAATGTCACCCATACATTTCTCCATTAGGCGCTGAAATGTACTCGGCGCATTGGTTATCCCCTGAGGGATACGGTTGAACTCCCAAAACCCCAGGGGACAGACAAAAGCAGTCTTGGCTTTGTCACTCTCGTCCATACCAATTTGGTAATATCCGGACTTGAGGTCCATCACAGAAAACCACTGTGACCCGGTGAGGGCGGAGAATGCTTCTTCGAGGTTTGGTAATGCATAAGCATCCTTTATGGTTTGCGTATTCAACTTACGGTAATCGACACAAAGTCGGACATCACCGTTCTTTTTCTTTACAACGACTATGGGTGACGAGTAGGGTGATTCGGACTCCCTTATCACACCAGCTTCTAGCAGTGTTTTAAGGTGTTCCCTCACAGCCTCATAGTCATTGGGATGTATGGGTCTTGAACGCTGTTTAAAAGGCGTCTCGTCCTTGAGCTTTATACGATGCTTGACTTTGGTGGCATGACCAAAATCAAGGTCATGATGCACAAACACATCAGAGTAACCATGTAGTTTCTCTGTGACTCTGGTTTTCCATTCCTCTGGTAGAGGAGAATTGCCGAAGTCAAACGTCAGGGTGTTGTTTGTGGACTGATTTGTAGAAGAGGTTGCACTACAACAGTTCACAGTATCTGCATTCTTGTCAGATAATGGACTTTTTTCAACAATCTTATCAGGAACATGTAGTTCTGCGACAACACTGTTTGTGGGTAATGTTATGTCATGGTCTGTCTCGTTTCTCAGCCAAACAGCCAACTTGTGCTGAGGCTGCTGGTGCTTTGATCACTCTGATGCGGCTCAGCTGCATACTTGCCGACCCCCCCGATTTTTCCGGGAGGTTTCCGGATTTCAGTGCCTCTCCCGGAAATCTCCCGGGGCAAACTTTCTCCCCCGGACAACAATATTGAGAACGTGCCGTGATGGTACTGCCTTTAACGTCCTCTACAACATGTCGTCGCGTCGCTTTTACACCATGCTATCTGCGTGCCGGCCCGGTCACATGTAGTATGCGGCCTCTGCTTGCACACGTAAGTGACTGCAAGGCATACTTGGTCAACAGCCATACAGGTTACACTGAGGGTTGTGATATAAACAACTTTAACACTCTTACCAATATGCGCCACACTGTGAACCCACACCAAACAAGAATGACAAACACATTTCGGGAGAACATCCGCACTGTAACACAACATAAACGCAACAGAACAAATACCCAGAATCCCATGGATCCCTAAGTCTTCCGGGCTACATTATACACCCCCGCTACCACCACGGTGCGGATGTTCTCCCGAAATGTGTTTGTCATTCTTGTTTGGTGTGGGTTCACAGTGTGGCGCATATTAGTAAGAGTGTTAAAGTTGTTTAAACGGGCACCCTCAGTGTGACCTGTATGGCTGTTGAACAAGTATGCCTTTGCAGTCACTTAAGTGTGTCTGCAGAAGCCACATACAACATGTGACTGGGCTGGCAAGCTGTTTGTACAGGTTGTAGAGGGCGCTAAAGGCAGTGCCATCATAGTACGCCCTTATTATTGTTGTTTGGGTGAAAATCAGCAGACATTCAAGAGAATAGTTGCTCTGAAATTCGGGAGTCTCCCAGAAAAATTGGGAGGGTTGGCAAGTGTGATGCTGTCATGCGGCATTCATATAAAACTTGCGGGCCGCACTAACGTTACATTTTCATATTAAGGTGCGGGCCGCGTGTCTGAGACCCCTGGTTTATACATAGCACAAAGCAACAAAAAACTTTGTATGCAGTGTTATTTCATTTTAAATTTCAAAAGAGATTTGTGGCTCCCATTGTTTTCTTTATTTTGTGAAACGGGTCAAAATGGCTCTTTGAAAATTGCATCCAGTTCCAGAAATAACAAGAACAGAGTGGATGAGTAGGAAAAAGGTGATAGTATACATACAAACGAGTCAAAACAAAGTCAAAAACGACAACACCACCTTTGTCGTCAGAAAAGAGAAAATCCCCCTCCTGTCGGAGCAACCCATTAAAAGCCTGGGGAGGCAGTACACCACCGAACTGTCTGACAAACAGATGGCAAGGACCGTCATGAAACAGCTCACGGATGGCCTGGCAAAGATCAACCAGAGCCAACTCCCCGGGAAGTATAAGGTCTGGGGCTACCAGCAAATACTCCACAGGCGGGTGATGTGGCCCCTGAAAATTAGTGAGATCCCGTCCTCCGCTGTGAGTAGGATGGATGGAAAAGCCAAAGCAATCATCAAAAAGTGGCTGGGACAGCCACGGTGCCTTTCTGAAACGGGCTTCTTTGGGAAGAATGCACTACATCTTCCATTGCAGCCCATCAGGCTGGGTTATATGCAGGAGAAGTCCAGGCTGGTACTCGAGCTAAGGGAGTCCACTGACCAGTCAGTGAGGAACGCCAACACCAAGGTTCCCACTGGCCGAAGATGGAATGCCCAAGCTGAGGTTGACCAAGCCGTCAGCAGGCTGCAACATCGAGAGATCATGGGCAGAGTCCAGGCAGGAAGAGCAGGGCTATAATGGGGAGAAGTGCCGCCTTTCTGGTCCAAGGCTAGCCGCAAGGAGAGGAAGGAGATGGTGGTGGCAGAGGTGTCGAGAATAGAGGAAGAGCGCTACAAGATCAAGGCTGTATCGCAGGAAGCTAGACAACCTGGGAGGCAGTTGTCAACCGCAAGATCAATTGGTCTGACCTTTGGAAGATCCCACATACAAGGATCAGTTTCCTCATACGTGCTACTTACGATACACTTCCCTGTCCTCCTAACCTTCATCAATGGTTCGGGAATGAGGAAAACAACTGTGCACTCTGCAATGCTCCCAACGCAAGCCTCCAACATATCTTGTCAGCCTGCAAGATCGCACTCTCCCAGGGACGCTATAGATGGCGTCACGACCAGGTCCTGGGGAAACTGGCTGAGGTGCTGGAGGGGTGTCGACTGGGCAGCAAAGAACCTGCAGAGAACCACACCAGCTTTGTCATGGAAGGGGGTGGACAAAGACACACTAGGCCAAGAGAGACATCGAGGCCCTTCTCCCCCGGTCAGGAGTAGGACATGAGGGTTGATCTCAACAAGCAGCTCCGGTTCCCCACGGAGATCACAGCTACATCTCTACGTCTTTGGTGTGGTCCAGCAAGGCAAGAGTGGTGCACCTCATTGAGCTGACAGAAAAGGGGATTGAAGCGGCCTTTGAGCGCAAGAAGGCCAAGTATACAGAGCTGGCTGCAGAGTGCCGGTAGGCTGGCTGCAAGACTACTATCTACCCAGTGGAGGTTGGCTGCCGAAGCTACGTGGGGCTGTCAGCCACATGCCTTTTAAGAGACGCATGAGTGGCTGGAGGGAAGCTGAGGAAAGCCAAAAAAGATTTGGCAGAGGAGGCAGAGAAAGGCAGCTTTTGGCTCTGGCTGAGGAGGATGGACAGGAGCTGGGGAAAAAACAACTAACCCCGACAGCAGCTGCAGGGGGTAACATCTTTCAGCTGCAGGGGGTGACAGGGAGACGTCTCTTTCACTGCTCCGCCACCAGGAGACGTTCTAGTGATTAAAGGAGCGAAACGTTGAGGAATGGTGGTTCCTAGCTGATGATCCTGCAGCTGACCCGTGGGCACCCGAGGAGGTGCGACATGCACCAATGCCTAGCAGGAAAGACTACCGACCTGTACATTAACTGAACTGGTGAAATATTGTCATTCCATATGTAACAGGTCTATCTGAGAAACTCAGAAGATTTTTTAACCAACACAACATCCCAGTACACCTCAAACCAGGCAACACTCTGAGACAGAGACTAGTGTATCCTAAAGACCGGACACCCCACACCCACAAAAACCCTCTGGTGTATGCTATCCAGTGTAATGGTGAATGCACTGATTCATATCAATCAATCAATCAATGTTATATTGGGGGGAAAAAAACAACCACTAAGCCGACGCATGGCACAACATAGATGGGCAAACTTTTCAGGCCAAGACTCGGCAGTCTCCCTGCACCTCAGGGAGAAACAGCACTCCTTTGAGAACAAAAATGTACAGATTCTGGACAGGGAGGACGAATGATGCGAAAGAGGAGTGAGGGAAGCCATCTCATGTCAAGGTTGAAAAACCATCCCTGAACAGAGTGACACCACCTATCTCCCACATACAACACTGTCCTTTCAACCATTACCAAAAGACTGTTATTTAACCTCCAACAAATACCAGCAGTTAAAAACATTCTGGTCACAGAAGGTGACCAGTATGCCATTTGTGCCATTTATTTACATCTGAATGGAATGTTTACGTGGGGATTCCGACTATTTTGGACTGGTAGTAGTCGATCCACAGCGATCGTTCTGCCACACAATACCTCAGTGCTAACGAGGGGAAATTACACTTCAACGACTGTCGTTGGCTTTGACAGTAGGATTGCTTGTTTGAATTAAAACAGTTGTTTTTCTCACTACAATAGGGCGAAACCATCCTTGCCCAGGCACACCCTCATGGTTTTGGAGTATAAATATTTGGGTTCTTGGCAGCAGCGACCAGACTAGATCTGACCAATCTAAGTCTATGAGCACAAACTGAAGAAGCCTACTCGGACGAGAGGCGAAATGTCTTCCATGACAAACTAAACTGTCCAGTTGCGATCAATTGAATGCCCTAAGACCGTGAGTGAATGAAGCCTACATTTGTAGTTGTTACCCCATATTTCTACACAATAACTCAGATATGATAACACTATCGAAGAGTAGAGAATATGGAGTGATTTTTGGTCCAGAACATATTTTGCTTTATTCATTATTGACGTGTTTCTTGCTACTTTATGAGATTTCCAGTACATTTTATCATCTATTATTACATCTAAATTTTTTTGTTTTTTACCCTTTTAATATCTACTCTATCTATTTGTATTTGTGTTTGACTTTCCCTTCTACTGTTACCGAATAGCATTATTTTAGTTTTACTGAGATTCAAAGATAGTCTTTTTTTGTCAAACCATCTTTTCAATTTGTCCAGTTCTTCTGTTATTTGTATTAGCTTCTGTGTGTTCTCCCCTGAACAAAACACAGTTGTATCATCTGCAAATCATACTAATTTTAAGTCCCTTATAACTTTACACATGTCGTTTATATAAAGATTGAACAATTTTGGTCCAAGTATTGATCCCTGATGTACGCCACAAGATATTTTCAGCTCTATAGACATGTGTTCGCCTATCTTCACGTATTGCTTCCTTTTAGATAAGTAGCTTATTATCCAGTTCAAGACCAGCCCTCTGATTCCATACCTTTCTAATTTTAATTAAAATATTATGATTAATTGTGTCAAATGCTTTAGTAAAATCCATAAACACATTTTTTGCTATCTATTGCATTGGTTATCGCTTCCGTTATTGCGATTAATGCCATGATGTTGAAATGTTGGCTCTGTATCCGTATTGATTGTCTGTAAGTGTTTCATTTTTATTTATGAATGTGTCCAATCTGTTGTTAAACAATTGTTCAATAATTTTTGAAAATTGTGGAAGTAGAGAAACATGTACAGTATGTAGTTTGTAAACTGGTCTTGTTTCTTATCTGGTTAAATAAAGGTTCTAAAAACTGGTCTTTGTTGAAAGTCTTATACATTGGTACTACTTTTGCTATTTTCATTTTATCTGGGAATTTGCTTTTTTGTAATGATAGGTTGCTGATAAATGTTAAAGGTCCTGAAATCTATTCAATAACCTTATTATCGTTTACATATCAATTATGTTACAATCAGTTGAGGTCTTGGATTTACATTTTTTCACAATATTGATTATTTCCTGTTTTGTCACACCTTTGAGGAACATCAAGTGGAGATTTCTGTCTATGGTGTCATTCAAGTCCTCAACTGACTCAGGATCTGGAATCTTTTTGTCAGGCTTATTACTGACAGTTTGGTTATGTTTGGGGTTTCCTCTGTTTGTGTTTATTTCCTGTCAGCGCTCTTATTTTGATTCCATTTTCCTGCATGTCTCCCTGAGCGCTCGTTTCCCTCATCTGTCCCTGATTGGCAGCCTGGCACACCTGGTTGCAGTTGGTAATCAGGCTACTATTTATGCCTGCCTCGCCCTCCAGTCAGGGCTCGATAATTGCATCCTGTATCCTGTTGTCTGTTTCCTGTAACCTGTTGCCTGTTTCCTGGTTCCTGTTTTCCCTGCATCTGCACTTACCAGTTGCACTATTTGTTTTTTGACATTAAAGTCATGTTTTCTTGCGCTATGCCTGCCATCTCTGCATCTTGGGGTTCAAGACTGACAGCAGTTCCTTACACTTTTCCTCCAGATTTGGTCCAGTGTTCACCAAGTACTTATTGAAGCTTTCAACTACTTCGTTCATTTTGTCATTTTTTACATTTCCCTCTGAGAACTATATAGGACAATCCTTCTTAGCACCATTTTAATAATGTTGCTCTCATATTTTTTTGTTCCGGTCCAATAATTTACTGTAATACTCTTTCTTACGTGTTCATAGTTATCTTTTTCTTCTACGTTTTGACTTGTTTTCTGTCTCTGTAGATCTTTGTGTTATAAATGTTCAATATAGTATTCTTCTTGTTGCATCCATGGTTGATTGTTTTTATTTTGCTTCTTACAAAGTTGTTTTCCTTTTGGTTCATAATAAGTTGTTTCAATGAACAATATTTGTCATAATTTTCACTGTATACATTGTCCCAATGTTGATCTCTCAGATCATTCTTGAAAGCTGTCATACTTTGTTCTTTGCATATTCTTCCAAATGTTTTTTGTCAGAAATGTTCCTCTTCTTGTAATTTCCATCATATATTATGAAAACTGGCAGATGATCACTGATGTCGGGTATTAGCAAACCATCCATCCATCCATCCATCCATCCATCCATCTTCTTCCGCTTATCCGAGGTCGGGTCGGATAAGCAGCAGCTTAGGCAGCAGCCTAAGCAGGGAAGCCCAGACTTCCCTCTCCCCAGCCACTTCGTCCAGCTTCTCCCGGGGGATCCCGAGGCGTTCCCAGGCCAGCCGGGAGAAATAGTCTTCCCAACGTGTCCTGGGTCTTCCCCGTGGCCTCCTACTGGTCGGACGTGCCCGAAACACCTCCCTAGGGAGGCGTTTGGGTGGCATCCTGACCAGATGCCCGAACCACCTCATCTGGCTCCTCTCGATGTGGAATAGCAGCGGCTTTATTTTGAGCTCCTCCCGGATGACAGAGCTTCTCACCCTATCTCTAAGGGAGAGCCCCGCCACCCGGCAGAGGAAACTCATTTCGGCCGCTTGTACCAGTGATCTTGTCCTTTCGGTCATAACCCAAAGCTCATGACCATAGGTGAGGATGGGAAGGTAGATCGACCGATAAATTGAGAGATTTGCCCTCCGGCTCAGCTCCTTCTTCACCACAACGGATCGATACAGCGTCCGCATTACTGAAGACGCCACACCGATCCGCCTGTCGATCTCACGATCCACTCTTCCCTCACTCGTGAACAACACTTCGAGGTACTTGAACTCTTTCACTAGGGGCAAGATCTCCTCCCCAACCCGGAGATGGCACTCCACCCTTTTCCGGGCGAGAACCATGGACTCGGACTTGGAGGTGCTGATTCTCATCCCAGTCGCTTCACATTCGGCTGCGAACCGATCCAGTGACTAATATTAGCAAACCACTTGTGGTATTATTATGAAAATCATTAGTACAAATATTATCAATACGTTGTGGCGTTGTGTCCTGAGATTCTGCTTGGCCATGTTGATTTTTGTGGAGACTTCAACATTGACCTCTTGAACCCTAACAAACAAAAGTCCATAGATGACTTTATTGACACAATGTGTAGTCTGAGTTTATATCCTAAAATCAACAGTAAAAGTTGCCTTAATCCAGTTCTCAAATGTATCAATGTTTGACTTAGATGATCTATGTCTACAACTGACTGGTACGTTTTTGCTTTTTTCATGACATATTTCAATGGTTAGACATTCTAAGATATTATCAATAGCTAATGACATATTTTTTTTTACCACTCTGTTGTTTAAGTTCTATATCACATACACAGCTACTCCCCCTCCGTTCTTGTTGGTTCTGTTGATTTAATTTAGTTCATATTCTTCCAGGTCAAAATCCACTCCTTTTTTAGCATCTATCCATGTTTCTGAGATAGCGATAACATTGAAGGGTTTGTTGAATTGTTCCAAAAATGCTTCACATTTTTGTATTTTGCATACAAACTTCTGCTGTTTAAATGAATAATCGACAGTTTGTTGTCAATTTTAATGTTTCTATTTTATTGTTCGTCTGTATAATAAAAACAATTATTCCTGGTATGAAAGATAAAATTTGTATCTAGATCTATATCCTTATTTAATTTTAATTCCGGACTACTATGATGTATGCTGTTTAAGGTCTTCAGTTCCATATATTCCTGTTCAGCAATCTTTTGTGTTGCTCTATGAATGTCTGTAAGTGTAGATGAATGTGCACCTGAGTACAGATCTTTTTGTTCGGTAATCCCTTAAAACGTTGTAATTTTGTAGTCGAAATTTGTTTTCCGTCAGACTCCAATATTGTTATTGTTGTTGTTGTTGTTTTTGTGGTTGCTGGTAGTTCTGATATTCCTCCAGGTTATTGATGTCTTTGACAACAAGGACTCTTGCTTCTGGACCCCCATTCAAGTTTAAAGTATATTTTACAGTTGGCGCTCCGAGTTTCCTGAATTTTCCCCTGTTTCAGCGTTGCGTTTAGTCTTTGTTCATGTACACGTTTGTACCCTTCAGCTTTTTTCTCTGTGTCAGCAATGTCATTTTGGATTTCCTGTTGGCGAGCTTAACGTGGTGTCGTTGCCTCTTCTATTTAGTGATATGGAAGCATCAATAGTGTTAATATCCACGTCAATTCCCTCTGATTGCAGAAAGTTGACCACTTGTTGCTCTGTTGAAGCAGCGTCCATGTCGTTGTTGTCAACTGCTATGATGATGTCATTCTGTCGTGTTAACCTATCAACTTCCTCTTTAATGTTTTCCAAAACACTGCTATTCCCCAGATTGGTGATATTTTGTTGACTGACATTGAGCTGTTGTCTCAATGCAGCCATCTCCTCCCTGAAGTTCTTCAATTCAGTGTTATCTTGTTGCATGGCATGCAACTGTTGGCGCACTGCTGTTATCTCCATTATAATGTTCTCCACAAGACTGTTGTTGTCCCAATGGCTGTTCTCTTGATGCTTGGCATTCGACTGTTGACGCAATGTTGCATTCTCTTTTTTCAGGTTCTCCACCTCCCTTGTTAATGCTGTGTTGTCTTCACTGAGAATCTTCATTTCTTCTCTGAACTTTCTGAATTCCATCATATCATTACGAGATTATTTTCTGTCTCTGATCATTTGTTCTTGGAGACGCGAAACATTGTTTTTTACACCTTTGATAATCTGTTCCTGGATATTGTTGATATCGCTTTGTAGATTTCCTACTAATGCTTTTAAGTCCGGTTCCACCTCTGGTAACGGTGTATTGCTCTGTTGACAACTTTTTGTCGTGCTCATGGTTGCTTGTTGGTGTTGTTAGCTTCTGCGGCAAGCAGTGGCTGTATGGTATTTTTTTACGTACCTTACACTGGCCAGAGCTGTGTCAACCTTTTTTGTAGATCACTTGTGTAATGCCGGTTTTTGGTGATTTCTTTCTATAATTCAATGAATATCATCCTCTTCTTCTTCTCAGCACTGTCCTTCCCACTGACTTTATTCCTTCCAATGCTTGGAAAACAAAGTTATGTCCATCTCTAGCTATAAGCTATCTGTTTTGGGTGGATCTTACAGAGTTTCCTGTAGTATTTGTTTTGCTAACTAATGGCTGGAATGCTTGTAACTAACATTTTTGCTTGCATTTTAAAGCACAAAAATAAGCCATAACACTCTTAAATTGGGGCACTCTTAAGTTGAGGTACTACTGTATACATATGTCCAAAAAGTTGCAAATGTAGGATAGGGCCCGTATAACAAAATGATACATGGGGCTGAAATTATTGTTTGTTTGTAAAAATGTGGCTTTATTGATCGTATATTGTACAGATGGCAAAATGATTGTACATCTACAATAGCAATGATGTGACCAACAATGTTTATATCTAAATATTACATATACAGTCGTGGTCAAAAGTTTACACACACTAAAGAACATAATGTCATGGCTGTCTTGAGTTTCCAATAATTTCTACAACTCTTATTTTTTTGTGATAGAGTGATTGTGATAATCACCAGAACCCCTTCAATCCAGCACATCACCCCTGTTCTGCAGCAACTCCACTGGCTACCCATCAAACATCGTATCCACTTTAAAATAATTCTCCTCACTTTCAAAGCTATCCATAACCTCTCTCCGTCATATCTCTCTGACCTGCTCCATGTCGCCACGCCCTCACGTTCCCTAAGATCCTCTTCATCCATCCATCTCACTGTCCCCTTATTTAAACTGTCCACTATGGGTGCCCGAGCTTTCAGCCGCTCTGCCCCACATCTTTGGAACTCTTTACCACCAGACCTTCGTAACTTAGACTCAATATCTCTCTTCAAATCAAGACTCAAAACACACCTATTCCTGACTGCTTATTCATTGTAATCATCTTATCTTCTCTATCTTTGTTGTTGTTGTTGTTTTTGTTTTTATCCAATTTGACTTTATTGTTTTGACTTTGTACGGTGTCCTTTAGTGCCCAGAAAGGCGCCTTATAAATAAAATGTATTATCATTATTATTATTATTGGAGCACATACTTGTTTGTCACAAAAAACATTCATGAAGTTTGGTTCTTTTATAAATGTATTATAGATCTCCTGAAAATGTGCCAAATCTGCTCGGTCAAAAGTATACATACAGCAATGTTAATATTTGGTTACATGTCCCTTGGCACGTATCACTGCAAAAAGGTGCTTTTGGTAGCCATCCACAAGCTTCTGGCAAGCTTCTGGTTGAATTTTTGACCACTCTTCTTGACAAAATTGGTGCAGTTCAGCTAAATTTGTTGGTTTTCTGACATGGACTTGTTTGGTTGTCTAAAATGATGAGAAGTGACTAGAACTGAAGTCAATCGGTATTTCACCTAAGTTGGACACTTAATCAATTTCCCTAGCTTTGTGTGTGTTGGGTGTATAACTGTTGTTTCTTTATATTTTTTCCACGCATTCAGTAATACTTAGCTGAACTCCTGTGTCTGATGACACCATCCGACAGCTTGACCATAAATCGAAATGTACCAATCGCTCAAAAAAGTAAACAAAGTTTTTACCTAAATTTTTGGACGTCCTCTGGTGAGCTATGGGGTGGTGGATCCAAACATTCGCCGCAAGACAGCCAAAGAATCCGGGTCACGGCACCAATTATTAAAATTCTCCCTTTTAGAAAGACAGAGTCATCCCAGATTCTTTAATTCTAAGGCTGTTTAAAATGATGAGAGGTGACTAGAAAATAAGTTTAACAATTTATTCTACAAAATATAGGAGTAACTATAAACAACAGAGATACCAGACCTGGAGGGAGAGCGAACAAGCTATTAAGAGGTTTAAGCAGTCTCTCTAATGGCTGCCAATCTTCCCAGGCTTTTTTGTCTTCCCGAGTTGCCACCCTTCAACATGAAACTGAAACTTAACTTAGCGTGTGTGCTTAGAGCACACACATTCTTCTCCATGGCTTTCTTTACAGGTCTGTACCTCATGACATCATTAATAATGATATATGTATGTGAGCGTGCATAATTAACACAGGGTGTCTTCATTGTGTTTATCTCCTTGTGGTAGAATAAAGGCCATTTATTAAAGGGGAACTGCACTATGAATATTAAACAAATGCAATCAAAAGTCCGCTTGCAATGGAGCCTGTGTGAGCAGTTCAATTCTGCCTATAAAGCCCCTAACAAAACATGTGCAATTGCGTTGGTGTCGTCCTCACCAGTTCCAGGTCCTGAAATGGCTGTCAAAGTGTCCCAACTTGTCGGGGTATATTCTCATCCATTTACCTTTCAGGTGAGAAGCATGATTTATGACCTAGAATAAACTTAAAGGGAACAAGGAGGCGAGGAAGCAGCAGACCACTCGATGATGTAAACATAGGGACACAAGCTTGTGATCACGGCGCTGTTATAAATAGTTTGTCTGCTTAAGCGCAGTGGTCCCCAACCTTTTTGTAACTGCGGACCGGTCAACGCTTGAAAAATGTGTCCCACATAAAAAAATACAATCGTGTGCTTACGGACTGAATCTCTGCAGACTGTATTGATCTATATTGATGTATAATGTAGGAACCAGAAATATTAATAACAGAAAGACACAACCCTTTTGTGCGAATGAGTGTGAATGAGTGTAAATGGGGGAGGGAGGTTTTTTGGGTTGGTGCACTAATTGTAAGTGTATCTTGTGTTTTTTATGTTGATTTAATTTATTTATTTATTTATTTTTTTTAAGAATTTTTTATTATTATTTTTAAACTCTTGTGCGCCGCGGTACCAATCGATCCATGGACCGGTACCGGGCCGCGGCTCGGTGGTTGATGACCACTGCTTTACTGCTTATAATAACAATATCAATAATGCTTGGTTAATATTCAAGTCAGGAAATGTAAATTGAATGTTGTTGGTGCTTTTTGAATGGTTATTTATCAGATTTTAAGGGCGGAATAATGGAGCTCGCATTGGCTCCACTGTAAGCAGACTTTAACATTTATTGAATATTTAGAATTTAGAATGCATAAAAAATTCAAATCCGTCCGTCATCATGTCTTTCATAATGATTGTGAACGATAGGCAACATTTTCAAGAAAGTGCAGTTCCCCTTAAAGGCATTCCTATTCTGCCAAAAAGGAGGGAAATTATTTCCCTAACAGTTGGCATGACATGCATCACTTCAGAAGATGATGCAATATTTTGTATCAGGTGAACTCAAAGTTCATCTCTTAACTTGTGTGTTGACCAAAAGTCTTCATCTTGCCACTGTTATACTGTCCCTCCTCGCCTGATAATAGGCGCCCTGTGTTACATTAATAGCAGATCATCTAAACACACCAGGGAAAGTGGAGAGGATAAATACTTGAGAGCTGCTCTTTCACAAAAGAAGCACAGCTGCTGCCTGCGGGGACCGTGGGAGAAAGTTCAAATTGTAATTCAGGCTTTTAACATTCATGAAATGCAAACAAGCGGGAGGTTTGACCTTGGAAATGGAACAGATGGATAAAGCAAGAACATGTTTGAGATGACTGTCTAAAGCTTGCACACTGTACTCACTATACATTAATAGTGTACTGTATACGTGAGTGATGACTTTTCTATATTGTTTGCAGTGATAAAAGATTTTCAGCTTTGGGGTTTGGTGCCAGAATCCCTCCAAATTACGAGGTGAGTTGTGTTCTTTGTCTTTCTGTATTTCATTGACCTTCACATCACGCAGAATTATGCAAGCTCAATTCTGGTGCACTTTCAAATAGCCAGGAAGTGCACATTTTGATTTCCATTAAGAAAAACATTTATGAGATCACACTTAAAACTAATTATCTTGTCGATTTTTTAATCATTGGATCCTTACCTTGAAATATCAAGTGGTCCTGAGAAAATACTGTATTGGGTTGTGGTAATAATGGGCCCTGCGGTAGTGATGCTGAATTTACATTCCATTCAAGATTATATTTGTTTAAGCAAATTGGACTGACAACTGCAGGCCTTTAATGACGGCGCTACTTCTGGGGAGTAGTACGACTTAAAGAGAGAGAGGGAGATGTCTGGGCAGACTCACGCACATTTTTTATTAGATACG
This sequence comes from Nerophis lumbriciformis, assembly GCF_033978685.3. Taxonomy (NCBI): domain Eukaryota; kingdom Metazoa; phylum Chordata; class Actinopteri; order Syngnathiformes; family Syngnathidae; genus Nerophis; species Nerophis lumbriciformis. The sequence goes on from NC_084553.2 coordinate 27,856,721, forward strand.
AGGACCCAATTGTCACTTGTAGGGACAACCCATTTTTAAAGGATTGGACATTTTGAAACACAGCTTGGTTAGCATTTACACTCAGATATGTAAGTAATGTTTTCACCATAACTAATTAAAAAAAAAAAACTAAGCTGTGAAACTATTACACATTGTATGCATAATTCACACAAACTCCAATTAGATTTGTGGGGCGAGTACAATAACAAGTATATACACACGTTATACAAGTCTAACAAATAAGTATACTCGTAAGGATAAGTTAAAGTCGGAATGTAATAGCAAAGGTTTATTGAACCGGTTACAATTGGAAACGTCAGCTGTTTCCATTCGCATTATTTAGCGTGTCCTAAAAAAACATATTTAATCCCACTCGTTTTCAAAGGCTCACTTCCTGTGTTTATCATGTTGGAAGGGACATACAGAAGTAGCAAAATATGTTGTATTAAAAGGTGTTCATGAAAAACATATAAATACATACTTTTTAAGATGTCATTCATAACGGGATTATTTTTAGTGCTGGCAAAGTATTACATCTTTTAATCTGATCAATCACAGGGTTGCTAATCACCATTAGATCTACTTTATTTTAAAACTCAAACTCAAGAAAGAAGGGAATATACTGTATATGTACTTAACATGTTTATTTAACACTTTAACGTCATGTTCATGTTAACAAAACATGTGCAATGGTAACACTACGTGGACAAACTGCCCAAAATGCATTGCCAGAGACTATTCAGGGACTTTAAAGGGGAACTGCACTTTTTGGAATTTTGCCAATCCTTCACAACCATTATGAGAGACATGTAGACACAAGTTTAGTTTCATATAGAAATCGGCTCTTTCTTGGTGCCTGGTAAGGCAGCTAATAGGAGCAATCCATTCTACCTCTAAATCACTTTATACATGCATGCATTAAAAAAACGTCAACAATACTTCATTAACATGTATATTAACCAAGCTGTGGTGACATTGTTATTGTAACAGAGAACACTGAGGAACTCTTTTTCTAGCGTAGTAACACATCAGATTACAGTATCTCTGAAGTATTAGCCCACATTTAATGTTTTGTTTAGCTCAACAGCGCATGTACGATGATGTGCTGCATGTATCATGATCAATAGTATAGTGACTTACTCAATGGACAGTTGTCCGTTTGGTCCAGCTTGCCGGGGATGTGTCCAGTTGATTATGGTAAACAATCCATTAATTTGGCATAGGTTGGCTCAAAGTTCCAGATTTGCAGAGTGACCATGTTGCACTCTTTTGGCTTCCGTCTGCTCCAACGTTTCAGCCTCTTCTTCGTACTTGCTTCTCGAAGCAGCAGTTCATCCTCCGTATATTTAGTTTCAAAAAGACAAGGTTGTGAATCCTCATGTGTCCAAAAGTAGTCGTCTTCGTTGTCTATTACCAAGTCTGCCATGATTAGAAAACACGCTCACTTTTGATTCCCGGAGTAGGAACAAATTTGTTGCAGGAAGTCAGAAGTGCGCTGGTTTGGAAACGGATATAAATGCGCCAAATAATTAGTTCCGGCTGTGCATAAAACGACCAAAATACAGTAAATACTGACCATATTACATATTGTTATGATCGTGTCTCTTACTACATTATATATATACTTGCAGTGTGCATATAAAACATTGATGGAGGGTTTTGATGTCGTTTTAGAGGGCTTTGAAGGCTACAACGGTGACTCCCATTAGCCGCATCTTGCAAGTGTTTTTTAAATCTTTTTTAAAATCCTAACAAAAAAAAGACGTGTGTGTGATTGTGAACGAAGTCAAGTTCCCCTTTAAGTCATTCTGTGCTGCAGATGGGTTAATTGAGGTTTTTTTTTTTTTTTTTTCATCAGATTAATATTGATTGATTTTTTTCTGATGACCGACTGATATCAACATTGACATTGCACTTGATAATCACACACCTCCACCCTCAATTTGGGCTAACAGTATGAATCTGCAAAATAAAATAAAAAAGATGTAAAACTGAAAAAAGAAAGACATGACACTAAATCTTTCCGGCTTTCCAGATGTAGGTTTGTGTTGCTGTTAAGTACAGTATGTGCATACAACAAATAATTGCCAAGCAGCACATGATCGATCAGCTGCTATGCCCAAAGTGTCAAATTGGTCAAACTATTCTCATCTGCATCTTAAATTGTCAAAAACTGTTTGCAGGTGTTTTTCTAAGGCAAATGCTGACATAACTCCTGATGTGTATGTAAATGGAACCAAGCTTGAAGTTGTACAGCGATGTTGTTAACAACAAGCATTATAAAAATGTGAATAGAATAAAATACTACCGGTCGAATTTTAGATACATTCGAAATAACTTAAGTTTTGACTCTGCAAAATGATATCAAATACAATGATCATGCCACATACTACCTACTATAACAACTTGGGCATCGGAATGCAAGTCCACATTAAAGCCAGTGGAAATTGCCTACCAGCAAGCTCTAAAAGTCTCAGACAAAAAACCCAGCACACGCCATCATTGTAACATTTTAAAGAATCATGAATTGCTGAGTTGAGAAAATATAATAAATTATGCAGATGCTTCCTTAGTGTACACGATTCTCCATTAATTAGCTCTACCTTCACTAAAAGACAAACTTAAATTGATCGACTAGATCAGGATCTAGAGGTGACTTTCTGGTACCATTCCGAAAAAGTGCTTTTAGGCAGTCAGTTTTTTCATATCAGGATATGGATATGTATATGGATATGGACAGAACCGGCCCTAACCAATCTGGCGCCCTAGGCAAGATTTTAGGTGGCGCCCCCCCACATCGGCAGTGAAGTGTATATACTCACAAGAAACCGAATAGCTTTGTCTTTGACCTTTTTTTTACTTAAAGAAAGCAAATTAACAATCAGGATAGTTAACAAGATAAAAAAAAATATGAATAAATAAATGAATGCAAAAAAAAAAAATGAATATATGAAATACAATATTTTTTACATACATATTGCTTAATTAACATTAATGATGTGCACTTTAACAACTAGGCTTACAACTATACCTAATATATAAAGGGGTGGAAAAGTGACTATTACCTGCAGGGCAAACATTAGCTAACCAGAAGGCAATAACAATGTAAACAAAAAAGCTGTAAAAATGTTGTAACAAATAATATTTCTATTGTATAGGCTTTACTTTGCATTTTAATTAACGTGGGATTATTTTTTGTATTTAGAAATAATAGTACCAACTTTTTGTTTTTATTTCTCCAACATTTGTGGCACTGGCGTGGCGCCCCCAGATGGACGGTGCCCTTAGCATTTGCCTATACGGCCTATGCCACGGGCCGGCCCTGGATATGGAACACGATACTAAGTGCCGTGTGGAACACGATACTAAGTACCGTGTGAGACTTACAACCTCTTACCTCTTTCAATACGCATTTAAACCTGTAGTTACTTGAAAATCGAAACTGCACTCACTTCAATCTTAAAATCCACTGGTTGTGTTGTGTTATCACATGTAATTGATAACTGTATTTTAATATAGGGGTTGTTTTTTTTGGGTGGGGATGTTGCTGGTGATGAACCAGTCTTGTGACCCTGCCTGCCTACATACACTTTGTTATGTATGCAAAAGTTGTGAAATAGTGCATGCATAATCACAACTATGTATGCTAACCTGTGCAATAATACCTGCACACGCACTTCAGTGTGTGCAAAGTAATTCACACCTGCACTTTACAAACTTGTGAATTAGCACTTTGTAACGGGCAATGTGCAATTCTCTTCTTGTATATCTTAACACTCAAGCACTTGAGCAGTGTAGCACTTAAGCGCTCTTACATTTAAATTCAACTTTCTATGGTCATTTAATTGCTGTTCTGTAATTTTTAATTGGGTTTATTGGTTCCTAATTGGGTCAGTCTCGGAGGACTGTTATCAGAATCAGAATTAGAATTAGAAATACTTTAATAATCCCCGAGGGGAAATTAAGATTTTCAGCACAATCCCATTCAAGAGCAGACAATTTACAAATTACAGGGAGACAGAACAGGATCACTGACGGGTCTGCCAATTTCCGGCGTCCCTTACAAAAAGGCTGACAAACAGGTAAACGCTGGGGAGGTAGGGGCGTGAGAAGAAAAAAAAAATCAGTCTAAGCCTGAGAGAGGGGCTCCATACTGAGGGCAAGGAGAAAAAAAATAAAAAAATAAAAAAATGGTCAAAAGACCATTACAAAGGCAGATTAAGCACGGTAGTAACGGTCATGAGAAAATCACCCTCACTGTTAAGATTCTGAACAAATGACACGGCTATCTGCATTTTAATTTATCTAGCTGACCGTCGTAATTGTGACACGCTGTCACATTTACTTCACTTATTAAAAAAGACACGGGTAGATGATACCCAGCTTGGAATAATCACAAATAAGGTAGCAACACCACACAACATTTTGTAACACAACAATATTTCCTCCTCAAAAGTTGATCAAAATCACACGCACTAATAAAAGTCAGTGTCAGATTGAAGTGAGGGTGCTTTACTCATGACCGCCACTAGCGCGCTGCATCTACCTATGTAATGGTCTTTTGACCTATATAGTACACACTACACAGACACATATATATCAGTAGCTGTCAATACACAATATATCCTCCAGTTCACCACGCAAATACATCCGCGTGCAACATAAACTCACACCAATTCCTAATGTTACAAAATACACACCCACCTAACATGTTAATTGATTGTATTGATTTATATTACATATTTGATATGATATATCATGTAAAAGGTCTGTGCTCTGCACATGCATGCCATACATAAATATTATTTCCAGCTGAGTGTAATTGTAATGAATACAAACACAGTGCTGGATCGGTGTGCTCTTTACAAGATGATGACATAACAACTGCATTGTACCTCGCACTGCAATAAAGTTGACTTGTTTAAGAATGAAAAAAGCAGGTGTGGATAAAAGACTTCCCTGCTGTGAGATGTTACATCATGTTTGTAGTGTACAACCTCTTGCGCGAATAAAAAAATGCATTTTTTAACATTTATTTACACCAATTAGATATAGTACCAAAAAGAGTACCGAGGAATACCAGAATCAATAAGGAATATCGATATTGGTATCGGTATTGATAAAATCCTAATGATATACATCCTTAGTGTATAGTTCTAACTTATATCTGTCAGTAGACTTCATATGGAAGCGCTAAAACTACAACATGACTGGTGGGGAGAAGACGCAGTCAAAGTGGAAGCACGTAAATAGGACCGCCCACAAAACGGCGTATCCTGAAGACACGGTCAGAAGGCGGCTTGAAGATTATCTGTAAAACATAATCTATGCAAAATATTGACCAAAGAACCACCATTACATGTTATGTAGACCACAAGCAGGTGTTTTAAATGTAGCAAAACAATCATAATGTGACCCCTATTGACAATTCCTAGATTTTTCTTTAAAACAGTCATTTTCTGCTCCTAGAATTATTTTCTCTCTGCTTGAATTCAGCTTTTTCATATTGTAGTATTGTCTGTTTTCTGTATATATTCTAAGTAAAACAGGGTTATGTGATTACACGGCATTTTAAAAAACCTCAAGTGGGACTAATTACTTTAATGGCACTAGGCATCGGTCAGATTGAGCTCGTGTGAAATAAAGTAGCGCAGTGGAACACCCGAACAAGCGACCATTACTGATGTCATTTGTCACACTTGTGCATTACTGATGGTATTAGTCACACCTGTGCAGTGCGTGAGAGAGGACTGCAGATAATAAATCTGCATGATTTATAATAATGTCTTCCTCTCATATGTATACACATTTTACATTCATGTTTTAATTGATTCAAGACCATACAGCAAACCAGCTGGAGAAGAAGAGGTAGTTGTCTGTCTTGGTTTGGCTGCTTGTTTGAGGAAAAGAACAGTTTCTCAGTGTGGAAGGGTTAATTTGCCAATGAAACAGCTTTGAATGAAACACTGCCAATCTGCCATGTGGATGATGCAAGTAGATTATTAATAGAATAGGAATTAATGCAGGTCCATTCTGTGTAAAAAGCTAAATGCAAGAAATCGCTGTTAAATGTCACACACAAAGCAAATTCAGTGACTGATATTTTAATATACATCTATTGATGATATGTGCTGTAAAACCTTTAGTTACAGTTCCAAAGTGCAGCCAGTCCTAATGCAAAGGTTATTTTGAGGAAATCTAAAACTTGCAGTATTTTACCATTAATTGCCGTGAAACCTAAATACAAAGTTTGTAATATACTCTAACACAACAGAATGTTTGTCATTTTAAACACACAGTGAACACATTGTACTAGCAAATTGTTCAGTAATATTCATAATACAACCTTCTAAATGACTAGATTCTCGCAAGGATTATTTCCTCACCACACTGCTAATTGTTCTAGCAGGGCAGCATGGTGGAACAGAGGTTAGTGCATGTACCTCACAATACGAAGGTCCTGAGTTCAGTCCCGGGCTCGGGATCTTTCTGTGTGGAGTTTGCATGTTCTCCCCGTGACTGCGTGGGTTCCCTCCGGCTTCCTCCCACCTCCAAAGACATGCACCTGGGGATAGGTTGATTTGCAACACTAAATAGGCCCTAGTGTGTGAATGTGAGTGTGAATGTTGTCTGTCTATCTGTGTTGGCCCTGTGATGAGGTGGCGACTTGTCCAGGGTGTACGACGCCTTCCGCCCGAATGCAGCTGAGATGGGCTCCAGCACCCCCCGCAACTCCGGAAGGGACAAGCGGTAGAAAATGGATGGATGGGATGGAAGCTGCCCAAAGGCAAATCATTTTAGCCAAACTTTTTCTTTAATTGATGTAAAACGTTGTAGTCTTGTTAAGGAAATATGAAATTACTGTTGTTCTTCTTATTTTTTCAAAGGTGTCTCATGACTTTGCTATCAACTTCAGTCCAGAAGATGATGAATGTGAAGGTAAGAATACATTGTTTTGTCAAAATCACTGTGCTACTCTTTGGAAAAAATCCTGATTAAATGCACTGCGGAGTTATTTGATAGACTGTGGGGAAAATTGAAGATCATATGCTTACTTAATAATAATAATAAAAAATACCACCCCTACCCCCAAAACTAAACCCAAAAAACAACCACTCAACCAATCAACAAGATTATTTGTGAACGATTTAACAATATAGAAATAAAACCTATATAAGACAGTACAATTATGTAGACAAAACAATCCATCCTATTGTCATTTTGAGCTAAATAATACTGGCTCAACTTCCCATAGTTGACTTCTTTGAACCACGAACTAGTTGAGGTCACAGCGGTCTACAGAGAGAGTATGGACAACTTGGTTCCAGAGTTGGTCCCAAACACGGTGCCCTGTAGTCACGTGAGGAGCTTTTGACCAATCAGAGAGAGTATGGCCAGACAATCTCTTAAATTAACAAGTCGTCCATGTTCTCTCTATAGACCGCTGTGTTTGAGGTGAGTCTACATCACCTTTACAGTTTACAGCCAAGACGAGCACCCCATCCTCAAATCCCTTCACTGGCTCCAAGTAAAACTCAGAATTGAGTATAAGGTCTTCCTCCTCACCCATCAGTGCATCCACAGATCTGCCCCCTTTACCTCCAGGAGCTCCTCACCCCCCAGACCATTTCACGCACCCTCCGTTCAACATCCACGCAAACCCTCGTAACACCAAGGACTAGGCTCTGTACCATGGGCGATAGGGTTTTCTTTGCTGCTGCCCTAAGACTGTGGAACACCCTCCCTGAGCACCTGAAGGCCCCACAGACTACAACTGCTTTTAAAAAGAGCCTTAAGACTCATCTTTTTAGAAAAAGCCTTCTGCTAATTTCGTTTTTTTAGATGTTTTGTGTGTTTTTAACTACTCTTGTATCCTTTTAAACTGTGTAGCACTTTGAGATTGACAAACGTAAAGTGCTTTACAAATAAAATGTATTTACCGTATTTTTCGGACTATAAGTCGCAGTTTTTTTCATAGTTTGGCCGGGGGTGCGACTTATACTCAGGAGCGACTTATGTGTGAGATTATTTACCCATTACCGTAAAATATCAAATAATATTATTTAGCTCATTCACGTAAGAGACTAGACGTATAAGATTTCATCGGATTTAGTGATTAGGAGTGACAGATTGTTTGGTAAACGTATTGCATGTTCTATATGTTATAGTTATTTGAATGACTCTTACCATAATATGTTACGTTAACATACCAGGCACGTTCTCAGTTGGTTATTTATGCGTCATATAACGTACACTTATTCAGCCTGTTGTTCACTATTCTTTATTTATTTTAAATTGCCTTTCAAATGTATATTCTTGGTGTTGGGTTTTATCAAATAAATTTCCCCAAAAAATGCGACTTATACTCCAGTGCGACTTATATATGTTTTTTTCCTTCTTTATTATGCATTTTCGGCCAGTGCGACTTATACTCCGGAGCGACTTATACTCCGAAAAATACGGTATTATTTTTTCCATTTTGCCTCAAGATACAATTAACAATCAATTTTAACCATCAATTAGTCCACCAATATGCTTATTTTACATGTTTCAGCAGCCTATTTGTGTAAGTTTGAAGGACAATTCAGTTTCAAAGCAGAATTATTTAGTACGTGACTGACTAACAGTAGTCGTCCCTCGCCAGGTCACGCTTAAAATATTGCCGCTTCACTACAGCACAGATTTTTTTTTAAACTTAAAACTTAAAAAATCAAACATTAAAAGAAAGTATATTCTACAGGTTTTTGGCCGAAATTAAGTGTATTTATCTTATTTTCAAGTATAATGTTGCCGCGATCGATTAAGATATTCACCAAGCGGGACTTCCACTACCGGGTTAAGCGTGAACTGTGCTTAGAACAACACAAGCGGCTAATCTTGGCGCTTTTTCCAATGACCAACTGTGGCAGAATAACTTTTTGATGGACTTCCTCTTCAAACCCTGCCTCGTCAATAACGCGTCTCCACATTGGTGAAACAACAGCGCGACATACACAACTTCCGGCTAACAAGATGGTATTAACTATCAGCTAACAGCAGCTGTCCGGGCAAAGTGGAAATAAAATGAATGCTAACACGGAATGCTACAACAGTCAAGCTGACCGGATTTTTGCAGAACAACACGTTTCAGCATGTCAATGCCCAGTTCTATTAATTCACCAATTAATAATGAACGACTGTATTGTTTTCATGTCTACACTCTCTACTGACCCAGGCAAGCCACAACAATAATTAGCTGCCTCCATACATTGATTAGCAGTTAAACCTTCAGTATGTTGGTTTGTGTCTCTAGGTCCTGCCCTTATTTGTCATAATGGAAACACACTTCTGTTCCGTTTTAAATCTTTACAACAACACAGTAAAGGCTTCATCTGACAGCTCCCCACCCCCACCCCCACACACTTTTCACCTTCTTGTTGGCTGACGGATGTGGGAAAGTGTATTGCCGGTTTTTTCTAAGCTACGCATGTGTCTCTGTGTTTGATCAGAGATCCAAGGAGTGGTTGAGGCATACCAGAACTGCCTTCCTAAAATCCAGCTGTACGGCCCCACCAACGTTTCCCCCATCATTAACAGGATAGCCAAGCTGTCAGCCGGCGACGGCAACATTAAAGACGCTTCTGTGAGTGTCTCCCTCTCTTTACGTATGATTTCATGTTACTGAGCTTTGTTGTCTTGCCTCTCACTATGTCCCTCGAGTGAACAGCCTGCGGGTTAACTCGCCGTTTACAGTAATGGCGCCTATAGCACTGAGAAGAAGCAACCCAGCATGAATAAAAAAACAAGCATTCTTTATCATAGAATTACCGCCATACAATAATGCTTCATTTTCTTTTTTCTCAGCAAAATAGCTCAGGTGTATTTTACAAGGCCAATAGTGCTAATGAGCACTGTGCTCTGGTGGTCTTATCTCACTTTAGCATCAACCTTTATATGGCATTATTATTTACCGATCAGTGTGAATGCTTATTTTCGTAATGAGGCTCTCAGGCCAATTACACCCAATAAAAATATCAACACTTTTGTTTTTTCTCCCATTTTGCATGAGCTGAACTCAAAGAGTACATTTCTATGTTCACTAAAGGGCTATTCCTCTCAAATATTGTTCACACATCTCTTCAAATCTGTGTTAGTGAGCACATCTTCACCCACCTCTCACATGTGGCTTATCAATATGCTGATTAGACAATTTCTGCACAGGTGTACCCTAGGCTGGCCACACTAAAAGAACGATCTAAAATGTGAAGTATTATTGTATGGGGTCGGAAAACCAGTTAGTACATTATATGTGAAACCACCATTTGCTTCATGTACCATATGCACTAATGGGACAGAATTGCTAAATACATCATTGAATAAATAGATTAAATGTGTCAAATACAATTTGGGGCAGCACGGTGCTAGAGGGGTTAGTGTGTCTGCCTTACAATACAAAGGTCCTGAGTAGTCGTGAGTTCAATCCCGGCCTCGGGATCTTTCTGTGTGGAGTTTGCATGTTCTCCCCGTGACTGCATGGGTTCCCTCCGGGTACTCTGGCTTCCTCCCACCTCCAAAGACATGCACCTGGTGATAGGTTGATTGGCAACACTAAATTGGCCAGAGTGTGTGAATGTTGTCTGTCTATCTGTGTTGGCCCTGCGATGAGGTGGCGACTTGTCCGGGGTGTACCCCGCCTTCCGCCCGATTGTAGCTGAGATAGGCTCCAGCGACCCCAAAGGGAATAAGCGGTAGAAAATGGATGGATGGAAATACAATTTGAATGTAATATATACATGTGTTATTAAATGTGCAAATGTATATAAATGTAAATGTAATTTTTTATATTTAATAATTTCTTTAATCATTGGGTTTAATTATTTAATGATTTAATTATTTCACAAATCAATTAATAAAAGATTTAATAATTTAAATAATATTTTAATGGACCTATGCGTCAGCACTTCATGAATTAATTTCATCCGTCAAACTTAGCCATCAAAGTCATTGGGCAGATCCTAACACCTGATTGGTTACCCGGAACTTCCACTTGTTCAAATAAGCGGAAATATCTTGTGCTGCGTTCCTGTTACCTCTGAAGTTGGAAGTCGGAGCTGGGAATGACCTCACAGCCGAGTTGTGAGCGTTCCAATTACGATGTCGGAAATCAAGATGACCACATCCACGCAAAACTATTTGTGGGTTTGCCTTGTCTGAATACAAACATGTTTTGGGAAAATATGCACTCTTTCTGCAACCTTCAAACACGGTAGATGAAGAGAAAACACAAGCCGCTATTGCTGGCAATGTACAACTTATTTGTACACCACGTTAAATAAATGCAGCTTACACTGACCTTACCATGTATAAATGTACAACAATACATTGTTCATGGCTGATTTGGTGCGACAATAACAATTCAGAAGTGCTAACAATAGATTTTATAGAAGCGGATATCATTGTTTACATCCAGAGCAGCCATCCTTAAAACGACCTCGGGGGTGGAGAGAGTGCTCCGACCTCGAGGGGCGTTCCAGTTGAAATTTCGACTAGGAACTCAGAAATTCCGACATCCCAGTACAAATGGAACGCACCATCTTGGTCTGAAAGTGTGTCAATAACTCAAACAACTTCCATAAAATTCCTCTACTTTAACAGCTACCTGCTCTGGGTCAGCACTTCTTGCTGCTTTGACATATTCCGCCAACTTCCAAAAAACTACAAGTATATCCTCCTTAGCCGCCATGTTTTGGAAGGCTTCCTAAGTTCCAGGCTTCAGACCAAAGCAATCATTGGAGTAGATTTGTGTTAGCCCCGCCTACTGACTTTGATGGGCGAGTCTGACAGATAAATATAAATTAATTAAGTGCTGACACACACATGTAAAGGAAATAATAACATTAATTATTATATTGTGAAATAATTAATTGAATCATAAAACAATGCAATCTGTGATTAATTTAATCATGAAATAATGAAATCTATAATTAAATTATTTAAATTATTAAATACTGAAACCATTATTTTAATGATCAAATAATGAAATGCACTTTTACATTAAATCAAACATTTATGTATTTAATTCAAATTATAATGAATTAATTATACATTTGGTTAATTAAAAATGTATTTATCAAAGTTTGTATTTTGACCTACCATAATCCAGAGCATTCCGATCATACTAAATGGGTGACATGTCAGGTGGGTATGCTGGCCATGCAAGAGTGCAATGTTTTCAGCTTCCTGCAATTGTGTACAGACTCTTACAACATGGGGCAGTGCATTATAATGCTGCAACATGAGCTGACGTTAATGGATGAATGGCACAACAATGAACCTCAGGATCTGGTCACGATATCTCTGTGCATTGAGCATGCCATCTATAAAATGCACCTGTGTTCGTCGTCCATTACATATGCCTGCCCACCCTCCATCCACTACGCTGATATCAGCAAACTGCACCCCCACACGAGGCCAGACACGGTGTCTGCCATCTGCCAGTGAAAATCTTTGGTTAGATGCTGAATGAGGAGGTCCTACGCTGTTGTGGTTACATGTGGTCTGCGGTTGTGAGGCGGGTGAAACGATGTACTGCCAAATGCTCTCTGGACCTGGTTTATGGTAGGGAAATGAACAATCAATCCACTGCTCTAGTGCACATTACTGCAGTCAACATGCCTAATGCACACACCCTCAACACTTACAACATCTGTAGCGGTGTGATAAAACTGCACATTTGGCCTTTTATTTTGGCCAAAATATGTCACACCTGTGCAATAATCAGGCTGCCTAGTCAGCATCTTGATATGCCACGCCTGTGAGGTGGATGGGTTATCTCTGCAAAGGAGAAGCGCTCACTATCACAGTTTAAAAATAATTGTCCACAACATTTGAGATAAATATCATATTTGTTTACATAAAACAAGTTTTAGATATTTTAATTCTGCTCATGAAAGATTGTAGCAAAAAAAAGTTTTTCACATTTTTTGTTGAGTGTATTTATAAAATGTCCACACGTTTAGGTAACAATGCCAACCTACTTATAAGTAAAACAAAACTACATGTTGATGTTCTGCAGATGTTTCCATCCTTGCATTTAATTTTGGTTTTATACTGCTGCTATTTTGGATACCACTTAGTTAAGAGTACTCTTCCCCACTTAACCACGCATAACCACATGCTGCTGTTTAATGAGGCTCGTGACAAAACTAATAGAAAGACTCTCCATCTTCTCACAGCGCTACCACATCCTGCTCATCCTTACTGATGGCGTGGTGACGGATATGGCGGACACACGTGAAGCCATTGTGCGTGCCTCCTATCAGCCTCTCTCCATAATTATCGTTGGCGTCGGCAATGCAGACTTCACAGACATGCAGATCTTGGATGGAGATGACGGTGTTCTACGCTCACCGAAGGGCGAGCCGGTCCTTAGGGACATTGTGCAATTTGTGCCCTTCAGGGATTTCAAGACGGTTAGTCAACTCAGCCAAGGACATTATGTTTTCTTGAACATATGTTTGTCTTTTCATGTGCTACTTAAATTATCCATACACAAAGAGTTGTATCAGCTTGGCATGCAGCATTTCTATATGTGATTGTGTAGGTTTGTGGAAGCTTACACATTTGTGTATGTCTTCTTCAGTACTGTATCTTACAAAGGTGAACACTTCACGTTTCAACAAGCATTTTATTATATCTTCTCAAGGAACAACACTATAGAAATGAAACCTGGAGATATTAGTACACACATTTTATAGCAATACAGACTGATATGAATAATATTCAATAATCAACCTGTACAACGCTAAAAATCCCATGTCCAAGAGGATTAAGGCAGTGCTAGATAACAGTGGTACTTACTAAATGTTGACACAATTTATACATGTTCAATGTGACGTGTAGTGTACTCACTTGTGATACCATCCATTTAGGCTATGTCCATACGGACGCAGAGATTTAAAAAAAGGCCCCTCCCGTAATGTTCCCAAGTAAGGTACACGCCTGCACAATTGCGCACTGCTCATACGTCATCTGCGCACAGCAAATCTATGCTGCGCACGAAATAAATTCGAAACAACATAAACAACAATTTATTGTGTATGATTTTGCAATGCAACTCTGTGAGTGGCAAGTGACAACAAGCGAACACTACAGATAAAACAATATTTGTCAACACTGTTAAATTATTGTGAAGTCTGTCAAGACGCTTTAAATAGGACAAGGACGCCCATCGATCACTTTAACTGTTTATTGTCGGCCGTAACCATACCAAAAAACATTGACAAATAATTACTATCTACCAAAACTGGTAATTTTTTTTGCCATACAAATGACGTCAAAACCAACTCTCTGTCACCTCAACAGAAGCCGCTCTCTTTTTGTCACTTGCGCCAACATACACACTCATTAGACTCAGCTGCTGATGCATTTAGAGCCACACAAACAGTCGGATAACTCCAACAACACACATAAACTGTGAATGCCAGGTCATTACACTATACTGTCGCTCACACACAGCCAATCGATGTCATTAACAGCGTGCTATGCGTGCTAGTCAGCTTATAGCTTACAGTGTAGCAGAGTTATGGGAGGTAAATGCTTAAAATTCACACTCCCCTATCAGAAATGTGCTTATATGACTATCATTTATTAAGAATGTTAATTTATGGATTTTAATCATGGAATGCTGTTTCTAGATTACATAAATGCTAATAGAAAGGTGTAATGATATATTTTACAGACCGAAAAATTCAGGAAGGTACACTTTATCCCATGCCTACATATCATTGTGCAAATTGTGAATATTTTAAGGGGAACTAAATGTAATCTCTGAAAGAGGTACACATTATTTCCAAAGCAGGACCTCCCACCCAAACACACACAACTAGTACATAGCTCATGAAAAACAAGATATTTTTTTGTTGTTTTCACCTTAATTGAGCCAAATCACCTATATTAGAACATAATCTAATGGAAATGACTGCTGCCATTTGGTTTAAAGGGGAACATTATCACAATTTCAGAAGGGTTAAAACCATTAAAAATCAGTTCCCAGTGACTTATTTTATTTTTCGAAGTTTTTTCTAAATTTTACCCATCACGCAATATCCCTAAAAAAAGCTTCAAAGTGCCTGATTTTAACCATCGTTATATACACCCGTCCATTTTCCTGTAACGTCACATAGTGATGCCAACACAAACAAACATGGCGCATAGAACAGCAAGCTATAGCGACATTAGCTCGGATTCAGACTCGGATTTCAGCGGCTTAAGCGATTCAACAGATTACGCATGTATTGAAACGGATGGTTGTAGTGTGGAGGCAGGTAGTGAAAACGAAATTGAGGAAGAAACTGAAGCTATTGAGCCATATCGGTTTGAACCATATGCAAGCAAAACCGACGAAAACGACACGACAGCCAGCGACACGGGAGAAAGCGAGGACGAATTCGGCGATCGCCTTCTAACCAACGATTGGTATGTGTTTGTTTGGCATTAAAGGAAACTAACAACTATGAACTAGGTTTATAGCATATGAAATACATTTGGCAACAACATGCACTTTGAGAGTGCAGACAGCCCAGTTTTCATCAATTAATGTATTCTGTATTCATCCGCTCTCTTTTCCTGAAAGCTGATCTGTCCAATCCAGTTGGAAATGCATCTGCTTTGAGTGTCGCAGGATATCCACACATTCTTGCCATCTCTGTCGTAGCATAGCTTTCGTCGGTAAAGTGTGCGAAACAAACGTCCAATTTCTTGCCACTTTCGCATCTTTGGGCCACTGGTGCAACTTGAATCCGTCCCTGTTCGTGTTGTTACACCCTCCGACAACACACCGACGAGGCATGATGTCTCCAAGGTACGGAAAACAGTCGAAAAAACGGAAAATAACAGAGCTGATTTGACTCGGTGTTTGTAATGTGTTTGAGAAAATGGCGGATTGCTTCCCGATGTGACGTCACGTTGTGACGTCATCGCTCCGAGAGCGAATGATAGAAAGGCATTTAATTCGCCAAAATTCACCCATTTAGAGTTCGGAAATCGGTTAAAAAAATATATGGTCTTTTTTCTGCAACATCAAGGTATATATTGACGCTTACATAGGTCTGGTGATAATGTTCCCCTTTAATAATAAGACATTTAACTTGTTATGATGTCAGATTTTGGACAGGTGTGATGCTGGTGTGGCCAAAGTGTACACGTCTGATGTTGCTCACATATGGTCCACTGAATGCTGAGGGAGTTTGTGCGTTTGCTCACACACCTTAAAAATTAGGGTGAACATGTGAACAAAAGAAAATCTCTGTCCAAATGAAAACACATACACGAGCTTCCATGCAGATGTTGTCCAGTCAAAGGCCCGAAAAAATCCACAGCTGACTTACTCACACATTATAACGCCTCTTTTTATGAATACAGTGAAATAATAGATTAGACATTGACACTCTTTATTGCTTAAATGACACAATTATCTTTACACTTATATGGACGCAGGAATCATCAGTGTGTTGTAAGGCACAACACTTGTGAGTCAATAACAATGTTCTCCTGTTAAATAAGATAAAATGATATAAAACATTTTCAGTTCTATAATCTGTTGCCAAAGTATCGGATCTGGCCTGAGGCCAAAGTATCGGCGGCTAAATAGTTCATCGTGACATCCCTGTTAGTTTAATATATTTCGTACTGTCACTGGTGTAATAAAAATGGTTGCTGCAATGTAAGATACTGTATATGAGCCAGCCTATGCTTTTTCTCTTCCCTCCAACATGGGTGAGTCTGAGTTAGAATAATTGCACAGCTTGCTTCGTCACCGCTGTGATTGACAGGTAATCCCTTCAGGCTCTAAACCTGGAGGACACTCTAGTTTATTGGGAACTGCTCAGGTAAAGCAGTAGAAGAAATAAACAGATGTCTCACCATTGTTCAATACCTGTGTCGTAGGCTTCACCGGCAGCCTTGGCCAAGTGTGTCCTGGCAGAGGTGCCCAAGCAGGTGGTGGAGTACTACAGTCATAAGGCCATCCCGCCTATGTGCCCAGTGAGGGACCTGTCCACGCCCATCCTCAGCCCGGTTGCCACCAGCCCGACAGAATAACTACAATAAACCCATCCTGGGGACCAAGCTGTGACCGCAGCACCTGTCCAGCAAACAGATCATTCTTTGAGGATGAGACAATCTTGTTAGCCATCTATTCCACTTCTACAAAAAGCATTCTGGACAATTCACTAGGAAGTGAAAGTTATATTTCTCTGCTCAGTGTGGATTCAGCACATCTCCCTGGCTTTTGCAAACAAACCATCCCAGCTGTATCAGCATCTGAAGGATTACTTTTCTTTGCCTTGACTTTGTGCATGCCAGCCAATCTGTCACCCATTAATCACAGACAGAGGATTGATGTTCTTCACTGGCTTGGATATTGAGCCTCTTATTTTCGTCTTATTTGTAGTATCTGTTAAACAATGTATTGCAAAAACACAAGCAATCGGGTTCCCGTAAACTCATCACAATTGTGGGTTTGCCACATTGATTTGTTATCACGTGGTTGTTATGCATTTAGGAGCACAGTGTATTAATCACATTTCTATGACGATGATAGGGTTTCAGTTGCTCTGTTTCATATTATTCTCTATTTACTGATTCTCTTCTTTAACAGACATCAAGAGGTAAATAATAAGAGATCAAATTTCTCTCCCTCTAGGAGTTTGCGATGGCGCCAATTTAATTAGGTGTAACCTTGCAACTTTGTCCAATACCCGCAATTTTCTCACATAATTTGTCCAATAGAATTATTCTCGGAGCAGCGCTGTCTAATCAAAACTTACGTTTGTTTTTTGAGTGGATGAAGCAGGAACAACAACTTTTAACAATACTCACACCTCAACACTCTTTATTGCTTAAATGACGCAAGTATAGGTCAGACCTACTTCCTGTTCACTAACCCTTCTGTGTAATGTAGTATATATATATATATATATATATATATATATATATATATATATATATATATATAGCAAAACACTACTGTCCTGACTTCTTAGTAAACATATACTTTTGTATTTTTAAAAACTTTACTTTTTATTTAACCAGAGTAAGGCAATAAAGAACATATTTTAATTTGCAATGCTGACCCAGCAAAGAGGCAGAATATACATGACAAATATGTTGAAGTGTGATGATAATCTTAATTGTATTTTATTTACCAACGAAAAATAGCGCTATAGATCACTATCAACAGTTCACAAATGCTATAACATGCAGGGATAAATGTGTTGGAACACACTGTTAATGTTTGTTTAAGATGAACAAACAATGTTTAAGTGTAAAACATACACAGAGAATGTCTGCAACTTGTGGCTGACAGAGCAGACAGCGGACAATAAGGAAGCTTTGGAGGTGTTTCTATCTATATTATAATTCATTATTCCTATTAGTTTAATTAAAACAGTACAATAATTTGATAGAGTTATTTGCTTTTACTGCCATCACCCAGACTTATAATATATCTATATTCTTATAGACTTATATAAAAAGAGTAAAACACACATTTGTTTTCAAAATTTTTGTTGAAATCCTGTGCTTTTTTAGGTTAAGAAACTTAAAACATTCATCCATCCATTCATTTTCTACTGCTTGTCCCTTTTTGGGGTCACGGGGGAGGGGAGCTGGAGCCTATCACAGCTGCACTCAGGCGGAAGGCAGCGTACACCCTGGACAAGTCGCCACTTCACTCTTACAACACTGATAGCATTGTTTTCAAATCACAAGTTTATTCGATGTTATATAAAAAAGACTTAAAACATTACAGAGCCTTGTATGTGAAATCCTGGAGAGACTGCATTTTGATATTTTTGGTAAGCTGGTTTGAGGCAGTGGCCTGAAACACACCACCTTAAGGGCGAGACAAATACAAACATGACTTTTTAGATTATTTGCCCAAATATCAAGTAATACCCATGTCTGGGAAATTTTGGTTTGAGCTGAGATGTCAGAAATTGTGTCTTTTAGCAAAGCCATTTGGGTCCACTTGGCATTGACCACTCTCTCTTCCCTTCCTTTCTCCCATGTTCTTCGTTCACAACATACGGTACTACACAGGACCACTATAATGTCAAAGCCAAAAGCAAGGCATAGTTGCAGTATTATTGTCACACACATCATTACACCACTCAACAACACAGAATAAAAGATTGTTAGTCGTTCCTGTTGTGTCTCCTGACCTTGCAAGAAAGCTCCGTAGACTGATCCAAGGCTGAGGTTTATAAAGTCTTGCCTTCAGGGCTAATGCTGTTCATTTACTTTCCTACACGTTCCTCTGTAGAAACAAGACTTGCGCTATAGTTTTATGGGTGAGACCTTTGTTTTAACATACGACATGCTCAGTGTATCGCTCACCGATGACTCAATATGGGCAGCCTGAACAGTTATTTCATTTGCACAAGACATGACAGCCCTCCAAAACCCACTGCTCGGAACAGGGCTGTTTAGAAGGGGTTGTTTAATTCTTGATGCTTGAGGAAGAGCCATTTTATTAAGAAACATTGGAACTGATTTTATCTGTGAAAAAATGTATGTCTCCTTTAAAGGGGTCATATGACTTTTTTTTCTACATTTAAAAGACTTTTTTGTGTTCTATACAACTTGTAATGGTGGTTCTTTGGTCAAAATTGTGCATAGATTATGTTTTACAGACCGTCTTCAAGCCGCTTTCTGACGTCTCTTCAAGAAGCGCCATTTTGTAGTCAGTCTTATTTACGTGCCTCCACTTTGACAGTGTATTCTCCCCGTCAGCCATGTTTTAGTTTTTAGTGCTTCCATAACGAGTCTTTTGACTGATATAAGTTAGAACTATACACTACTTTGTAATAGAATCGGCAACAACTGAGGAGGCATGTGCATGTACGAGTCAGTCTGCTCCACAACAAGAAGATAGAGAAAAATAAGGATTTTATTTAGTACAGCGCGGACTACAACGGCGGACTAACGCAAACCTCATCGGGTAAATATCTACCATATATGGAAATGTTCGCTGACCTCACCAATTTAAAAAAAACGGCACAAATGGGGAAAATTCCAAACGGCTCGTTTGGAGGAAGTATGAAGGAAGGCAAGATTGTTGTATAAATATCTCCACAATGCCTCCATGGTTTGATTTCAAATTTCCAGGATTTATGCACATCTCAAATACACAAAAACAAGTACCAATAGGTAAGAAAAGTTTGTTTGCAAAATAACTCCTCTTTAAAGCATGTTTTTAGGGTGTTGCATTGAAGCAAAGGTGACAAAAGTATTTTGTGACACAATCTGTGGAAAAAAGGTGGAAAAGCAATGATATAATCTAGTTTATGATAGGTTTTCAATTGTCTCTGATATTGATGTGTTATGGATCCTTCAGAAGTGTCCAGAATTGCTCCCTCATCAACATCTGCCATAAATGTCCTTATTTTGAAGCTATTTTTAAAGTTGTTTCAGACATGTACTGAAAGCACACTATTAAGCAGCAGCATAAACACAATCAGTAAATGTTAATGCATTGTAGTCTATACATAGTGTGTGCCTATAAGTAAAAGGGTAAGACAAAAAAGGGATTTAGTGTAGTACATTTTCAAATAATATAAGATAGTTTTCATTCACACCTTGATTAATAGGCTGCCACCAAGGTGCCAGGCTGCTCACCATGAGCAGTTTGGGCCAAAAATGCAATGCTGCAGAATATATGGCTCTCTGGGATTGAACCAGAAACTCTGATTACAACATGACATGTATACCTCCTCAACCATGACGCACAAAAGGTGAAATGTGCTTGAGTCATTCAACATTTTTCACTTTCAAAAGGATCCATCTTGGGCTTAAAATGTGTTTTGTCTCTTGTGAAATGAATTATTTTGCTATCCAAATTGAATCTCTGTTTGCTGTATTTTGCATAACAATATACGATAGCCTCCGTTAATGATAGTCACTTTGTTTCTTTTTTTACGCACGTATACAATTCACAATGGCAAGATATAGTAGTATTTTGTACAAAAAGTGAAGCATAGATTTGTAGAAAATGTATATTTACCGGTACCTGATTTTTTAGTAGCCCTTTGTAATGCAATGAATCATACTTGGTAGTGTATTTACACCATATACACATTATATTCTAATATTATCATAAACAAACAGAATGTTATAATCCTAAATAAAGATAATAAAGTGCGGGGCAAATGCACTGTAATGTCCGAAACACACAAAAAATATCAACATGCAACTTGAAATGTCCAAAACACACACACACACACACTGCCAAAACACATGCAATTTCACAAAACACAATACACAAGTGTTGGGAAAACGTGCAACAATATCCAAAACACACAGAACCCCCCAAAACACATGCAACTTGAAATTCGGGAAAACCCAGCAGACATACGATAAAACCGGGAGTTTGTGTACCACTAAGAAATAGATCCCAGATATATTAATACGTATATTGTGCCTCTGATGCTGTTGTCCATTGGAACAATGCGTCAATGTGGCCGCTGTGTTGAGCAGGGGGAAGCCGTGTCTATTTACTGCATTAGTCAACTGAGACAGAGGTTGATAATAATGATCAACATTTTGGTGCCAGTAACACCAATGTTGTTTTGGAATGTTTTCTATTCCATCCATCCACTTTCTACCGCTTGTCCAATAAATAAATATCAAGAATAAAACGAAGATATTTTCAAGTAATCATTTGAAAATTCAAATAACATCCGATTCCAAATGAGAAAGGTTTTACACCGCTACAGAAAGAAAAAGATGAGAGTCAGACAAATAATTCTTCCAGAATTGTATAGCTTTTGGGAATGAGAGAGGAGGGAGGGGAGGCATTTGTGCAAAATGTCCTGTCTCCTGGGAGGGGGAGAGAAAAGAAGATGGGCGAATACAAAGTATAAATGATTGTGGACATGAATGATTGGTTAAGCATTGGGTAATGCAGTTAATACAACTTCAATCATAAAATAAACCCATTTGGAGTGTAACCTTTTGACCAAAAGACAAATACAACATAGATTAATGATCGCCAACATCACAGCAATTTTTGTCCTATTCATGAGAAGTTTGGAGATATCCCCAGCAAGACCCCAGAACACGTACAGGGTCAAAAAAATGTCTTTTCTTAGGACAAAAAACAGACCAATGCAGATAAGACAAAGCCACACACACAAACTCTTAAACTCAAATCGTGATTTTGGACAAGAGATTACTAAAATATAAATTTTGCCTTTACATCACGCTTGACAAGCCTGTAGGCGGCATCTAAGTATTCATAGGTCTAAATAAGCTCTACCAGTGGTGATATAGGGATTTAGAAAAAACTGAATAAAGTAAGCGTATTGAAAAAGTACATTTCATATATTTATTATACTATTTTTAAACAATATTATAGAGCTACCAATTTATTGACTTGTGTTTTCCCCGTATTGCATGTGTATTAGGGGATTATGTGTGTTTTGGACAATGTTGCGCGTTTGCCCTGTCGACCACTGTATAAAACACCCTGAATACTTACCCATTTACCAATAACAGATTGAATTGTTTTTGGAGGTTGTTGAACCACGACTACAGATTTTTGTTTGCACTAAGTTTCTGGAAAATACTATAGCCCTATTCCACACTTTTTGTATAATTTCCTACTATTTCTTTTCTGTAGACATTGCCTGCTGGGTGGATGCACACACACGCACACAAAGGAACCCTAATGTTCATCTGGATAGCTTATATTTTATTCCACAAGTGTTGTGGTAATTGCTTTGCACACTGTACCTGCTGAGCGCTTCAGCTTTTTCTTTTGTTTATACGATGCATGTTTGTTTGAAAAGCCAATTTGGCCGGAAACCGAGCTGCCACTACATTTACAGCTATTTCTTTCTGTCACACACACGCAAACACACATTCACCTTGGAGGCACAAATATTACAGCGACTTTGATTTGTCCTTTGGCCAGCTCCCCCGGCTCCCCCTGCACGCTATTGACTGATGGATGCACATCCCACACAAACACAACCGTGCAGCGTGGTTGGACTGTCTGAACTGTTTTGAACAAGTAAACTGGAAGAAGAAAAGAGTAGATCACACAGGGAGGACTATTGATCCTATGGACCTCGATATGAACTTGTACCAATGTAAATGATACTGAGGGGAGTTTGGCCTGGTCTATAAAAAACAGCTTCATGCAACATCAACAAGATGCAAAAATGGGAAAGAAAAACAACACAGCTGGAGTATACAGCAATCAAACATTCGACAAAGAGCTTGTTTTGTGTGCATCATGAATAATCATCTCGGCATGTCAGCCGCCGCTGTGTAAAAAAACTGCGGGTGTATCACTTCCAAATGATAACTTTATTACAGAGCGGTGAATAATATTTATAAGCATTTTTATCTCAAAAAGCAGCTTGTACTTTCCTGTCGACCTCTAGTGTGGACTCAGTGGTGAAGAATTGCAAATATTCCATGTTTTTTAATCAGTTCAAGTGGAGTGGAACTTTTGTAAGGGAAGATCTTTTAAAGGAGGCTGGTCTACCTGTAATCGGACTTGGAGACATTTTTTCCAAGGAAATTATACCTATATTGCCAAAAGTATTTGGCCACCCATCCAAATGATCAGAATCAGTTGTTCTAACCACAAGCAAGCAAGGTCCATAAAGACATGGATGACAGAGTCTGGTGTGAATGAACTTGACTGGCCTGCACAGAGTGCTGACCTGAACCTGATAGAACATCTTTGGGATGAATTAGAACGGAGACTGAGAGTCAGGCCTTCTCGACCAACATCAGTGTGTGACCTCACCAATGTGCTTTTGGAAGAATAGTCGAAAATTCCTATAAACACACTCCTCAACCTTGTGGACAGCCTTTCAAAAAGAGTCGAAGCTGTAATAGCTGCAAAAGGTGGACCGACATCATAGTGAACCCTATGGGTTAGGAATGGGATGGCACTTCAAGATCATATGTGAGTCAAGGCAGGTGGCCAAATACTTTTGGCAATATAGTGTGTATATATATATATATATATATATATATATAGTTGGGCTCAAAAGTTTACATACCCTGGGAGAATTTATGATTTGTTGTCCATTCTTCAGAGAATATGAATGATAACACAAAAACCTTTCTTCCACTCATGCTTAATGGTTGTGTGAAGCTATATATTGGCAAACAACTGTGTTTACTCTTTTTAAATCAAAATGTTAAAAGAAAGTACCCAAATGACCCTGATCAAAAGTTTACATACCCCAGTGACTTTGATCTGATAACATGCACAAACGTTGACACAAACAGGTTTGAATGGCTAATCAAGGTTCCAATCCTCACCTGTGATCTGTTTGTTTGTAATTATTGTGTGTGTATAAAAGGTCAGTGAGTTTCTGGGCTTCTGACAGACAATTGCATCTTTCATCCAGTGCTGCACACATGTTTCTGGATTCTGAGTCATGGGGAAGGCAAAAGAATAGTCAAAGGATCTGCGAGAAAAGGTAATTGAACTGCATAAAACAGGAAAGGGGTATAAAAAGATATCCAAGGAATTGAGAATGCCAATCATCAGTGTTCAAACGCTGATTAAGAAGTCGAAAATGAGGGATTCAGGTAGACCAGCAAAGATTCCAGCCACAAATGCCAGTAAAATTGTTCGAGTTGCAAAGAAAAATCCACAAATAACTTCAGCTGAGATACAGGACTCTCTGAAAAATTGTAGTGTGGCTGTTTCAAGATGCACAATAAGGAGGCACTTGAAGAAAAATGGGCTGCATAGTCAAGTTGCCAAAAAGTTAAATTTTGGTCTCATCACTCCAAATTACTTTGTTCCAGAAGTTTTGAGTTATGAGTCTCTCACAATATTTTTGAATTGTACTCACAGGCCCTCAGGTGAATAGGCCAAATGATGAAAAATAGAGGACCTAAAATGGAACCTTGAGGAACGCCACTACAATAACTAAATAACTTCAACAAATGACTACTGACTGCATCTAAACACCTTAGTTACATAATGAAAATAGGTTATATTATTTTATTGTTGAGGTTCCACTGTACTGAAATCAACATCAAACCTGCTTTTGTGCCTCAAATTTACTGCTGTTTATCTGACGGTAAAAGTATACTGCTTCCGTTCAATCTTTGTTTGAACCTGTTAGAATTTTTTATTTCTTAAAATTGTATCAGTGGAAACATTAATAAATGTAAAACTTGCACTGTGGGCATTGTATGAAATATAAGCTATATTGAATGTTGTATGGTAATTTGTGTTACACAAGACACGCTGTATTTTATTGTCTCACCCGAATGGCCCAAACAACCTACATCTTTTTCCTAATTTAGCTTTCCGGATGCATCCTCTGGCATAGTTTGATTCTTTCTAAAAGTGACTAGTTAAACCATGAAGCTGTGTGTCAATTTGCACCACTGTGGCGTCAACAATGGTAAGGTGAAAGAGTGACAAAGGCAATGGAAGCATATTTGGTTGGTTGAAGAGCACATTGCACAACTGTGGATTAAAAGAAAGCTGGAAGGATTCTAATGAACTACTTAGTTGCTCTTATCTGGCCCTCCACACGTGTTAGAGCAAATGAGCAAGTCACAGGTTCTTAACCATTTGGATGCATTCTTCATTACGACCGTTCCGTTTCCCTCCACCCCATTTGCTATTACCCAGAACAAGGTTTACAGCCCCTAAAGGGACCAATGCATTAGTTGACATTTCATTTCTTAAAAAAAAAAGGGACTTTGTGCATGCTTTACATTGTCTTTTAATCTGTGCTGTGTTGTCTTTTCTTTCAACTAAATGACATGTGTGTGTGATTGGCAAACCTGCATTTTCACAAATGATGTTCTTGTAGTTTACACTCTCTATCTGGCGGTTATGTAAATAAACCTGACACTTTGAAAAGAGCAGTGACTCATCCTTCTGACTCCTAATTCTTACCTAAAATCCTTTTTGGACATTCGGACGCAACTGACATGGCACACTGAAGAAGTTTGCGTGTAAAGACAATATTTCTGGTCCTCTCACAAAAGAGTACTCATGTCGAGAAGTCTTCACTCTCAGGTGTGCACTGGCTGGTGATGACGTGGGCACTTAGGATGGCATAAAGGACTGATCTTAGTCTTTAATTCCTTCAGACAGCTCTTTTCACTCAAAAGCTATTGTTGAGGGCTCTGAAAAATGGCTGTTTCCATGGTGACACATACTTGTGGGGAGGCCTTCATTTTTTTCGGATTCAGGGACACACATACAAGATGCGGCATGGAGGACAGGGGAACTGAAAAAAGTAGCTTTTAAATGTGATGGCTTCAGCCGTTTGCGAGGCCACTGATTTTCCCGCAAGGGATTACGTGACACAGGTGAACGCCATGATAGATTTCAACCCCCTCACCCTCAGCCTGTCTGTGATGTTTGTGTCTGCTTGGACTGATTTATGGACACAATTAAACACAGCTTAAGGATAGTTTCTAGCAATAAAACCCAACATAAGTGTGCTCTCTATGTAAATGCTGGAACAAGAAGGGACAATAGTGCCATTTGTTTTTAATTTTTTTATATTGCATATAAAATAAAAACAATGACACCTTTAAACCCTATTCAAAATGTATGATACCCTATGGTTCTCCTTCAGGTCTAATGTATACCATCATAAGACATTTATTACATGCTATATTCTGAATAGTATGTTTTACATTATCCAACACTATAAAAGTGTACAACAAATGAACTGCCACATTGCCACAACGAGAAGTGCAAACAGCTTGTGTCTAATGACTAAGCTAGGGAACAATTGTCTATATAAGATGGAGAAGAAACACAAACAATACATGTATATACAACGTCCAATGAGAGACTGTATGAATAAAATAAAATAGAATGCCTTTTATTGTCACTATACACAGGTACAATGAGGTTAAAAGCAACTCCCGTATCAGTGCGACAGTCTACAGATCTGCAAAACATAGGAAGGAAAGAAAAATAAAAATAGTGCAAAAGGAGGTCAGGTGCACAGTCAGTACAGCAAATGTACAAAAATATACATATTTACAAAAAACAAGTTAGATTACACATTATTTACACGGTATATAAAACCAGAGCAAGGTATTTGGCCAAAATGGATTACAACAGGGGGCAGCACGGTGGAAGAGAGGTTAGTGCATCGGTCTCACAATGCAAAGGTCTTGCGGTCGATCCTGCGCTCGGGATCTTTATGTGTGCCGTTTGCATTTTCTCTCCGTGACTGCGTGGGCTCCCTCCGGATACTCCGGCTTCCTCCCACTTTCAAAGACATGGACACTAAATTGGCCCTAGTGTGTGAATGTGAGTGTGAATGTTGTCTGTTTATCTGTGTTGGCCCTGTGGTGAGGTGGCGACTTGTCCAAGGTGTACCCCGCCTACCGCCCGAATGCAGCTGAGATAGGCTCCAGTGACCCCCCGCGACCTCGAAAGGGACAAGCGGTAGGAAATGGATGGATGGATGTATTACAATAGGCTAAAGGTAAGTACTGTAAGTGAAATCAAAAGGGAATTTTATGCCTACTTTATGCCTCGTTATTTTTAGCAACTGCTCAAGCACTCACTTTTTCTATCTGTAACCACAATACACATTACACAAATACAAACAACAACTTTATTACTTTGGATGTATTCTTGTACAACACACTTAAATGAATATACAATATAATTTATGATGTTTAATAAAAGTGTATTACAATAATTTAATAGGCTTTCAATATACCTTTTAGTACAAATTATACTACTTTTGTGCCTTAGTGCAGACGCCAGTGTGGTCAAAAGACCTCAGCTGAGAAAGCCACACACTGTCATTATTGCCTTGTGGCTTTTGGGGTGCTTGGACGACATTACTACAATCAAAATAAAGGCAAAATAACAAAAGGATATGTCCTAACAAATAGATTACTACCAAATAAGGCGAAATTGATGAACACAAAACTTCTTACCTTTCCATTGACGAAAGATGGCTTTGGAAGTTGGGCATGCCGAGGGCCGGGGCTAAAAAAGTTCACATGCACGCTGTGATTGGGCAACCAAAACCTAGAGCTGGACATTTGATAGGCGCTTGGAAAGATGCACCAGTTGCGTGATTGGCCATGGAAATATGGGCTCGGCCCTGTGCGCATAGGGGCGGGACAAAAAAGTCCATATTCACGCTGTGACTGGGTGCAATTCCAAACGATTCCTTAAAAGAAATTATGACGGAAGACAAGATTGTTTTATAAATATCTCCACAATGCCTCCATGGTTTGATTTACATTTTTTTATAATGTAGGCAGGTTCCATATACCGTATTTTTTGACTATAAGTCGCAGTTTTTTTCATAGTTTGGCTGGGCTCCAGTGCAACTTATATATGCTTTTTTCCTTCTTTATTATGCATTTTCGGCAGGTGCGACTTCTACTACGATGCGAATTATACTCCGAAAAATACGGTACACAAAAAACAGGTACAGTAGGTAAGAAAAGTTGGTTTTGCGTAATCGGTCCATAAATGATGGGGGGGCTGAACTGGTTCTAAACAGATTTCTGACGGGGCTACAGCCCCCCCTAGCCCCGGTGTAGTGCCGTCCCTGCCCAAAAACCTCCATCATTATTTATATACATGCTGTAAGGATGTATGTAAAGTAGTAACATGGATGTGATGTTATGAGCTAGGTAACATAAGAACTCCATTACCCAGCATGCCACAGTTGTCATGTCTGTGTGATCATGTTTTGTTTTAGTCATGTTCGGTTTTGTTTTTGAACTTTTTGTGCACTTTTGTTTGTTTTGTCACCATAGCAACCATTAGTTTTCACCTGTCACGTCATGACCTGTTTCACGTTTTGAGTCACGCACCTTTTTTCACTAATCATGTCTGTAGTATTTAAGTTCATTGTTTTCAGTTTGTCTTTCTGGCGACATCCCGCATTTATGCTCTGCACATTCCTTCCATCCATCCATCCATCTTCTTCCGCTTATCCGAGGTCGGGTCGCGGGGGCAGCAACCTAAGCACATTCCTGACACTTGTTATTCATGCTTCATGCCATGCCACAGTAAGTGTTTATTAATACGTCCATAGTTTTGCCTTTGTCCTAGTTTTTGTTTCATTAGCCAAGTTTGTGTACTTCCGCCCTTGTGCGCGCCTTTTGTTTGCTTCCTTTTTTTGTAGTTTGTTAGTGTTTTAAATAAATATGTATTTACCTTCACGCCATGACCAGTCCAGCTTTACTTGCATCTCGGGAAAACAAACACACCATAGTCCACTTCCTGACAGATGTCGCCAGCTAAATAATTGAGAATTGGTGCCATTGAACTCCGTGTGGCCCCACGACGTTGGCACGTCGCCCCAGCCGCGGAAGCGTCACCCAAGACGGAGGACGTTTGGGAAGACTTCCGCGAGTGGTCAGGACACGTCACTCCCGCAAGCTCCTCCCCCTCCGGGCGGAAGCACGCTGCTGCCAGCCCCGCTGCTCCAGGATGACGCCATCACCGGAGGATGACATCATAGAGAAAGATTTTTTTTTCCTCAAATCTCTTTTTTTTCAACTGCTCCCAACCAAAGACTCCATGTCTGTAACAAAACTTTATCAAGATAAGTTTTTAGAAATCAGGTCTAGTCAGTCACAGCCATCCCAATTTCATGCCCCGCCCCCCCAAGACTCAAGCCACACCCACGTCACAACATGTTTCTTTTTTTTAACCCACTAAAACTCAGGTGGGTAAAAGAGGACATTTTGGACAATTTAAAGGGGAAGTTTCTACCCCCTCCTGACCTCCCTCCACCCACCCCTAAAGAGAGTTCCAGAGAGCGCGTCTGGTATCCGCCCCTTGGGGGGGGGGCTGGGGCCGGGAGCTGTGCTGGTGGGGTGACTCAGCTGCATCCAGCCAGGCAGCAACCTCCATCCCGGCCTCTACCACCAGTCTTTTGGCCTGCCAAGCCGCAACCCCCAGCTAGGCCACCTCCACCTGCACTAAAGCTAGCACCTGTCGCTGCACCACGGCTAGCACCCGTAGCAGCTCCACGCCAAGCTCTAGTGCTGCCAGTAGCAGCTCCACGCCAAGCTCCAGTGCTGCCAGTAGCTTCACCACGCCAAGACCCACCACGCCAAGACCCACCACACCAAGCTCCGGTACCAGCTCCACGACGCCAAGCTCCAGTGCCGCCAGTCGCAGCTCGACGCCAAGTGCCGCCAGTCTTAGCTCGACGCCAAGTGCCGCCAGTCACAGCTCCACGTCAAGTGCCGCCAGTCGTAGCTCCACGTCAAGTGCAGCCAGTCGCAGCTCCACGTCAAGTGCCGGCAGTCGCAGCTCGACGCCAAGTGCCGCCAGTTGCAGCTCGACGGCAAGTGCCGCCAGTCGCAGCTCCACGACACCCACGCCAAGACCAAGACCCACGCCAAGACCAAGACCAAGACCCTCCACGCCAAGACCCTCCACGCCAAGACCAAGACCCTCCACGCCAAGACCAAGACCAAGACCCGCCATGCCAAGACCAAGACCCGCCATGCCAAGACCAAGACCAAGACCCGCCATGCCAAGACCAAGACCCTCCATGCCAAGACCAAGACCCTCCACGCCAACACCAAGACCCGCCATGCCCAGACCAAGACCCGCCATGCCAAGATCAAGACCAAGACCCTCCACGCCAAGACCAAGACCCGCCATGCCAAGACCAAGACCCGCCATGCCAAGACCAAGACCAAGACCCGCCATGCCAAGACCAAGACCCTCCACGCCAAGACCAAGACCCTCCACGCCAAGACCAAGACCCGTCATGCCCAGACCAAGACCCGCCATGCCAAGACCAAGACCCACCATGCCAAGACCAAGACCAAGACCCGCCACGCCAAGACCAAGACCCGCCACGCCAAGACCAAGAGCCGCCACGCCAAGACCAAGACCCGCCATGCCAAGACCAAGACCCGCCATGCCAAGACCAAGACCAAGACCAAGACCCGCCATGCCAAGACCAAGACCAAGACCCACGCCAAGACCAAAACCCACGCCAAGACCAAGACCCGACACGCCGAGCTTCGCCGCCTGACGCGCCACGCCGAGCTTCGCCGCCTGACGCACCACGCCGAGCTTCGCTGCCTGCCACATCTGCTGCTGCGTCCAAGCCTGGCGGCGCTGACGTGCCCACCTCCCCGTCGACCACGGATGTGGCCGCTACCTGGTCGCCCGCCACGCCAAGTGCGCCCACCTCCCAGTCGGCCACGAATGTGGCCATTCCCTGGGCGCCCGCCTCGCCTGCTGCAGCGGCGTTACCCTCGCCGCCGCCACTTGACTTTGTCTCGGTGGATTCGGGGACACGTGGTCTGGTGACCCACCGCCATGTCCCCCACCCGCCCTCCCATAACTATTGATCATTGTTTTTTTAGGTTTTTTTTATGGACATCTGGGATCTGTCCGTAAGGGGGGATTCTGTCATGCCTGTGTGATCATGTTTTGTTTTAGTCATGTTCGGTTTTGTTTTTGGACTTTTTGTGCACTTTTGTTTGTTTTATCACCATAGCAACCATTAGTTTTCACCTGTCACGTCACGCACCTGTTTCACGTTTTGAATTACGCACCTGTTTTCACTAATCATGTCTGTAGTATTTAAGTTCATTGTTTTCAGTTTGTCTTTCTGGCGACATCCCGCATTTATGCTCTGCACATTCCTGACACTTGTTATTCATGCTTCATGCCATGCCACAGTAAGTGCTTATTAGTTTTACGTCCATAGTTTTGCCTTTGTCCTAGTTTTTGTTTCATTAGCCAAGTTTTTGTACTTCCGCCCTTGTGCGCGCCTTTTGTTTGCTTCCTTTTTTTGTAGTTTGTTAGTGTTTTAAATAAATATGTATTTACCTTCACGCCATGACCAGTCCAGCTTTACTTGCATCTCGGGAAAACAAACACACCATAGTCCACGTCCTGACAACAGTAGTGAAGAGCGGTAGCCCCGTCTAGGTTTTTTGAATGTAGCCTTGCCGGTAGCTGGATGTTGTTGACGAGCACGCTGTGGAGTAAACTTTAAGAACTCAGCCAACACGCCTCGTCTGCATCTTTGATGATTCGACAAGACAACACAAAGTGTCAGAAGTGGCTGTGAGCAGCTCCAGTTAGCAGAGGACTGATGGATTGAACAAATAGTAGAGGATCTTGTGCCGAGTTGGAAGACAACCAACAACAAAGAGCTGTGGAGTCCCAGTAACTTAACCCAAAGTGCAGTCATGGAAAAGCTAAGTCCACAATGCTACTAACTGCTAATCTTGCCGATAACATTGAAGCGTTTTAAGCAAAGATTTATATCTAGCAGCAAGCGAAGCAGGA
The DNA here is from genome assembly GCF_033978685.3 of Nerophis lumbriciformis. Classification (NCBI taxonomy): domain Eukaryota; kingdom Metazoa; phylum Chordata; class Actinopteri; order Syngnathiformes; family Syngnathidae; genus Nerophis; species Nerophis lumbriciformis. Next base: position 27,889,026 of record NC_084553.2, read on the forward strand.
GGTGATGATGAAAAGCTGAAAGCTCACATTATTTTGCATGTTATTGGAGAGGATGCTTTGGACATATATAATATATTTCACCTGGATGAAGCTAATCTGACTTTAGCATAGTTAATGACAAACTTTGAAGAATACTTTGTGCCTCGTCAAAACGTGACCTTTAATAGGTACAGGTTTTTCACACATGACCAAAAGCAAGGAGTAAATTTTGATCAGTACCGAGCAGAGCTTCACACACTAAGCAAAACATGTGAATTTGACACTCTGAGAGACTCATTGGTGAGAGACAGGATTGTTTGTGGTACAATGGATAATGCACTCAGAGAAAGACTTCTTTGAGAAACTGGACTTACATTAGATAAGTGTGTCAGTATGTGCAGAGCAGCTGAAACCACCAGAGCACAACCAAACGAGCTACGGAGAGGTCAAACAACAGTACATGCCATACATAAAGAACAATGGAAAAAGAAAATGTGTACCAAACAAAAAGATCAAAAAGGCAAATCTACAGAATTTAAATGTGGTAAATGTGGAGATAGCCACAAGCCTGCATATGGAGAATCATGTAACAACTGTGGAAAGAGCAATCACTATGCTAAATGTTGCAAAGCAGCTTCAAGCCAGAACGTTCACACAGTTGAGGAAGATGATGATAATAAGGAGTTTATTGTAAATATAGTGCAAGCTTGCACAATTGAAAAAGAAGAATGGATTGTTCCAATTACAGTGAATCAGACGCCAATACCATTCAAGTTAGATACAGGCAGAGGTGTTGACTCGAGTCACATGACTTGGACTCGAGTCAGACTCGAGTCATGAATTTGATGACTTTAGACTCGACTTGACAAAATGTAAAAAGACTTGCAACTCGACTTAATAATAATAATAATAACTGGGATTTATATAGCGCTTTTCTAAGTACCCAAAGTCGCTTTACATGTAGAACCCATCAATCATTCACACCTGGTGGTGGTAAGCTACTTTCATAGCCACAGCTGCCCTGGGGTAGACTGACGGAAGCGTGGCTGCAATTTGCGCCAACGGCCCCTCCGACCACTGCCTATCATTCATCATTCAATTCACCGGTGTGAGTGGCACCGGGGGCAAAGGGTGAAGTGTCCCGCCCAAGGACACAACGGCAGCGATTTTTTATTTTTTATTTTTTATTTTTTTTACTTAGACTTACTTAGACTTACTTAGACTTAGACTTTAACATCAATGACTTGTGACTTCACGTGGACTTGAGCCTTTTGAATTGACATGACTTGACATGACTTGCTACTTTCCCCAAAACCCAAAGATGAAAAAGTTATTCGGGAGCGCTCCGTATTTTTCATTGTGTACTTGTCTATCAACGTTGCGTGTGTCAGCTGGTGTGGTCTCAGTACAACAGCCAATCAAATTAGATATACTTTGTTTTCATCACACAGCATTCATCCAATCAAATTGCAGGACAAGCAACGAAGAAGACATGTCCAAACCACACGCCAGTGAACAAAGAATGATACCTAAAATAATTTTGTTTGGGTATAAAAATTACGAGGTGGTCAACACAAAACGGTTTGCAGTATGCAACACATGCGGTTCGAAAATTACTGATGGAGAGGCAACAACTTCCAACTTCGTCCGGCATTTGAAGTTGCACAAAGAACGGTAAGTTTTGAATGTAAGATAACGTTTATTGGCTAAGTAACGTGACTTTTATTTGCTGTGTAGTTAAATCAGTGAGGCTGTAAACTCACTGCTAACGTTATAACGTTATTGCAAACACGGGAATCTGTTGCAGTTCACTACCTTATTCATACTTTTTGTTCAGTGTTTTTTTTTAAGCAGGGTTACGTTAGTCAATATATCACACGTAACGTTAGACGGCGGTCAGCAGCACCGCGTATTTTAGCCACCTAAAAAAAGACAAAAATAGTAAAATAAAGGTCAGTTAAAATGTATACTATATTATGAATATGTGTACCGTTTTAGCTAGCTTTCTGACATACTGTTGGTTGTTTACCTCAGTGGTCCCCAACCACCGGGCCGCGGCCCGGTACTGGTCCGTGGATCGATTGGTATCGGGCCGCACAAGAAATAATTTTTTTTTCTCTTTTTTTAATTAAATCAACATAAAAAACACAAGATACACTTACAAGTAGTGCACCAACCCCAAACAACTCTCTCCCCCCTTTTGTTCTGGGCATTGAACATGAAGACTCTTCCTTCACTGTTCCGAGTGGCCATGAGAGTCTTGGCAGTGCCTGCCTCCAGTGCTCCAGTGGAGCGAGTTTTCAGCCATGGTGGCATCATACTACGCCCCCATCGTGCACAAATGACTGACAGACTCTTGGCTAATTTGGTCTTTTGCAGATGCAATGCAGCATAGGGCCCTGACATATAAAAAGTACAACTTTTTTGTTATGTTCACGTATATGTCATGTTTTTTCAATGTTAACACTTTTGTACAAATAAGTACATTTGCACTTTATTTTTCAATGTGTTTGTTCTGTAAAGGAATGAGTTAATGTTTAAAATGACTGGTTAATAGTGCTATTATAAAGTGCAATGTCAGCACAATTTTCTTTCCTGCAATTTAAAATGCACTTGTTTTAATAAATAAATACAGCGTTTGAAAAGCATACACAATCTGTGTTAATATATTAGTCTGTGGTTAAAAGGACTTGAAAGGACTCGAAACTCAAAATGCAGGACTTAGGACTTGACTTGAGACTTTCCAGTCTTGACTTTGGACTTGACTCGGGGCTTGCCTGTCTTGACTCGGGACTTGACTCGGACTTGAGGGCAAAGACTTGAGACTTACTTGTGACTTGCAAAACAATGACTTGGTCCCACCTCTGGATACAGGTGCTCACGTAAACCTAATATTTTGGAAGACTACAAAACCCTGTCTGTAAAGAGCAAAATCCATCCTGTAAAAACCAAAGTAATGTCACATCGTGGTGAGGGAAGTCCTGTTTTGGGGTTGTCTGGCAAACTTCCTGTTTTATTTTGAAAATTCTAATCCTCCTCTCGTTTCAGGCCACTTGCTCTTCCTCCTGTGTCACTGGTCTGATGTCTCTCCTGATTGCCTGATTGTGCCCACCTGTGTCACGCTCCCTCATGTGTATATAGTCCTCGTCTTCCCCTGTCTTGTTGCCAGAGTATATTGTCTCGCTGCGTACCTCCAGCCTAGTCCACAGCCTTGAACCAAGTTTGATAAGTATTGTCTCGCTTTATTTATTGATTTCTTTGTTCCCTCTGAGAGAGTGATTTTCTTTTGCTAAAGTTTTTCGGTCAAGTCTTTTTGTATCAATTTTCTTAGTGCCTTGTCTTCCTTTTTTCCTCCCGGAGCGCTTTTAGTTTGCAGGCTTCTCAACACTTTATAACATACTTTCTGTTTATAGCTTCTCGACTTCTTTGCATGAGTGATTAACCTTTTTGTAGATAATCATAGATTGTTGGTTTTTTTTGTTATTAGACTCTTATAGAATTTTTGCTATTGCCTTTTTCCTCCTTCTGGAGTGATTTTCTGTTTATTGCCTTATGCCCTATGCTATATATCCTATTGTTGCTCGAATATATCATAGACAGATTTTGTAGCCACTTTGTTTAATCACTCTGTCCAAGAGATAGCAAAGAAAACTATCTAAATAAAGTCTGAGTCAATTGTCACTCTTCTACACCTAAGTCCTAATTTTCGCCTAGACCTAACAAGTAAGTGGATACACTGGAGAACGAGTTCCTGTCAAAGGCATTGCAACTTTTAAACACAAAGGTCGACAGACAAGAGCACAGCTACTGATCGTGGATATGAGTGAACAACCAATCCTGGGACTCAGTGCATGCACAAAGAGTCAAAAGAATGTTTGTGGTAGCATCTTCAGAAACTGCAAATACTCAGGACTCTCTCATGGAAGAGTGTAAGGACTGCTTTCAAGGACTTGGATGTTTACCTGCACTACATAAAATAAGTGTAGATAAAAATGTATCTCCTGTTGTGCACCCTTGCAGGAAAGTTCCATTTGCGCTGCGGAAAAAAACTGAAAGATGAACTAGCGCGCATGGAAAAGTAGGTTTTTTAGATACACCAATGGTGCAACTGGACACATCCTCAGTGATGTAACCTAGGATCATAGGTGGTTTCGGGTCTTTCAACAATCAGACCCCCTCTCCTAGGCGACCCAGCCAGGGTTGATCAAGCCCCAGCCTTTGTCCAGGTAGCGCTACTACCCTACATGCCACGCCTCTCCCCTCCTGATCCACAGCCACCTTGATGTCACTTCTGCTGCATCAGTGGCTAACTTGATGGCCCACAAACCCTCAACATCCCACTTAAATGGGTTGGGCATATCGCTCGCCACCCATTGCTCTGACACTCCTCCAAAAACTGAGAGTACTTTGCGCTCTTCCATTGGCCTCCTCCATATGGTCCTCCCAAGGCACTGTGAGCTCCAAGATGATTACCTGCTTGGAGGCCACTGAGGTAAGCACAATATCTGGCCTTAGTGTTGTTTTGGCAACCACGTCAGGGAACTTCAACTGCTTGCCCAGATCAACTGACAGCTCCCAGTCGCATGCTGTTGCCAACAGGTCAGAGGAGGTGTTCCGGGCAGCTGGTGTTGACTTCTCCCCAGCTCTGATGAAAGCGGTGCTCTTCACTGGGCGGCGGCTCTTGCTTTTGATTGATTGATTGATTGAGACTTTTATTAGTAGGTTGCACAGTGAAGTACATATTCCATACAATTGACCCGTAAATGGTAACACCTGAATAAGTTTTTCAACTTGTTTAAGTCAGGGTCCACTTAAATTGATTCATGATACAGATATACAGTATACTATCAGATATATACTATCATCATAATACAGTCATCACACAAGATAATCATCAGGGTATACACATTGAATTATTTACATTATTTACAATCCAGGGTGTGGAGGGGGTGGGGGGGGGGGTTAAGTTTGGTTATCATCACTTCAGTCATCAACAATTGAGAACAGAGAAATGGATATTGAAACAGTGTTGGTCTGACTTGGTAGGATATGTACAGCAAGTAGTGGACATATATAGAGAGAGAGAGAGAGAGAGAGAGAGAGAGAGAGAGAGAGAGAGAGAGGGGGGGGGGGGGGGATCAGAAGGCATAAGAAAAAGTATTTACATTTGATTATTAACAATCCGTAGAGGGTGTTAGTTTAGGGTTGAAGTTGCCTGGAGGTGTACTTTTATTGCAGATTTGAAGGAGGATTGAGATGCCCTTTCTTTTACACCTGTTGGGAGCACATTGATGTGGCATAGAAAGAGAATGAGTTAAGACCTTTGTTAGATCTGAATCTGGGTTTAACGTGGTTAGTGGAGCTCCCCCTGGTGTTGTGATTATGGCGGTCGTTAAGGAAGTAGTTTGACATGTACTTCGATATCAGGGAGGTGTAGCGGATTCTATAGACTAGGCTCAGTGCAAGTTGTTTTACTCTGTCCTCCCCCCTGAGCCAGCCCACTTGGTAGGAGTGAGGTGTGATCTGGGGTGGAGGTCTAGAAGTAATCTGACTAGCTTGTTCTGGGATGTTTGGAGTTTAGATTTGAGGGTTTTGGAGGTGCTAGGGCACCAGGAGGTGCATGCGTAATCGAAAAAGGGTTGAACGAGAGTTAACGCTAGAATCCTCATGGTGCTTTTGTTGACCAGAGAGGAGATTCTATAGAGAAATCTCGTTCGTTGGTTTACCTTTTTGATTACCTTGGTTGCCATTTTATCTCAGGAAAGATTAGCCTCTAGGATGGAACCTAGGTAGGTGACCTCATATTTTCTGGTGATAACAATGTCACCTACTTTTATAGTGAAGTCATTGACTTTCTTGAGGTTGATGTGGAACCCAAACAGGATGGATTCCGTCTTACCCAACCAAGTGTATGGATAGCTTGTTGTCAGCGAGCCAGGTGCAAGTTCTACAGAGTTCAGCACTGAGGATTTTTTCCACCTGTGACTTGTCCTTGTCTGATACCAGCAGAGCCGAGTCATCCGCAAACAAGAACAATTCACAGTCGCATGCTGATGACAAGTCGTTTATGTATATTAGGAACAGTAAAGGCCCTAATATACTGCCTTGGGGGACTCCACAGCTCACTGAGAGGGGGGGCACGATGCCGTTCACCTCTACCACCTGTTCCCTCCCCTCCAAGTAAGATTGCATCCAGCTCGATGAGGTTTTGCCAAATCCCATTGCTCTGAGCTTATGCAACAGTATAGCGTGGTCAACGGTGTCAAAGGCCTTCTGAAGGTCCAGCATGACCATGCCGCAGTATTTGCCCGCGTCCACCTCATGTTTGATGTGGTCGGTCAGATAGAGAAGGCATGTGTCAGTGGAGTGGTTAGTTCTGAAGCCGGATTGGAATTTGTACATGAGTTTATTGGTGGCAAGGTAACTATCGACCTGTTCATAAACTATTTTTTCCACTACTTTCGAAATGGAACTGAGAATAGAAACAGGTCGGTAGTTGCCAGGTTCCAATTTGCTTCCTTTTTTAAAGAGGGTAGTTACTCTTGCTATCTTGAAATCTTTTGCTTGAGAGGTTTATTATGTGCATGATGATTGGGGCAATGATGGAGGCAGAGTCCCTGAGAAATCTGGAGGGGATATTGTCAAGGCCGATGGCCTTGTTTGGGTGGAGCGCGCTCAATTTTTTAAGCATCTCATTAGCTGTGACCATTTCTATTTGAAATCATTGTTGGATACTCCTAGATTTCTGTAGAAGGCTTTAATGTCTTCTAATGTGCTGTGACTGACTCCCCTGCAAATGGAATCGGCTATGGCATTAAGGACCTGGTCATGTCGCCAGCGGTACTGCCCTTAACCCAGGGCTTTTGGACAACAGCTCAGGATGTGCTCCAAGGTTTCTCTCTTCTGGCAGAGGGGGCACGCTGGTGTCTCCACCTTCCCCCAGGTGAAGAGGTTGGATGGACTTGGCAGCACGTCGTAGACCGCCTGGATCAAAAATTTTATACGATGGGGTTCGACTTTCCAGAGCTCGGTCCATGTGACCTTGCGCTCTGCTGCTTGTTCCCATCTCGTCCAAGTGCCCTGTTGCCGCATTCCCGCCATCTGGCAGGCTCGCCTTTCCTCAACTCCTGCTTGCACATCCTCGAGGATCAGTGACCTCTTCTCTTTCCCCTGCACCTTATCATAGTGAGGTGTTCTTCTGCTACCTAAGCCAGCTCTCCCCTGCGCCATTGTTCCCACCAACACCCTTTGCCGTAGCCTTGACTCTGCGACATCCACAGCCTCGGCAGCTCTCTACTTCCGCCCCGTCATGACTTCAATCCCAGCCTGGGCAACCTTTGGGTCACTCGACTCCCGATATTGTAGGAGCTACCTGTACCGTGTCACCATGAACTCCACGCTCAGGCTGCTGATGGGGAGCTTCATCTTGTAATTCTGCCCATTAAGAGCATTGCTGCTCAGGCTTTGCGGCAGTCCCAGCCACTTGTGCAGGAACCTACTGACCCTTATCTCCAAGCCATTCACCGTTGAAATGGGGACTTCGTACACCATGAGGGGCCAGTGGATCCGGAGAAGAATCCCGTGTTGGTAAATCCAGGCCTTGAACTTGCCAGCAAGACCAGACTTGTCCACCACGGCCAGCCAGGTCTCCAGGTCTTGGTTGGTTGCTTTTGTGGAGGCTGCATCTCTCAGGCTGCAATTGAACACCTTTCCCAAGCTCTTCACAGGTTCCTCAGTGAGTGATGGCATTTTGGTGGTGCCAAGTGAAAACCAGAACTTGCCAGTAACCTTCTCTTTCTTTAGCACAAGGGACCTCGACTTGAAGCTCATGCGAGCCCAGGAAATCACCTCCTGAAGGCCATTCAGGATTCACCTTCAGCCTGGGACAGATGTAGTGGTCACTGTCAGGTCGTCCATGAAGGCTGGAATGGGTGGCTGTCAGACTCCAGACCTGGAGAGGGGCCCCCTACACTGAACTACGGCAGATTTCACCAGCATGTTAATGGCGAGTGCAAAGAGAATGACTGAGATTCTATAGCCAGTGTTGATCCCCTTTTCAAGCCTGTGCCAGTCCGAGGTTGTTGTTCTGGAAGAGACTCTCAGATGGAAGTTGGCATGGTCGTCCAGAATGAGGTCTCTGAACTTCTTTGGGATGTGATGCCAGTTCATTGCTTCTTCGACCAGCTTGTGGGGTATGGATCCATAGTCTTTTGCGAGGTACAGCCACAGAACAGCCAAGTCCCCCTTGTTCTCCCTGGCTTCCCTGATGAGCTGAGTGACCATGCATGTGTGCTCCAGACATCCAGATACCTCTGGGATCCCTCCTTTCTGGACTGATGAATCAATGAGGTAGTCTGTCAGTTGCCTGGCAATGAAGCTGAAGAAGATATTTCCTTCAACACTCAGCAGGGAGTCATTAAGAAAATAAATGAGCCAACTGAATGGGTCAGCTCACTGGTTGTTGTGCTAAAGAAAACAGGTGCTCTGAGAACATGCTTGGGACCAAGAGACCTAAATAAAAAGCGATCAGAATAGAGCATTTTCAGTTACCAACCATAAAATAAATAATGGCATAATTTGCTCGAGCAAAATGGTTCAGTAAATTAGATGATTCATCAGCTGAGGTTTGATGAGGAGAGTTCCAGACTGTGCACTTTTAACACCCCGGAGAGCAGGTACAGTTTTCTTCCTCTACCATACGGCATCTTGTCAGCGTTTGAAGTCTATCATAAGACCATTCACATTATTTTTGAGCACATACCTGGAGTTGAGACAATGATGGATGATATCATACTGTGGGGCTCAACTCGAAAAGAACACGACAAAAGACTGAGACAAGTGCTAGACAAGATAGGGAGGTGAACCTGAAACTTAACAAAGAAAAATGTGAGTTTCGAGGGAAGTCATTGACCTTTGTGGGAGATGTTGTGAGTGAAGAGGGGGTGAAGCCAGACGAGAGAAAAACTTCAGCAATAAACAACATGGATAGGCCAACCAACAAAGATGAGGTCAGACGTTTCCTAGGAATGGTCATCTATCTCACCAAGTTTGTCCCACAACTGTCATCAAAGTCAGCACCTCTCAGGAGTCTTCTTAAACAAAAGAATGCATGGATCAGGTCCCATGAGCAAGAACAATGTTTTCTGAAACTGAAAAGACTCTGACACAGGAGCCCGTGTTAAAGTTGTATGACCCCGAGAAGAGCACCAGACAGATGCATCACAGTAAAGCCTGGGAGGATTGCTGCTGCAGCAACATGAAGAGCAATGGCTACCTGTCGCCTATGCATCCAAAGCATTGAGAAACGCTGAGTCCAGGTACGCTCAAATTGAGAAAGAACTGTTAGCAACTTTGTATGCATGTGAGCGTTTCCATCAATATGTTTATGGCCAGATGTTTCAAGTGGAAACTGATCATAAACTGTTGGTGTCCATCATGAACAAACCGCTAAATGACTGTCCTGTACGAATAAAGCGCATGCTAATCAGACTGCAAAAATAGGACGTGCACATGATATACACACAAGGAAAATATATGTACACAGCTGACACATTGTCTAGGGCAGTGGATAAGCGGGAACTTGTAGACAGTGAGTAAAGCACAGATATACAGGCATATGTAGACATGGTTGTGACATCTTTGCCTGTGACTGCGAAAAGAACAGAACAAATACAGGGAGAGACTTTTGCAGATGAAACTATGAAAGAACTCAAGAGCGCAGAACAGAATAGATGGCCTAACAATAAAAAGGATTGCCCCTTGAAAATACAAGACTATTGGAATTGTAGAACTGAGCTCACAGTGGTGGATGACATAGTGCTAAAAGAGAGCAAATGTGTTATTCCGTCTTCACTGCACAAGCAGATGCTCCAAAAGATACACGGAGGCCACCTCGGAGAAGTCAAGTGTAAACAGAAAGCTAAAGAAGTAATGTACTGGCCAAGGATCAATCCAGATTTTAGCCAGACAACAGCGTCATGTGGACTTTGCTGAACTTACAGGCCAAAACAACAAGCTGAGCCACTGATGACTCAAACAGTGCCCCACAGACCTTACTACAAAGTAGGAATTGATCTATTTGACTATGATGGAAGTCACAGACTACTTTTCTATCTACTGATATTGGAACATTGCAGTCAACATTGAGCAAAGCAGTTGTCAGTTATCTAAAGACTGTTTTCACCAGACATGGTGTTCCATGAAAACTGTTTTCCGACAATCTTACCCAGTTTTCTTGCTGTGAGTTTGCTGCCTTTGCACAGGAATGGGGGTTTCAACACTCCACGTCGAGTCCAACTTATCCAAAGTCCAACAGCTTAGCAGAATGCTTTGTAAAAAGAGTAAAAAACTTGTTGAAAGTCACAGGACAAAGACGACGTTCAGAAAAGTCTACTGATCTACCTGCACCTCTACAAAATGGACTTTCACCAGCCCAAATGCTGATGGGTAGGCGCATTCGCTCCAACCTACCAGTCAACGAGGACTTGCTGACACCCAAAGGCACACACAGAGTCAGACACGCAAAGGAGGAACAAAAAGTGAAGCAAAAACAGCTGCATGATAGAACGGCAAAACACCGGCCTATGCTGAGGCCTGTAGACGTTGAGCGTCTCAGAGACATTTCTACAGACACTTGGAGACAAAAGGGACAAGCGGAAGAGGAAATTGCTCCACGTTCCTATAGGATACAGATGGAAAATGTCCCTGAGAAGGAACCACACGGATCTTCAACTACAGCTGACTGAAAAAAAAAATGTGTTGACATGATTATGTTTGTTGTTCCATTTTCCACTTTATTTCTTTATTGAAAGAAAATTATATGAAGAGAATCGTTGTTTGCAAATCTGGTTACAATGATAAGAAATGAAAAGTTAAAGCTCTAAAAAAATACACTTTATTTTGCCTTTGTTTTAAGGGTAAATATTGTTTCTTTATTGAGCTAAACATTATTTATTTGTAGGGGGAATGGTGTGATGTTATGAGCTAGGTAACATAAGAACTCAGCATGCCACGGTAGTGAAGAGCATGCGCGGTAGCCTCGTCTCGGTTGTTGAACGTAGCCATGCTGGATGTTGTTGATGAGCACGCTGTGGAGTAAACTTTATGAACTCAACCAACACGCCTCATCTGCATTTTTTAAAGATTAGACAACACAACACAATGGACATTTATGATAACATGTAATATTTACAATATTTTGGTCATTTGGCAAAATATTTGGCACTTTTTATGTTTACTTCCGGTAAACAAGATGGTGGTCAACCAAACCATTATGGCTACTAGCTGGTCCAAACAATCTGAGTATGCAAGGGGCCTAGCTCTTGCAGATAGGAGCAAAAACTGTGAAATGGTATCGATCCTTATACGTTGTCAAAAAAAGATTTGTCGAGTAACCCTCAAGGATTATCCCTCGGTCCACTCACAGACATGTCAAATTATCTGGTGTTCCAGACATCATTCTACATGTCATAGCAGAAGAAAACTCGGAAAAGCACAAAGGCCTACAATTTATTTGTGTGTGGCTGGGTCAAGGAAATTGGTATGAAGATTTTCCCAAATAAATCATGCATAGTTTTTGCTCGGGTAAGGTTGCATTTCATGATTTAACTTTGAGTCTTGCGAGGACGGTTCCTTGTAAACAAACTGTGAGTAATTCACTGTTTTTCAATGTTTTATTATGTTAACCACTCACAAAAACCATCAGAGACACCACTGAAGACCTGGCTGCTTGTGAAAGAAGACGGTGAAGTGATCACAGCTCACTGTATCTTCATGGCAGTACAAGTCATTTTCTCCGTCTTTATCAAAATATAACTATAGGTCTCAAAATTGTGTATGTGCTGAAAGCTACATTTATGATTGCTTCCTTTGGTCAAAGCTTAACTCTTTTAGGTTTTTCTATAATTTGATTTTTTTTTATTTAGACTCGCCGAGTTTGTGGTTTACAAAACACTCATAGCAAAAATGTGTTTTAAAAACTCAGGAACAAGATAAAATACAAATAATATTGAGATAATATTTACATGGTAAATATTAGACGTTAGAAGTATATCAAACAAACCTTTAATGAAATGAAGTTTCTCCTTGTCGTTTCATAAACCTTGCAGTCTTTTGCCATTCTTGATTACCTCTTGAGGGACTCTGAAGAAGGTTTAAAGTTTTCTTGATTTGAATTGTTCCAACAGCCTAAAACAAAGCAAGCACAGGGTATTTTTCTTCGAGAAAGGCAAAATGCCGCTAAGAACGTTTTGACAACAGACGCTCACTTGACCACCACTTTGAGTCTCGCATATTTAATGAGCCGGACGTGACGTTATGTGAATACAAAGAATTGGGAGGAAATAGGGACAAAACAATAGGGAAGGCAGATGAGCAATGTGAAAACACAACAGTACACACCTCCTTGATTGACGCCACCTGGCGGGTTACCTGGCTTTCCCAGAAACAGTAAAAGAATAGAATAGAATGCCTAATTGTCATCAAACATTAGAGCATGATACAATTACAGGTGGCGATTCTGTAGGGTGATCACTGGAGAGCTGGATCGAGGAGGGTGTGAAGCTAGATTGTGACGGCGGGCAGGATGAAGAGGACAATATGAGATAGAACGATCCGCCTAACAACAATACAGGCACAGCCGCAGACACGGCCGCCGACTCCTCTCAGCGAGCATGAAACTATTCCCTCAAAGCTACATGGGTTTCTCCTCCAATGGTATCGGAAGAATATTGACATTGGGTATCGGTTGGAGGGTAGTGTAGTGAAAACAGGGGCCACTCTCACTGTAAGCCAAAACACTGTGTCCCCGCCGTCTGAACCTCTCTCTCTCCATTTCCATTGGCAGGGCGATGAGTTTATCGAGGTTGTCGGGGGTCTTTAGCGTAATAATTTGCTGGAAAAAGGCATCCCCATATGCATAAGTCTTCCATTCGGTCTCGGCAGCAAGCTTCCCTTGACCATTCTTTCTTTCTTTTCTTTCTTTCTTTAGTTTATTTCGAACATGAACACACTCACATCATAATACATCACACAATTTCATATCATTTCATTTTACATCATGCCCGAAAAGGAGTAGGAAGAAGCAAAGCTTATTTAATCCTACCCCTTTCCCACTTCAAAGCGTTTACAAATATATAGAATCATTTACTGACCTTTTTATATAATAAAATAACATCTATGAATTAGTATACAACAGTTTTGTAATATGTAATTAATTAATTAATTCAGTCATTATTAACATACTGAGATGAAGATTATCTTATTTTCAATAAAGTTGAAAGTATTTCTCATAATTCTTCTTCTTTGTACTCTGTAAGCACTATTATTTTGAACAACCTCTTAAACTGGATCATATCAGTACAATTTTTAACTTCTTTACTTAATCCATCCCATAATTTAATTCCACATACTGATATGCTAAAAGTTCTAAGTGTTGTACGTGCATATAAATGTTTTAAATTATTTTTTCCTCTAAGGTTATATTTCTCCTCTTTAGTTGAGAAGAATTGTTGTACATTCTTTGGTAGCAGGTTATAGTTTGCTTTGTACATAATTTTAGCTGTTTGCAATTTTACCAAATCACCGAACTTTAATATTTTTGACTTAATAAATAAAGGGTTTGTATGTTCTCTATATCCAACATTATGCATTATTCTAACTGATCTTTTTTGTAACACGGTTAGAGAATGTAGCGCACATTTGTAGTTATTTCCCCATATTTCTGCACAATAACTCAGATATGGTAACACTAGCGAGCAGTAGAGAATATGTAGTGATTTTTGGCCCAGGACATATTTTGCTTTATTCATTATTGAAATGTTTTTTGCCACCTTATGTTGTATGTTTTGTATACGAGATTTCCAGTTCATTTGATCATCTATTAATACTCCCAAAAATCTAGTTTCTTTTACCCTTTCTATGTCTACTCCATCTATTTGTATTTGTGTATGATGCTCTTTTCTACTATTACCAAATAGCATTATTTTAGTTTTACTGAGATTCAAAGATAGTCTGTTTTTGTCAAACCATCTTTTTAATTTGTTCATTTCTTTTGTTATTATTTGTATTATCTTCTGTGTGCTCTCTCCTGAACAGAAAGCAGTTGTGTCGTCCGCAAATAAAACCAACTTTAAGTCCTTCGTAACCTTACAAATGTTGTTTATATAAAGATTGAACAATCTTGGTCTCAGTATTGATCCCTGGGGTACACCACAGGATATATCTAGCCGTGTTGACATATTTTCACCCATCTTCACATATTGCTTCCTGTTGGTTAAATAACTTCTTACCCAATTCAATACCAAACCTCTGATGCCATATCATTCTAATTTTCGTATTAAAATATCATGATTAATTGTGTCAAATGCTTTTGTTAAGTCCATGAATACTGCGGCCGCACATTCTTTACCATCTATTGCATTGGTAATTTCCTCTGTTATTTTGGTTAATGCTATTGATGTTGAGATATTTGCTCGGAATCCATATTGGTTCCCCACAAGCGTCCCACTTTTGTTAATAAATAAATCTAATCGACTATTGAATTTTTTTTCCATGATTTTGGAGAATTGTGGAAGTAATGAAACTGGTCTGTAGTTAGTAAACTGGTGTACGTCTCCATTCTTATAAATTGGTACAACTTTTGCAATTTTCATTATATCAGGGAATTTGCCGGTTAAAAATGATACATTGGTGATATATGTCAGAGGTTCTGAAATTTCTTGTACAACCTTTTTTATCGTTACCATATCTATTCCATGACAGTCGGTTGAGGTCTTGGATTTACAATTTTTTACAATTTTGATTATTTCTTCTTTTGTTACGCTTTTAAGAAACATGGAATTGGGATTTCTGTCTATGAGCTCACTCAAGGTCTCAACTGACCCATCATCTGCATTTGGAATTCTTTGATCCAGATTTTTTCCGATATTAACAAAATAATAATTGAAACGTTCAGCTATTTGGTTCATATTGTCATTTTTTGTATTTCCATCTAGAAAGTACTGGGGGTAATCTTTCTTAGCACCATTTTTAATGATGCTATTTAGGATGCCCCATGTTGCTCTCATGTTGTTTTTGTTCTTGTTTAATAATTGACTGTAGTATTCCTTCTTACATGTTCGTAGTATACCAATTAGTTTGTTTTTATATTTCTTATACTTATATTCTGCCTCTATAGATCTCTGTGTTATAAATATTCGATACAATGTGTTTTTTTTGTGACAAGCATTTTTCCGTCCTTTTGTCATCCATGGTTGGTTGTTTTTCTTTTGCTTCTTACTACGTTCTTTCCATGGGCAATGTTTATCATAGAGTGTAAGAAAGGTGTTAACAAAATTCCCATATGCATCATCTTCATTATATACATTGTCCCAAATTTGTTTCCTCAGATCCTTCCTGAAGGAAATCATTCCTTCCTCTGTGCATAGTCTTTGAAACGTCCTTTTGTCAATGTTCTTCTTCCTGTAGTTCCCATCATAAATAGTAAAGACTGGCAGATGGTCGCTGATGTCGGTTGTTAACAGTCCACTTGTTGTATTATTTTCAAAGACATTAGTGAAGATATTGTCAATAAGTGTAGCACTGTGACTTGCAATTCTGGTTGGCCTTGTGATTTGGGGATACAAACTCATACTATACATTGTATCTGTGAAATCATTAATGGACTTTTGCTTGTTGGGGTTCAAGAGATCAATGTTGAAGTCTCCACATAAAAAAAGTACTTTTTGACTGATTCCATTGAAAGTTCCCTTAATCCAGTCTTCAAATCTTTCAATACTTGAGTTGGGTGCCCTATATAAACAACTGATCAATACATTTCTACTTCTTTCATGACATATCTCAATGGTTATACACTCTAAAACATTGTCAATAGCCAGTGACATGTTTTTCACCACCTTGTAATGGAAGTCCATCACATATACAGCAACTCCGCCTCCATTCTTATTTACTCTATTAATATAATTGAGTTCATATCCTTCTAGTCCAAAGTCCATTCCTTTTTTTGGATCCATCCATGTCTCTGATACAGCGATAATTTTGAAAGGTTCTTTAAATTGTTCCAAAAATGATTTCATATTGTTAAAATTGGCATACAAGCTTCTGCAGTTAATGTGAATAATTGATAGTTTGTTATTGGAATTAATGTTGGTGTTGTACTGTACTTCTGTATTATATAAACAATTATTGTCCATGTGAGAAAAAAAATGTGTGTCTGGATCTATAGCACTGTCCAATTCCGTCCTTCCATCCATCCATTTTCTACCGCTTATTCCCTTTGGGGTCGCGGGGGGCACTGGAGCCTATCTCAGCTACAATCGGGCGGTAGGCGGGGTACACCCTGGACAAGTCGCCACCTCATCGCAGGGCCCAATTCCGTCCTGTTATAGTCAATGCTGGAAAAGGTTATAAATTCTCTGTTTGATTGATAATTGTTTGTTTGTGTCATGGTTGTGTTTAATTTTTTTATCGTTATTGAAATTTATCCAGCTCTGCTATTTTCCTTATGACTATTACTTTTGCTTCCTTTGGTGTTCCATTTAGTTTAATAAATATTTTGCAGTTTGCTGTCCATGTTTGTTGTATTTTTCCTTGTTTTCTTAAGCTACGTGCTTTTCTGGCTATGTCTGCGTTTTTCTTTGTTAAATGTTCATTTATGTACACGTCTGTTCCTTTCAACTTCCTCCCTTGTTTTAGTAATGCGGTTTTATGTTTCCTATTGACGAATCTCATTATTATCACTGGTGCCGAATTATCCTTCTTCTTATGGAGTGGGTGGCAAGCTTCCACATTTGCCATGTCCATGAATATACCTTTTGACTCCATGAATGTTGCCACTTGCCTCTCTGTGGAGATGTCCAAACTCCCGGGCTCCTCTCCACCATTGGCGGTCACCGCCCGAGTATATGAACGGGGCTTTATATTAAGCCCGGTCAGAATAACGTCATTTATTCTTGTGTACTGTTCCAGTTCGTCCACTCGGTCCGTTAATTGTTCTATTTGTAAATTTTTTGCGTCATTCTCGACTCGTATAATTTTTACCTCCTCTACCAGCTGCATAATTGTCTGTTGGTACTGCTTAATGGCTGATACCTCTGCTGTTAAAAATTCAAGCGATCTCCTTATCTCCTCACCTTCATCAGGAGAGAGCACCTTCTTTGGCCCCATGTTGATCTTGGCTGTCGCAGGGGTTCACTGCCTTCGGCCTAGGCTGTCCCCGGTCCCGATAGATGTCGTCTGATGCCCAAGATCTTCGATGGGGTCCCGTCTGGCCTGGCAAGCCTCGCTCTAGCCTCTCTCGCGCTAGCCTCGCCGCTGTCACCGGTCTCGTCGCCGCGATGTGGTCCCGCTGCTGCCAGCCGCTAGCCGGGCCTCTCCCTCGTCGCTCTGCTGCCGTCACACGCCGCCGCCGTCAACTGCGGGTCCCGTCGTCGCGAGGTGGTCCTGCTTCTGCTAGCTGCTGCTAGCCGCTAGCCGGGCCTCTCCTTCGCTGCTCTGCTGCCGTCACACGCCGCCGCGAGAAGCTGTCGCTCTCGCCGCCGTGAGGTGGTTGTCCCACTGCTACTGGCTGCTAGCCGGGCCTCTCCCTCGCCGCCCCGCTGCCGTCACTCGCCGACGCCGTCACCTGCCGGTCCCGTCGTCGCGAGGTGGTCCTGCTTCTGCTAGCTGCTGCTAGCTGCCAGCCGGGCCTCTCTCTCGCCGCCGACGTCTTCCGCAGGGTCCCTTCGCCACTCCTGCCCGCTAGCCTCCTCTCTGTCTTCACTTCAGGTAAACACGCCGTCACTCTAAACTCAAAGTTAGTTTGTATCAATATGGTCGTAAATGTGAAATTTCTCCGGAAAGCCACGCGGCTTAGTCCGCCATATTGGACCATCTCTCATCTCTCGTTCTCATTCCGTTTTTTGTCCTAGCAATTCTTGCTGAACAATGTTCTCCATGGCTTTATCGAAGGCGACGTACGAGGGGGCCGCCTAACAGGTCATGTGGGACAACACAAAATCCAAACAGACACTTTCAAAGCCACAACGCGCTCAACTACACCATGACATCCAACAAGGGCAACAAATGCCATAGCAAACAACCCAAGAAAGAAGGTGACTCCTGCGACACCGAGGATTCGGTGCTGTTGGGAATACCCGAGTCTATGGAATCCATGCACGGACAACTCAAGAAGCTTGATCTACTGACTAAGGTAGCTCAAGACGTGGATGATCTTAAACAATCGGTGGGATTCAATAACTCATTGATTTAAGTTTTAAAGAAGGATAATGCCTCGGGGAGGGCTAATGTCATCAGACTAGAGCGAGTGACTGAGGAGCTCCAAGGTGAAAACATAAAAATGCAGAACGACTTACAATGCAGAAGCATGAGGGACAATATTATCATCCATGGACTAAGTGCGATGAGGTGGCGACTTGTCCAGGGTGTACCCCGCCTTCCGCCCGATTGTAGCTGAGATAGGCTCCAGCGCCCCCCGCGACCCCAAAGGGAAAAAAGCGGTAGAAAATGGATGGATGGATGGACTAAGTGAGCAGACTGATGATACCAGGGGTGGGAGTGAAGCCTACCTGAAATCAGAGCAGGTTGTCAAGTACTTCCTGATGGATAATCTGAAGATGGAGAGACAGGAGTTGGACAGAATCAGAATCAGCTTTATTGTCATTACGCAAGGTAACGAGATTGAGGCCATGCCATACAGTGCGATGTGTGCATGCTAGAAAAACAATGTGCAAATATATAAAAATATAAAAAATGTAGAAGTGCAATGAATATGGTGTGAAATGAATATATACATGAAAAAAACAAAACAAAAACAGGGTGGTTGGTGGAATGGGTTATTGCACCGAAGAGAAGGCAGTTATGAGGGACAATGGGGGAGTCCGTTCAGGATGGTTATGGCCCTGGGGAAGAAGCTGTTCTTTAGCCTGTTTGTTTTGGTTTTAATGCACCTGTAGCGCTTCCCAGAGGGCAGCAGGTGGAACAGGTCAGAGCCAGGGTGGGTGCTGTCCTTGATGATGGCACTGGCTCTGTTGAGGCAGCGGGAGGTGTAGATGTCCGTCAGAGAGGGGAGAGGGCGGCCGATGATCTTTTGAGCCGTCTTGACCACTCTTTGCAGCCTCTCCCTGTCTGCTGCAGTGCAGCTGCCGTACCATACCGTAATACAGTAGGTCAGCAGGCTCTCGATGGACGAGCGGTAGAAGGTCAGCAGCAGGTCAGGCTTCAGGTTGTACTTCCCGAGGACTCTAAGGAAGTGTAGCCGCTGCTGAGCCTTCTTGATGATTGATGTGGTGTTGACTGTCCAGGAGAAGTCATTAGAGATGTGGACTCCAAGGTA
The DNA here is from genome assembly GCF_033978685.3 of Nerophis lumbriciformis. Lineage (NCBI taxonomy): Eukaryota > Metazoa > Chordata > Actinopteri > Syngnathiformes > Syngnathidae > Nerophis > Nerophis lumbriciformis. Next base: position 27,908,335 of record NC_084553.2, read on the forward strand.
CCTGAAGGTGTGGACCCTCTCTACACGCTCGCCGTTGATGTAGAGGGGGGCAGGGTCGGTGCTGCTCCTCCTGAAGTCGACGATGATCTCTCTGGTCTTGCTGGTGTTGAGAGCGAGGTTGTTCTCCGAAGACCAGGCCGTCAGCTTCAGGACCTCCTCTCTGTAGGCAGCCTCGTCACCCCTGGAGATGAGCCCGACCACTGTGGTATCGTCGGTGAACTTGACGGTAAGGTTGTTACTGTGGGCCGGACTGCAGTCATGGGTGTAAAGGCAGTAGAGGAGGGGGCTCAGCACACAGCCCTGTGGGGAGCCGATGCTCAGCGTGCGGGAGGATGAGAGGTGCGGGCCAAGTCTCACATTCTGGGGTCGGTCCGTTAGGAAGTCCCTTATCCAGGCGTTTGTGAGAGGGGGGAGGCCAAGAGTGTCCAGTTTATTGCAGAGTCTGTCCGGGATTATTGCATTGAAGGCAGAGCTATAGTCCACAGAGTGCATCCGGACGTAGCTCTGCTGCTGCTCCAGGTGGTTCAGAGCAGAGTGGAGAGCAACAGCGATGGCGTCCTCTGTGGACCTGTTCGCCCGGTATGCGAACTGGTGGGGGTCGAAGTCTGGAGGGATATGGTCCTTGATGTGCTGGAGAACAAGTCGCTCGAAGCACTTCATGATTACCGGAGTGAGGGCCACTGGTCGGTAATCATTCAGGCTGGTGATGGGAGACTTCTTCGGCACCGGGATTATTGTAGATGACTTCAGGCAGGATGGGATGACTGCCTGAGCCAGGGAGAGGTTGAAGATCCTGGTGAGGGGGGGAGCGAGCTGGTGGGCGCACGTCCTGAGCACCTTTCCAGGTACTCCGTCTGGTCCGGTAGCCTTCCTGGGGTTCACAGCCAGGAGCACTCGTCTGACACTGTGCTCCTGTACAGTGAGTGGAGTGCCGCCGGAGCCCGGTGGGGGCGGGGGCAGGGCTGGAGCAGATGAGTTTCGAAACGGGCAAAGAAACAGTTAAGCTCCTCTGCCAGTGTCGCACTCTGATCCGCAGTTGTCATATTGCAGCCTCTGAAGTTCGTGATGTCATGAATGCCCCGCCACACCTCCCGTGAGTTTTTGCTGGACAGATGGGACTCTATGCACCTCCTGTGGTCCGCCTTTGCTTTTTTAATCCCTATCTTCAGGTCGGCTCTAGCAACACTGTACAGTGCCCTGTCCCCTGACCTGAAGGCTGCGTCGCGGGCCCTGAGGAGTGTGCGGACCTGGCTGGTCATCCAGGGTTTCTTGTTGGGGTAAACCCGGATGGTTTTTTCCACAGTCACATTCCCGATGCAGAACTTTATGTAGTCCAGCACCGTTCCTGTGGCTGTCTCCAGCTCCTGTTGTTAGAAGAGGTCCCAGTCTGTGTGTTGGAAGCAGTCCTGAAGTTTGGGGAGTGCATCGTCAGGCCAGGTCATAACAGTCTTTGTGATAGGCCTGGCCTGGCGTCTGATGGGGGTGTAGGTAGGAGAGAGCAGGAGGGAAAGATGGTCTGACTGTCCAAGCTGGGGGAGGGGTGTAGCTCTGTACGCGTGCTTTATGTTGGTATACACGTGGTCCAGGGTGTTCTTGCCCCTTGTAGAACACTTCACGTGCTGGTAGAACTTAGGGAGTACAGTCTTCAGATTGGCCTTATTAAAATCCTCTGCTATGATATGAACACCGTCGGGGTGGGCCCGCTGCTGTTCGTTGACGGTGTTCAGCAGAAGAGAGAGCGCTGTGTTTACTTTGGCGTCCGGTGGAATATACACAGCCGTGATGATAACAACAGACAGCTCTCTCGGGAGAAAAAAAGGCCGACATCTAACAGACATGTACTCCACGTCCGGGCAACAGTGCTGTTCAGTGATTGTCCCGTTGTTGCACCAGTTCTCATGCACGTAGATACAGAGCCCCCCTCCTCTGCTCTTACCGGAGTCCTTAGTTCTGTCCCGGCGGAGCAGAGTGCGTCCGGCTAGCTGCATGCTAGCATCGGGTATTTCCGGGTGAAGCCAGGTTTCGGTGATAATCATAGCACAACAGTCCCGAACATAGCGGTTTCCAGCAAGTTGTAACTCCAGGTCGTCCATCTTCTGTACAAGGGATCTGGCATTAGAGAGGAACAGGCTCGGTAGAGGTGGCTTGTGGGGTTGTTTCCTAAGCCTGAGCAAGACGCCGGACCTGCGGCCACGCTTCTGCTTCCTCTCCCTCCTCCGTCTGCGCCGTCTCCCAGACCCGACAACAAACCACGGAGAGCCCTGTGCTCTCGCTATGTCATCTGGGATGTTGTGCTCGTGGTGAAAGTCGCTCGAAACAGATATCTGGTGCGAGTTACCGATATCCAAGAGTGACTGGCGGGTGTACCGGGTGTTTGCAGTACAGGTGGTGCACAAAAGGAAAAAAAACATGAAGAAAAGAAGGAAGAAAGAGCACTGAAATGGAGAGCCGTAAGCCGCTGCGTCTGTGCGCGCCGCCATCTTGGATTTTATCAGCAGAGTGCACCATTTAGGGCAGCCTAAGCCTGGAGCCAAGAAATCCCGTCCGATTGTAATGTTGTGTCGTTCGCGAACGATTCGTTCGAACGAACGAATCTTTTGAGTGCACGTACTGAACCGAATCACTTCATGAACTGATTCGTTCCTTTCTCAGTTCAGTTGAGCTCCGCCGCGACCATGCCGGTATGAGTGGAACTGGCGCATTCTGTGACGTCGGCGAACGACGCAGCCAGCTACTCATCATGGGGGCAGGGGGAGGGACTGAGCGAACGATTCTTTCACCGCGGATTAACGACATGAATCACTCAGTGAACGACAATGCTCTCGCTCTCTGCTCTGCTTGCCCCAGTGCCGCGGGTGATTCTCCTCCCGTTGCGGGGATATGTTTCATGCCATTGGCATCCGCTCTCCATTCATTCTCCAAGCTAACGGCTAATGTTGACTCAAGCCACATGAAAACAAACACACACATTATCTCAACACATAAAGTTATGAGAGTAGAGGAGACAGAAAGAAAGTCAGTGCAGGGCAAGGCTGAGCAGCAGCGACGCGAGGGGGAGGGGCGGGGGGTAAAGTGTGGGGCAGGCTGTTTGAGAAGATTTAAAATAAAAATAATAACTAATGTATGTACATATACATGGGCTATTATTTATCTTGATTTTTATATTATTTAAGCTATTTATTTTCTTTTTTATTGCATATTTAAGTTGATATTTCCATTTTTATATTTTTAAATGTAAGCTACAGAAATTTTAGTTTTAATGTTGGCTTTTCTGGCACTTGGTTTAATATTTGTTTTGTTTTATTTAAGGTAGCCTATTTATTTTCTTTTTGTTTGCACATTTAAGTTAATATTTTCTTTGTTATATTTTTAAACCTAGGCTACAGAACATTTAGTTTTTATGTTGGCATTTCTGGCTCTTAATTTATTTGTTTTATTTTGAAGGTATTTTTTTTGTTTTTGTTTGCATATTTAAGTTTACATTTTCTTTGCTACAGAACATTTAGTTTTTATGTTGGCATTTGTTAAGCGTTTCTTAATTTAATATTTGTTTTTGCACTAAACAAACGAGGCCTATTTATTTAACTGTTGATTGCAAGCATTTTAGTAGGCTATTACTATTTTTTTTATTTCCCACTTTTATTTATTTCTTATTTTCATTTCAGTGCAATAAAACATATTTAACAACCAAGACATTTAGTCACATTTTGTTTATTGGACAGGCCGGAAACGCACACAGTGTTTTTAAAAGTAACGGAATCTCTACAGCTGCAATGTCTGTTAATTTGCGAACGTCAAGGGGAGTCTGTCAGGGCAGAGAGCGATTCACGTCTGTCGCCCTCTGGCCCACAGAACTGTAGCTGCTACTGCACAAGTGATTCGGTGATTCGCCGACCTGCGCACAGAACTGCTGCTGCAGAAGTGATTCGGTGATTCGCCGACCTGCGCACAGAACTGGTACTGTACAAGTGATTCGGTGATTCGCCGACCTGCGCACAGAACTGCTACTGCACAAGTGATTCGGTGATTCGCCGACCTGCGCACAGAACTGGTACTGGTACTGCACAAGTGATTCGGTGATTCGCCGACCTGCGCACAGAACTGGTACTGCACAAGTGATTCGGTGATTCGCCGACCTGCGCACAGAACTGGTACTGTACAAGTGATTCGGTGATTCGCCGACCTGTGCACAGAACTGCTACTGCACAAGTGATTCGGTGATTCGCCGACCTGCGCACAAAACTGGTACTGCACAAGTGATTCGGTGATTCGCCGACCTGCACACAGAACTGCTGCTGCAGAAGTGATTCGGTGATTCGCCGACCTGCACACAGAACTGCTGCTGCAGAAGTGATTCGGTGATTCGCCGACCTGCACACAGAACTGCTGCTGCAGAAGTGATTCACGTTCACGTACTGAACTGTGCTGACTGTGTCACTCACTGCCTGGTGTACTGCATGCACAGAGCTGTGTAGGGACTCGCGTTCACCCTTTTTGCTGCTTCTCCCACGAATGTCTGCACTGTACTGTACTACGCACGCCCCCCCCCTTGGGGGGGGGGGGGGGGGGGGGTGATTCGGTGAACGAATTTTTTGAAAGAATAAATTTAAGGAACTGATTCTAGTGATTCAGTACAGTCAAAAGAACTGCCGATCCCATCACTAGCACTGTACTGTACTACGCACGCCCCCTCCCTCCTTTTTTTTGGGGGGGGGGTGATTCGGTGAACGAATCTTTTGAACGAATCAATTTAAGGAACTGATTCTAGTGATTCAGTACAGTCAAAAGAACTGCCGATCCCATCACTAGGGGCGAAGTTGACTGACTCCAAAATGAAATATGCGAACATGAGGTAAAGCAAGGAGTTAAAAGGCACCAACCTCTCGATCACCGATCAGTATCCCCAGGAGATTATGAATAGACGGCGTCTTCTCTACCCCATCATGACGGAAGCCAGCAACGGTAACAAAAGGACCCGTCTTGTTCTCGACAAACTTTTAATTGATGGACAACTCTACCGAAACTCTGACATCACATACTGGCTTACTGGTGGAGGCGATAATGCCGAGCAGAGAGAACTGGACATGGCTCTAGCCTACAACGTGCGCCCCTCCAGAGTAAACAATGGCGCGCACTGATGATGTCAGGCACGCAACGTGGGTTACCATGGTAGCCAGTACTAACTCGCCATGAACTTACCAAAAGGGCTAATATTTGCACATTTGAACATCTGTAGTTTAAGTAACAAATTGGAGGAACTTAATAAACTTTTAAAATGTAATATTGCACACATTATGGCTGTAACTGAAACTCATCTAGATGACTCTTTTCATGATTCACTCATATCTATTAATGGGTTTTCTTTATATTGCAGGTAAAGAAACAGGTTTGGCGGAGACTTAACAATATACATACAAGATCACCTACCAGTAAGGCAGCGATATGATCTTATGAAGGAAAATATTGAAGCTTTATGGATCCAAGTGCACTTACCTCACTCATAGCCAATAGTTGTTGGTTGCTGTTATAGGCCTCCTAATTAGAACATGGAGCATCTTAATGACATTTGCACTATGATTGACAGAGTAACCAAAAGAAAATAGAGAAATGTACCTACTTGGAGATTCCAATGTAAATTGGCTTGCTGACAATTGTGCCATGAAGAACAGACTGTTGTCTATGACTAGTACTTGTCATTTAACTCAAATAGTGTCTAAGCCTACAAGAGCGGTTGTTAATAAGCTTGGGGTTACATCATCTTCTTGCATAGATCATTGTAGAGGTTGCCCTCTAGTGGGTTCTTCTGATTACCACACACTTGCACGAGAGCCCGGTGTTCAGGGTTCAACAACGCTTTATTGTGTACACGCTGCAGCACCTCCCTCAACTTTTCAGTCCCCGTCTCTCTTGCTGCTTTGCTCTCCAGCGCCTCTCGCTCGCTCTCCACCGTCTCTCGCTCTGCTCTCCAACGTCTCTCGCTCTGCTCTCCAACTCCAACCACTCCTTCCTCCTTCTGCTCCCGGCCGCTACTGATAAGAACAACAGCTGATTAGACAACCAGCCCCAGCTGGGCAATCTAATCACCTGTCAGCTGTGTTTCGAAGCCGGTCCCGGCACACCCTACATACCTCCACCGCAAATAACCTGCCAGCCCTAAAAACTGCCTCACCTCTTTTTTCGTCTTGGGAGTCAGGCATGCCGCAATTGCTGCTGTTTTATCTACCTGCGGGAGCACCTGCCCTCCTCCCAAGTGGTACCCCAGATACTGTATCTCTCTCTGGCCAACCGTGCACTTCGCCGGGTTGGCGGTGAGCCCCGCCCGCCACTCTGGCTGTGACATCATCCAGGTAGGCGGCCGCATATGCAGCGTGTGGAGGCAGCACCCGGTCCATGAGGCGCTGAAATGTGGCGGGCACAGAACAAGCAGAACGAAAGTGTCACGAATTGGTATAATCCTTCCAGAGTGGAGAACGCCGTTTTTTCCTTGGACTCTGGAGACAAGGGAATCTGCCAGTAGCCCCTGGTCAAATCCAGTGTCGTAAAAAAACGAGCAGTGCCCAGCCGGTCCAGGAGCTCGTTGACTCGGGGCATTGGTTAGGCGTCGAAGCGTGACACATTATTTACCTTGCGGTAGTCCATACAGAACCACACAGACCCATCTTTCTTCCCTACCAGAACTATGGGGCTGCACCACGCTGACTCTTCTATCACTCCCAATTCCAGCACAGTTTTTAATACCTCCCGAACCTTGTGTTCGGGTAGCCTATAGGGCCGAGGCCGCACCGTCACGCCCGGGCTGTCTCTATGTGATGCTGAATGAGGCTCGTGCGGCCTGGCAGGGGAGAGAACACATCAGCAAAGCGCTGCTGCAAGCTGGCAACATCTGCTCTCTGGGACGGCGTGAGCTGATTATCACAGAGGAGAGGGGTGGAGGGGGGGACCTCCGGGCCCAGCTCTTCACTCTCCGCTATCGCCGTCACCATGGAGACAGGCTCCGCCTCCCTCCATATTTTTAGGAGGTTGAGGTGGTAAATTTGTGTTGCTCCACCCCGCTCAGAACGCCTGACCTCATAGTCAACGTCACTCACTTGTCGTGTGAACACAAAGGACCCTTGCCACTTGACGAGTAATTTGGAGCTGGATGTTGGGAGTAATAGTAAAAGTACTTTTTCACTCCCGGTGAAAATTGTTGCGTCCCCTTGTTATACAGGCGCTGCTGACGTTCCTGGGCCCGGAGAAAATTCTCACGTGACAAGTGCCCCAATGTGTGGAGTTTTGCTCTCAGGTCCATGAGGTATTGAATTTCATTTTTGCTGGGGCTTGGACCTTCCTCCCAGCTTTCTTTAACTAGGTCCAGCACCCCGCACAGCTTCCTGCCGAACAATAATTCAAAGGGGGAAAACCCCATGAAGGACTGGGACACCTCCCGCACTGCAAATAACAGGGGATCCATCCATGTATCCCAATTTGGTGTGTCCTTGGGCACGAACTTACGGATCATGGATTTTAATGTCCTATTCAGCCGCTTGACCAGCCCGTCGGTCTGCGGGTGGTAGACACTGGTCCGAATGGATTTGATCCCCAATAATCCGTACAGCTCCTTCATCGTGCGTGACATAGAGGACGTGCCCTGGTCAGTCAAAATCTTTTTCGGGATTCCGACTCGGAAGATTACCTGAAACAGCGATTGCGTCACACTCTTTGCAGAGATGGACCACAGCGGCACTGCTTCGGAATAGCGAGTTGCGTAATCCACCAGGACTAGCGCCAAACGATATCCCCAGGTGCTCGGAGAAAATGGTCCGATGAGGTCCATGTCAATCCGCTGAAACGGGACCTCCATAAGTGGTAATGGGCGCAAATGCGCCCTAGGGATGGCCACTGGATTAACTAGCTGGCAGTCCGGGCAGGCCGCCTCCATCTGATGCTGGTTGGTCGCTGCCACCTCCGCTAAGAGCTGCCCCAAGGCTGTTAGCGGGTTGGGCGTTGTCATCTTCGGTAATTAGTTCTTTGGGCGCCAGATGTAGAGGTTGCCCTCTAGTGGGTTCTTCTGATTACCACACACTTGCACGAGAGCCCGGTGTTCAGGGTTCAACAACGCTTTATTGCGTACACGCTGCAGCACCTCCCTCGACTTTTCAGTCCCCATCTCTCTTGCTGCTTTGCTCTCCAGCGTCTCTCGCTCGCTCTCCACCGTCTCTCGCTCTGCTCTCCAACGTCTCTCGCTCTGCTCTCCAACTCCAACCACTCCTTCCTCCTCTTGCTCCCGGCCGCTACTGATAAGAACAACAGGTGATTAGATAACCAGCCCCAGCTGGGCAATCTAATCACCTTTCAGCTGTGTTTCGAAGCCGGTCCCGGCACACCCCGCTCCGGCAGCCAGCACGCCGACCACGCCTCCCTCCACAATCATATATATACTAATGTTCCTGACATTTGTTCCACAGTGGAGTCGCTCCCTGTTGGATTTAGTGACCATAACCTTATTGCTATGTCCAGAAGAACAAAACTTTCAAAAGCCAGAATGAAGATAATTTGTGCTAGGTCTTACAAGAATTTTAATGAAACTGTATTCTTGGATGATATTAATAAGGTTCCATGGTCTAAAGTTTCTGACAGCTCTGACCACGAGACTGCTTTGAAAATTTTTATGAAATACTTTGATAATGTAGCAAATATACATGCCCCAATCAGGAAATTTACTGCAAGGTCCAATGGCGCACCCTGGATTTACAAGTATTTAGTTACTTTAATGAATTAAATAGACCAAGCTAAAAAGGTTCATGTGACCTCTGGCTCACTGGGTGATAGACAAGTATATTGCACACTTCGAAATCAAGTTACTAAACTAAATAGAGAGAAAAAGAGAGAGTACTATCAACAAAGGATAAAGGGAGTTCAGCATGATGGTAAAAAGTTGTGGAATGTGTTGAATAGTATAATGATTAGGCAGTTTCATATGCATCCATCCTACATTGAATCTGATGGTGTATTTATAACCAAACCATTGGACATGGCAAACTACTTTAATGACTACTTTATAGATAAGGTTAACAAATTACGGTGTAATATGGACATGGAAAACAACGGAAGCTCATGTGCCTTCATTGACAATCACATTATGAGAGGTAAAAACCGTATGTTCGAGTTTAAGCTAGTAGACACATGGAAAACAACGGAAGCTCATGTGCACTCATTGATAATTATATTATAAGAGGTAAAAACTGTATATTCGAGTTTAAGCTGGAAGACAACAATGAAGTGGAGAAACTGCTATGCTCCATTTCGACAGATAGCGGTGCGGGTACTGATTGCCTTGATGGCAAATTGTTGAGATTAGCTGCTCCCGCCATATTAACTCCCACCTGCCATATATTTAATGCTTGTTTGTCCTGTGGTATTTGTCCAAAGCTGTGGAAAGAAGGAAAAATCATCCCAATAATTAAAAACCCTGAACTCACACTGAATGGTCAGAATAGTAGCCCAATCACAATCTTATCACTTCTCTGTAAACAACTTGAAAAAATTGTATTCAAACAGTTTCAAACTTATTTTATAGAAAACAATTTGATAAATAACGCTCAAGATAGTTATAGAGAAGTTCATTACACTGGTACAGAGCTCGTCAACATGTCTGATGATTGGCTATGGGGAATTGATAATGGGTTACTTTCTGGTGCTATTTTATTAGATTTTAGCTCCGCATTTGATCTTATTGACCATAAGTTGATCAACAAATTGAGGTGTTACAAGTTTAGTTTTATGGCTATTTCTTGGCTAAAGAGCTATTTAGCTGACAGAACCACTTTTAGCTGACACAACCACTTTTATTTTCCATTTTAACAAACAATCTCCCTCTAGTGACTGAAAAATCCAAATTGGTATTGTATGCTGATGATTCTACATTATATCATTCTGCTTCTACCATAAGTGAACTTAAGTTTGTCCTTTCCAAGGACTTGAATGCAGTGTTTGAATGGGTGAATAGCAATTTAAATATGACTAAAACCACCATTATTGTCTTTGGTTCTAAACACAGTATAGCTACAAACCCTTTATTAAACTTACAGATTGCTGGGAAAACAATCAGGTTAGCAAGGTGAAACTTTTGGGCTTAACTCTTGGTAACACTCTCTCCTGGTCTGATCACATTAATCAAGTTGTTACAAAAATGGGCGGAAGTATTGCTATCGTCAGGAAGTGTTCTACTTATCTACAACCTGTCCTGTGCAGACAGGTAGTACAAACTTTGGTGTTGTGTCATCTTGACTATTGCAGTTTAATTTGGACCTCTGCACATAAGTGTGAGTTACAAAAATTACAATTTATTCAAAACAGAGCAGCTCGACTTGCTCTTGGTTGTAGTTATATTGTTAGTGTTGACCATATGCACGAGAGCCTTAAATGGGCGAAAGTTATCAACAGGTTTGCAAAAATCCTAGTGTTATTCATAATAAATGTTATTTTTACCCATTGTCCTATAGATATTGCTAGTCACATTGGTTATAGTTCTGACATTCATAGGTATGGTGTTATGTACGGCGGGGGAAGGAGACGAAACAGCAACAAGGGTAAAGCTCAACAGATTTATTGTGAGCTTGATGATGTGGTGGAGTGTGTATACTACTGTGTATGCTGCAGGACTATGTGAAGCGTTAACAATGAGTATTACCTTTGGTTGTTGTAAGTGCGTGTTGAGTGAGAAGGCGACAAGTCCAGTAGGGCGATGCTGGTAGGAGAATCCGTGATACAAGTGGGAGGTCCGTGGGGCTGAGAGAGGCGTCAAGAGGTCCGTGTCCAAAGTGGGGGTAGAGGATCGAGGGTGACAGTCAGAATCCAAAGGGGTCCAGGGAAGTGAGGCGCACATCTCACTTCCAAGGCGACGGAGGGAATTCTGAGGAAACAAGGGAAGCGACAAGGACAAATGAGCACAAGGGCGGAAGGACACTGAGAGCGAGCAAACAAGGTGAGGAGCTAGAGACGTGAAGCTTACTGCAAGCAGAGACTACGTTCCAGTGCTGGGTTTCTGGACACACTGGCTTTTATGGGGAGTGGTGTCATCAGCAGCAGGTGTATTGATTGATAATTGCGCACAGCTGTGCAGGCGCGTGGCAGCAGAAGCAGAGCGTGTATGGGCGTGTCTTCCGACGTGTGCTGAGGAAAGAAAGGCTGACTGTGTACGTGCCGTAACAGTGCCTCTTTCCTTATGCGAGGCACCCGACGAGCTACAGGGAGCCTCAGGGTGAGCCCGGTAGAACTCTTCCAACAGTGAGGGGTCAGCAAGGTAGAAAGCCGGTACCCATGATCGGTCCTCTGATCCATAGCCCTCCATGGGGGTGAAAAGGGGCTTTCTGCTACTGGTTTGAGCTATGAAACATGGAACACAGGGTGCCTCTTTATAGAAGGCGGGAGAGACAGTCTTACGGAGGCAGGATTGACAATGGCCTCCACAGAATATGGCCCAACATAGCGAGGTGCCAATTTCCGGAAGGGTACTTGGAGATGGAGGTCCTTAGCACGTAACATCACCTGTTGTCCAGGTTGATATGATGGTGCTGGAATGCGGCGCCTGTTGGCACTGCGGCTCATCCTTTTGGAGGCTTGCAAGAGTGCATCACGGGCGGTCCTCCAAATCTTATGGCAGCGTTTGATGTGGGCTCGGGTGGACGGAACTGCTGCTTCGACCTCCTGTTGGGAGAACATTGGAGGTTGATAGCCCAGAGAACAATCAAAAGGAGATATGCCGGTGGCCGAGCTCTTCATAGAGTTATATGCGTACTCGACCCAAGGCAAGTACTTGCTCCAAGAGGTGGGCTGGCGTGCGGCAACACAACGCAACGTGGTCTCTACACATTGGTTGGACCTCTCTGCTTGCCTGTTGCTCTGGGGATGATACCCAGAGGTAAGACTAACCATAGTCCCAATCCCCTTGCAAAAAGACTGCCACACCCGGGAAGTGAACTGGGGACCACGGTCAGAAACGATATCCACCGGGATACCATGTTGCTTGACAATGTGCAGTGCGAGGAGGTCAGCAGTTTCGGAGGAGGAGGGAAGCTTGGGGAGTAGAATAAAATGTGCAGCCTTCGAGAATCGATCGACAATAGTAAGGATAGTTGTGTTACCTCAGAAGCCCACCGGAGGTCTGTGGGAAGCTTTATTGCAGGAGCATGTGGTGTGGCAGTTACTGCCAGCAAGGACGGAGGTGTCGGCCGAAACACAGCGGTGTGGTCGGCAGGTCGAAACTTGGGTGTCGGAGGTGAGCCAGCTGGAAAGCTAGCTGAAGCCGCCGCTCTCTCTGCTGCTCGTTCACTGAGTCTTTGGTCAAATAAGAGAGTCAGGTTGATGAGGGCTCGACGCGAGGTAGGTCGGTCCCTCAGTAAGCCGTCCTTGATTTCGTCGCTCAGTCCTCTCCTGAATGCACTCAGAGTGCGGAACTCAAGGGTGTAGGCCGCAACTGAGCGGGAGCCCTGTCGGATGGAGTGCAGTTGTGAAGCAGCGTCCCCCCGTCCACGGGGTGATCAAACACAGCCTGGAACTCCGCTCGAAAAGCAGCATAGTTGGTGCCCAGCCCCAAAGTCTTGTCTACTGCTGCGGTGGCCCACTTGAGAGCCGGTCCAGAGAGCAGCGAAAACACAAATGCGATCTTACCTCTGTCAGAAGCATAGCGAGATGGTTGGTGCTTAAAATTGAGTTTATACTGAACCAAAAAACCCTGACAAAGTTCAAAATCCCCCTCAACGGGTCTGGGGCTGGCTATCTTGGGTTCCAGGGGCTCCAGGAGGTGGCGGCTGCCGGAGCACTGGAACTCGGCACAGGCAGCGGAGCAAGGCTTGGACTAAGGCTGTCCAGTCTAGTCAGCAGGCTAGCGAAGGCGACATCAAGCTTGTTCTCCAGGTTCGAAAACGAGACTGGTGTTCCTGGAGCACAGCATGCATGGTCGAGAGGTCGGGAGCCGTGGGGTGTCGGGAAAGAGACGCGGACTTGGGTCTGCTTGTGCCGGCTGGTTCCGACATGGCTGGAACGTACTCTTTTGTACGGTGGGGGAAGGAGTTGACACAGCAACAGGGGTAAAGCTCAACAAATGTATTGTGAGCTTGATGATGCGGTAGAGTGTGTATGCTACTGTGTATGTTGCAGGACTATGTGAAGCGTTATAATTAATATTACCAGTGGTTGTTGTAAGTGCGTGTTGAGTGAGAAGGCGACAAGTCCAGTAGGGCGAGGCTGGTAGGAGAATCCGTGATACAAGCGGGAGGTCCGTGGGACTGAGAGAGGCGTCAAGAGGTCCGTGTCCAAAGTGGGGGTCGAGGATCGAGGGAGGCAGTCAGAATCCATCACGTGTTGACGTTGCTGCTTTTACGAGCAGAAGAGCATACAGACACGGTGTGTCAACAGGAAAGGGAGAATGGACGCATTTTGGCTTAAAAAATAAAACACTGAAGCGCCGCTCAGGAAGTGGTGCTTTAAAACATAGCTAGGTAGCTGCAATCGGCAGAGTTTTAGCTACTTCTAAATTAGTCATTCTTGCCTCCATGGCGATGAATAAAGTACCGTATTTTTCGGACCATAGGTCGCACCGCATTATAAGGTGCACTGCCGATGATCGGGTCTATTCAGGTCTGTTTTCATACAAAAGGCGCACCGGATTATAAGGCGCATTAAAGGGGTCATATTATGATTTTATTTCTAAATGCAAAACACTTCCTTGTGGTCTATATAACATGTAATGGTGGTTCTTTGGTCAAAAATGTTGCAAAGATTATGTTTTACAGACCATCTTCAAACCGCTTTCTGACCATTGCTTCAGGATGCGCCGTTTTGTGTGCGATCTTATTTACATAGCTCCACTTCGACAGGGTCTTTTCGCCACCATCTTTGTTGTGTAGCAGTGTTGTGTAGCAGTGTTGTGTAGCGTGCAACGTCGGGAGTCGAAGAAGTGTCAAAAGATGGAGCTAATTGTTTTAATGACATTGAGACTTTACTTAAATCAACAACGGTGCAGCGTCTCCTCATCCGTGGCTCACTAGTGCAACAACAACGCAGGAAATGTGCCCCGTGAAAAAAACGTCCGACCGGAACTCTCTAATATCTACACGACACTATCCGGCGGTGAATTATGTAAACCCATTACACAGGTTGTTTTTAGTGCATTAAGATATAAGTTAGAACTTTACGCTACTTTATATTAGAAATGGAAACAGCGGAAGATGAATGCCCCACAACAATAAGATAGAGAAAAAGAAGAAGCTTATCGACTACGATGTCAACACGGACTACAATGCGGACGTGCGCAAATTTTCAGGACTTATGCAAAAGCCAAATATACATCAGCAGGTGCCAGAAGGCAAGAAAAGTTGGTTTTGTATAATGTCGAGAAACAAAATGCCAGATAATGTCTGCTAATAGGTGCCATTTTGCGGTTCTTATACACACACCAGAATAATACTTGTATGTTGAAGAACAGTACGTTTGACTACAGTAGCCGTAACGCTTCGACAATCCATCAAGCGGGTAGGCTTTACAGCTTTCCAAAGTTGTACCAAAACATTTTGACAGATTTTTGAGCGCTGTGTGTAATGATATATATTCTCATTGGAACTTTTAAAGTTTTGGTGTTGTTTACTGGCGTCATCTTGCAGTCTACACATATCTCTTATGTGTGACTGCCATCTACTGGTCAAACGTATCATTTCACAAAATAAAATAGCTTTGAGGTCGGTGAGCACAACCAGAATTATTCCGTACATTAGGTGCACCGGATTATAAGGCGCACTGTACATTTTTGAGAAAATGAAATTATTTTAAAGGCCTACTGAAACCCACTACTACCAACCACGCAGTCTGATAGTTTGTATATCAATGATGAAATCTTAACATTGCAACAGATGCCAATACGGCCGGGTTAGCTTACTAAAGTGCAATTTTAAATTTTGCGCGAAATATCCTGCTGAAAATGTCTTGGTATGATGACGCCTGCGCGTGACGTCACGGATTGTAGAGGACATTTTGGGACAGCATGGTGGCCAGCTATTAAGTCGTCTGTTTTCATCGCAAAATTCCACAGTATTCTGGACATCTGTGTTAGTGAATCTTTTTCAATTTGTTCAATGAACAATGGAGACAGCAAAGAAGAAAGCTGTAGGTGGGAAGCGGTGTATTGCGGCAGGTGTTGTGCCGGATAACGCACCCCCGCCGTAGAATGCACCCCCTGACTGTTGTGCCGGATAACACAGCCGGTGTTTCATTGTTTACATTCCCGAAAGATGACAGTCAAGCTTTACCATTGGCCTGTGGAGAACTGGGACAACAGAGACTCTTACCAGGAGGACTTTGAGTTGGATACGCAGACGCGGTACCGTGAGTACGCATGCAGCTGCGGCTTCCAAACATTTGATCGCTTGCCCGTACGTGCGTGCCGCTATGTGCATGTCACGTACGTAACTTTGGGGACTTTGGGGAAATATATGTGCTGTCTGAACTTTGGGGAGGTGAACGGTACTTTGGGCTGTGGGATTGAGTGTGTTGTGCAGGTGTTTGAGTTGTATTGGCGGGTTATATGGACGGGAGGGGGGAGGTGTTTGTTATGCGGGATTAATTTGTGGCATATTAAATATAAGCCTGGTTGTGTTGTGGCTAATAGAGTATTAGCCACAACACACTTGTGTTTATTTACTGTTTTAGTCATTCCCAGCTGAATATTAGGTCCCACCCGCCTCACACAGCATCTTCCCTGTCTGAATCGCTCCCACTGCCCTCCAGTCCTTCACTCTCACTTTCCTCATCCACGAATCTTTCATCCTCGCTCAAATTAATGGGAAAATCGTCGCTTTCTCGGTCCGAATCGCTCTCGCTGCTGGTGGCCATGATTGTAAACAATGTGCAGATGTGAGGAGCTCCACAACCTGTGACGTCACGCTACTCGTCTGCTACTTCCGGTACAGGCAAGGCTTTTTTATCAGCGACCAAAAGTTGCGAACTTTATCGTCAATGTTCTCTACTAAATCCTTTCAGCAAAAATATGGCAATATCGCGAAATGATCAAGTATGACACATAGAATGGACCTGCTATCCCCGTTTAAATAAGAAATCGCTTTTCAGTAGGCCTTTAAGTGTGCCTTATAGTGTGAAAAATACGTTACGTTTTTCTTACAAGTATCATCCCTGCAGGTCTAGACAACAGAATAATAGGTGATTATTACATTTGAACAGAAGTATAGATAGAACATGAACAGAAAGTGAGCGGACATTAGCAGTAGATTACAAGTAAATTAAACAAATAGATTAATAATCCATCATAATTTTGACAAAATAATAGAATCGGAAATGAAACAATATGTTACTGCATATGTCAGTTGCAAAATTAGGAGCCGTTGTTTGCTTACTTACAAAGGCAAAAGACAAGTTTTCTAGTATTTTCACGATCTTATTTAAGGCCAAAATTGTTCTTCAATTGCGATAAGACACATTTGTTTAATGTACCATAAGATTCTTTGTTAAAATAGAGCCAAAAATGCCATTTTTTGTGGTCCCCTTTATTTAGAAATGTATCGAAAAGTATCGAACAGTATTGAAATACATTAGTATCGGGACAACCCTAGTCCAAAAGTTTAACAAAAGGTGATGGGGCGAAAAATTAAAACCATAAAATATTGTCCACAAACGAGACCTCTAGAGGTCGGTGAGGGGAAGGCCAGGACAATAGTTAAGGATTGTATCAAAAGAAGAACGTACCAGGGTGTGGAGAAGACACTAAGTGTGCGCCATGGGAAATGCAGGATGCAATAAAGCAGCAAGGCACAGCTGTCCGTGACAAGTCTAAATAGCCCAGGGGTAATTAGGAACCGGTGTGCCCATTGGGACTACTCCTCGCTGAGGAAGGAAGTTCTGGAGTGATATAAAAAAACACAATAGGGAGAAAGCAGGGATAAAACAATAGGGAAGGCAGGTGTGCAACGTGAAATCACAACAGCTTTGCACTCTGTAAAATCAATGTCAACAACAACATAGAGAGCACTTTTTATGTTTGCTACCACTAATGGCAGCTGCTCTCACTGTGATGCCGACTGGTGGGATGGCTGTATCTTTCAGCAGACGAGCTCAGTTCGAGCTGCTAATTTTGGTATAATCTTATCACCCATCAGGTAAAAAAATGCTTGCTAGCGAAGTTGTGACAGTTTTATGCTGTGTTCCAGTAGTGGAAAGCTAAGTTGAGAGTCATATAGTATCACATTGATAGCGTGTAGATTTTGAAAGTTGACCAACTTCCCGGTTTGGTGCCACAATCTACGACTATGTAGTTGAGATGCTTGATTTATAATCTAGCATTAACTTTTCCTAACTCAAAGGCAATACAGCAGAAGCACCTCAAGATCCTTTTTCTTCTTCTTTAGTCTATGGTGGGTTGCACCCAACGTTATTAGCAGCTCAAGCTAGCTAGTAGCTAGTAGTTAGTTTGGCAGTGTTAGCTTTACAATAACAACGTTGTTACAATTTGGTTAATATGCAAGTCACAGCATGTAAATGAAGCAGTACTGGCAGTTTTTGGATGTTTTATTTATAGCGCTTAATAGGCAGAATAGATTGATGCCATATACCTACATTGTTAGCTGCCTCATATTAGCAGTTTTTCAAGCCTTAAAAACTGTAACGATTTGGTCGCATGATGATGCCGGGGGCGTTTTCCCAAGATGCAGACGGACTTGGACACAGCGTGCACGTAGGAAATGATTTATTTACCAATAAATCAGGCGAGAACAAACAAAAGCGTGCTCATAGCACGGAAAGCAAAGCTAAGGGGCCTAGCGTGAGAGCTAGCATACAAAAACAGCTTAGCGTGGAAGCTAGCATATAAACAAGAGACTAGCGTGGAAGCTAGCATACAAAAGGAATCAAAATATCGTCATTAACTGTTGCGTGTAGCAAACTAGGAAGCCAGACTGACTGACCAGAAAAGGCAAGACGAAATAGCTCTCTGATTAGTGCTTGGCAGCAGGTGAACATGCCAAACACTAACCAGAGGCAGGTGAAACCAATAAGCACCCATGGTAACTGAAAAACACAAACCCAGGGGTGCAGAAAACAGAACTGAGGAAGTCAAAACATGATCCGGGCTACAGATCAAAACAGAAACCCCGTAAAAGAGAAAAATGTGTGTTCTCGTCACACAAAAATACTGAAGATAATTTGCAAACTTCCAAAAAAAGTGCAGTTCTCTTTTCAAGTCGAAAAAACTGTAACTGTATTTTTAATGTATGGGTTGTTTTTAAGTGGGGGATGTTGCTGGTGCTAAACCAGTCTCGTGACCCTGTCTGCTTACATACACTTTGTTAGGTATGCAGATGTCGTGAAATATTGCATACATAATAACAACTATGTATGTAACCTATGCAATAATACATGCACACACATGCAAAGTAAGTGCAATAGGGCAATGTGCAATTTACACCAGCACTTTACAAACTTGTGAATTAGCACTTTTTTAACGACCAATGTGCAATTCTCTTCTTGTATATCTTAACACTCATGCACTTTAGCACTTGAGCACTATTACATTTAATTCTGACTCTCAATGGTCATTTAATTGCTGATATGTTACTAATAATTTGGTTTATTGTTTAATTTTTTTTATACTGTACTTCGTATTATAATTTATTTTATTGTTGTGTATGGCTTCGTTGTCCTGTTGTTTGGCGTTGTCTTGTTCTTATGTATTTGGCATTAATTGCCGCAGGAACAAAAGATGGAAATTAGCCACTGGCTACATCCATCCATCCATCCATCCATCCAAGAAATCCGTCCTGGCATTATTGCGTGATCAAAATACGTTGATATTGAACATATTACATATTGTTATGAACGTGTCTCTCACTACATTATATACAAACTAGCAGTGTGTATATAAAACATTGATGGAGAGTTTACCTACTCAGTGGCCTAGTGGTTAGAGTGTCCGCCCTGAGATCGGTAGGTTGTGAGTTCAAAACCCGGCCGAGTCATACCAAAGACTATAAAAATGGGACCCATTACCTCCCTGCTTGGCACTCAGCATCAAAGGTTGGAATTGGGGGTTAAATCACCAAAAATGATTCCCGGGCGCGGCACCGCTGCTGCCCACTGCTCCCCTCACCTCCCAGGGGGTGAACAAGGGGATGGGTCAAATGCAGAGGACAAATTTCACCACACCTAGTGTGTGTGTGACAATCATTGGGACTTTAACTTTAACTTTAACTTTTGAAGTAGTTTTAGAGGGCTTTGAATGCTACAACGGTGACTCCCATTAGCCGCATCTTCCAAGCGATTTTTATCACCCCCCCCCCCAAAAAAAACATGCTTGTTCTTGTCTCTCATAATGATTGTGAACGATAGGCAAAATTAAAAAAAAAAAGTGCAGTTCCCCTTTAACAGCTCGGGCTTTTAGCTCGATGCCTAGCACTCTTACATTCTCATTCGGAGGACTCAATTTCGAGTTTGGAAGCAAGGCTGGACCAGGCAGGATAAACGAGCAAACATCAGCTAATCTCCCAGAGTTGACTAAACTATTACATTTTGGTATTGCTCTAATACTGTTTTATTAATGACATCATGCAGGAACCGCAGACTTGGCAGCTTCTCTTTTCATTGTTTTGATAGTCCACCACATTTGTAATGTGCATCTCGCCATCTGCAGGACTACTGTCAGACTACCTGCTGATGTTTGCAAAAGAAATCAAAACCACATTTACCATTACTGAGTTTACTTGTAGATTTCACCAATGTTTACACTTTGCATGCAGAGTGCTAATAAAGACAAATATTATGGCTACCAAGAAAAATTTAAACATTGAAGGTGCATGTGAATGAGAAATTTGCCTCTCGGTCGTTGGCTACCTCTCTGTAACGAGGAAATGACTAATAGGAGGCATAGAGTGGAATATCTCATCAGTAATTAGTTGTCTCCTCCTTCTCCTGAGGGAGCGCAACACACCTTTGAAAAGCTTCCAGCAAGCCCCTCTGATGTTGGTCACATGCTCCTCATTGCACTTACTATGCACACTTTGAGGTGAGATTACTATGGATGATAGTATTGTGTTACCACTATGAGTGTGTATTAAGAGTATCACACAGCTGAAATGCAGCTCACAGACGATACAAATGATGCTCTCTTCCTGTGTCCATAAACTCTATTTGCATTCATGACAGTTTTCACTGAGGATTAACACTTTCGAGTCACATCAGGTCCAACAAATCAAAATCTTATCGGGCAATGTTTCGTTTCTTCTCTTAGAAACTGAAATCGCTCCCAGCATGCCATGTGGCACTTGATTTTCGACATCTTCACATGAATCCATACTCTACTAAATCGCACATTAGATTGTTTTAATTGTTTGGAGAGTGTAACATGTACACTATATTGCCAAAAGTATTTGGCCACCTGCCTTGACTCACATATAAACTTGAAGTGCCATCCCATTCCTAACCCATAGGGTTCAATATGATGTGGGTCCACCTTTTGCAGATATTACAGCTTCAACTCTTCTGGGAAGGCTGTCCACAAGGTTGCGGAGTCAGTCCAAAAGCGCATTGGTGAGGTCACATACTGATGTTGGTCGAGAAGTCCTGGCTCTCAGTCTCCGTTCTAATTCATCCCAAAGGTGTTCGGTCAGGTTCAGGTCAGCACTCTGTGCAGGCCAGTCAAGTTCATCCACACCAGACTCTGTCATCCATGTCTTTATGGACCTTGCTTTGTGCACTGGTGCACAGTCATGTTGAAAGAGGAAGGGGCCCGCTCCAAAGTGTTCCCCCACAAGGTTGGGAGCATGGAATTGTCCAAAAAGTTTTGGTATCCTGGAGCATTTAAAGTTCCTGACACTGGAACAAAGGGGCCAAGCCCAACCCCTGAAAAACAACCCCACACCATAATTCCTCTTCCACCAAATTTCACACTCGGCACAATGCAGTCCTAAATATAGCGTTCTCCTGGCAACCTCCAAATCCAGACTCGTCCATCAGATTGCCAGATGGAAAAGTGTGATTCATCACTCCAGAGAAGGCGTCTCCACTGCTCTAGAGTTCAGTGGCGATGTGCGTTACACCACTGCATCCGACGCTTTGCATTGGACTTGGTGATGTATGGCTTAGATGCAGCTGCCCAGTCATGGAAACCCATTCCATGAAGCTCTCTGCGTACTGTATGTGGGCTAATTGGAAGGTCCCATTAAGTTTGGAGCTCTGTAGCAACTGACTGTGCAGAAAGTCTTTGCACTATGTGCTTCAGCATCCACTGACCCCTCTCTGTCAGTTTACATGGCCTACCACTTGATGGCTGAGTTGCTGTTGTTCCCAAACTCTTCCATTTTCTCACAATAAAGCCGACAGTTGACTTTGGAATATTTAGGAGTGAGGAAATTTCATGCCTGGATTTGTTGCACAGGTGGCATCCTATGACAGTTCCACGCTGGAAATCACGGAGCTCCAGAGAGCGGCCCATTCTTTCACAAATGTTTGTAGAAACAGTCTCCATGCCTAAGTGATTGATTTTATACACCTGTGGCTGGGCCAAGTGATTATGACACCTGATTCTCATCATTTGGATGGGTGGCCAAATACTTTTGGCAATATAGTGTATGTTAAATGACAAAATACAAACATTTTGTGTGATTGCACAATTACATTTATGCATTCCTTGGATTCATACACATGTACTGATGCAGGAGGTGCATGAAATTTCCATCACGTTTCTTTACGTTGACGTTTCTGTGTGTTTGTGTGGTTATGCGAGCAGCCCCGCAGAGACAAAGACAGGGGATGACTGAGAGTTCACTCCGTTTCTTTCACCACAACCCGTGGCTCTACGGCTCTTTAGCTTACTTGCTTATGGCAGTCCATCGATGTCGATGATGACGTTGCTCCAAACGAAGTATTGGATTGGTTATTGTTGTGCCTTTCGCCTGTGCATAGCCAGGTGGCTGCTCAGGCCTATGCGTGATCCACAGACTTTGTCACAGGAGGGGCAGGGGAAGGCAGCAGTGATGGTCGCTGGTGCTGTGGCACGTTGGTGTCTTTGTGCACGCCGCTGTGCTCTCCGCTCTGTGAACTTCTCCTGAAGATGAGTGATTCCCTGGTGGCAGGTAGAGCTCCAGGTCTGGCGGTCAGCAGCCAGGGACTCCAGTGCTGGTGGTTTGATGTCACACTTTTTCAGGAGAGTTTTAATGTGGTCCTTGTACCGTTTTTTCTGGCCCCCGGCAGACCTTTGACCGACTGAAAGCTGGCCATACAATATCTGACGGGGTAGGCGGTGGGCTGGCATACGGATCACATGTCCGACCCATCTTAGGTGTTTTTGGCCAAGGAGTGCTGTGATGCTGGGTGTGTTGGTCCGGTCATAAATTTCAGTGTAGAGCACCCTGTCTTCCCAGGTCAGACCTAGGATCCTTTGGAGGCAGCGGATGTGGAAGGCCTCGAGACTCTGGATGTGCCTCTGGTAGGGTGTCCAGGTTTCAGAACTATAGAGCAGCGTGGAGAGGCAGACTGCCTTATACACGGCTGTCTTGGTGGAGATGGTTAGATTCCTTTTTAGGAAAACCCTGGACCGTAGCCTTCCAAAGGCAGCAGAGGCCAGACCAATACGGGCCTGGACGTCATCGTCAATGCTGCAGGATGGCGACAGGGTGCTACCGAGGTAGGTGAAGTGGGGGACGGTGGCTAATGGGTGCCCGTCAAGGGTGAAGATCGGCGTATTTGGCTGGGGAGTAAACTCCTGCACGAGTATTTGTGTTTTCTTGGTGTTTATCTGAAGACCAATGGCACTGTAGATGGAGGCTACCACATTCAGTGCACGCTGGAGAGACTCTGGTGAGTGTGCAAGTACAGCGCAGTTATCTGCATACTGTAGTTCCAGAATATGCTGGGTGGTGAGTTTAGTGGTGGCTTGGAGGCGACGGATGTTAAAAAGGTTACCATCTAGCCGGTATTGTATCTGAATCCCATCTGTGGGGTCCATGTGTTTATGGGACAGGAGGGTGACAGTGGAAATGAACATGTTGAATATGGTTGGGGCAAGGACACACCCTTGTTTGACCCCCACATCCACACTGAAAAATGGGGATTGTTGGCCGCCGTTGCTCACACAGGCCTGCATGCCATCATGTAGCTGTCGCAGTAGGTTGCAGAACTTTGCTGGTACACCTAGTTTTCCAAGTACTTCCCACAACAAGTCCCGGTTTACTGTGTCGAAGGCCTTGGACAGGTCAATGAATGCCATGTACAGGTCTTTGCGGTGTTCTCTGCATTTTTCCTGTACCTGTCTGGCAACAAAGATCATGTCTGCGGTGCTCCGATCACATCTAAAGCCGCATTGAGATTCGGGCAGGATGTTTTCGGTTACATGAGTTGCTACTCGATGTAACATGATCCTTGCTAGCACCTTTCCAGCTGCGGATAGTAGGGAGATACCTCTGCTGTTGCCGCAGTCTGCTTTGTCGCCTTTGCGCTTATAGATTGTTATGATGTTAGCATCCTTCCAATCTTGCGGGATGACTTCAGACGACCAGATGGCAGTGATCAGCTGGTGCATTCTGCGGTGCAGGAGATATCCACCGTGCTTCAAGATTTCTCCCGGGATCTCGTCAAGGCCTGGGCTCTTGTTGTTTTTTAGACCCTTGATGGCCTTGAGTACCTCTGAGAAGCTGAGAGAGGAGTCCAGCGAGTCTACAGGGGGCAGGCATGGGAGGTCAGAGAGTATGTCTGTCTGTACAGGGTTCGTTGTGTTCAGCAGTACCCTGAAGTGCTCAGCCCATCTGTCCAGGATCTGTTGTTTGTCCTTGTAGAGAGTGGTGCCGTCAGCTGATCTAACTGGGGTGATGTTCTTCCTCTGTGGGCCATAGATGGACTTGATGGAGTCGTAGAAGGCATGAGAGTTGTTGGTGTCTGCGTGATGTTGTATTTCGCGGGCCTTCTGGGTCCACCAGTCATTCTCCATGGCTCTGAGGGTGCGCTGGGTTTCACTTCTGAGGCGGATGAGCTGAGCCTTTAGGACGGTGGATTGAGGGTTTGATATGTGAGCTGCAAGGGCCTTGTGTTTTGCCTGAAGCAGGTCATAGATTCCTGGCGCACTATTGTCAAACCAGTCTTGATGTCGCCTTCTGGTGTACCCTATAGACTCCACGGCCGCCTGGTGGAGGGCAGTGCGTAGGGTGCTCCAGGTAGGTCCAGTGTCCAGATCTGGTGGCACTTCAGGAATCTTGAACAGCTGATCTGCTACCTTTTTCCTGAGCTGGTTGACGGAGTGCATGGACTTCAGTGCATCGCAGTTGAGCCTCTTGGAAGGTGGTGTTTTTCTCTGTTGAGGACGTATTTCCAAGTCAATCTTTGTTCTGATCAGGCGGTGGTCAGTCCAACAGTCAGCTCCACGCATGGCCCTAGTGATGCGCACCTCCTTCCTGTCCGCTTGGCGGGTGATGATGTAATCTAGGAGATGCCAGTGTTTAGAGCGAGGGTGTTGCCAGGATGTTTTGTACTTGTTCTTCAGTTGGAACAAGGTGTTTGTGATGACCAGTTGATGCTCAGAACATAGAGTGAGAAGACGGAGACCATTGTTGTTGAGCTTGCCAACACCGTGCCGACCCATCACTTCCCTCCACAGTACACTGTCCGAGCCCACTCTTGCGTTAAAATCCCCTAGAAGGATGAGCTTGTCAGTGAGTGGTGTTTTGCTGATGGCGGAGTGCAGGGAGGCATAGAACTCTTCCTTACATTGAGGGTTGGCAATCAGTGTTGGGGCATAGGCGCTGATGAGGGTGCAGTAACGGTTATTGGTGAGGGGAATCCTCCAGGTCATCAACCTTTCGCTAATGTCAACTGGAGATTCGGGAAGCTTCTGAAGTAGGGAGGTCCGCACAGCGAAGCCTACACCATGGAGGCGGCGGGAGCCTTCCGGAAGCCCTTTCCAGAAGAAAGTGTATCCTTCTCCCACCTCGGCTATGGAGTCCTCCCCATGGAAGCGGGTCTCGCTGAGGGCCGCAATGTCGATGTTATACCTCTTCAGTTCGTGCGCCACCAACGCTGTTCTTCTGCGGGGACGAGATGAATCATCACGCACATCCAAAAGCGTACGGACGTTCCAAGTCGCTAGTGTAAGTGTCAGTCGGGTTTTATTCTTGTGTTTTCGACCGCATGGGGGGATGACCCGGCAGCTGCGGAAGGCTGCCCGGGAGTGGAGGAACAGACCATTTTTAGGCCACATTTTCTAGGCCCTTCCCATCTCAGGGTGAGCAGGGTGGGGCTGCTCAGTCACGTGGGGAGCTGCCGAAGAGACACGCTGTTCCGTCCCGTACCTCAGCGACCGTCTATCCCACGCCGCCTGCGTGCAGAGTTGGGCTAGATACTCCCAGTCACATCCTGACCTGTATCTGCCACCCTTCTCCATCGCCGCAGGACTTGGAGGGGAGGGGATGGGGTGGGAAAGGGGGTGGGGGTGTTTGGAGCAGGCCTGCGCAAGGAGTAGATTAGAGTGAAGGAAGTGGTGCGCAGTCACTACCCTCACTACCTTGGCTCCCCCCTACGTCTTCCAGTGGCATGAGGAGCTCATGACGACCTTCTGCAGGAAGGAGTTGCAGAAGACTGCCAGCACACCGGTCTGTTGATGGCTGCCTGATGCGGGTCTTCACAACCGATTTGTCGTTAGGGGTTTACTCCCGTAGCCAAACACACACGGTGCACCCAGTAGGCAGTGAGGCACCCTTAACTTTCATCCGCCTTTACTGCCGGGGGGGGACGCGTCATCCTCCGCCAGTTCCGCCGTTGAGGTTTTTTGGATCGCGCTTCGTCTGGAACCTCCCCCTCGACCTTACCGCCATGGTTGAACCTACCAGGAGCCGAGGCTCCCGACGGCATCGCTCTTAGGTTCATTGGAACACACAAGGCTGTCCACCACGACAAGGTGGCGACCCGTGCACTGCCCTTGTGGCTCCCTAGACGTGAAATGTATGAAAATGGAAAAAAAGATGGGGGAAATAATACTTTTTTTGTTTCAATGTGGTTTCTTTAAGAGGATAACAATTACACAAACTTTCCTAATTGTTAGAAATCACACTGTTTAATATGTTTGTGTTTATGCTTCACATTGAGTATTTGGCGAGTGCCGTTTTGTCGTACTAATTTCAACTGTCCGTGAACTCATCGTAGTTGTGTGGACTGTGACGCAACCGTTTGTTTACATGCATAACTTTCTCCGACGCTGCCACAGAAAGACGTGTTTTATGCCACTCCTTTGTCTCATTTTGTCCACCAAACGTTTTATGCTGTGCGTGAATGCACAAAGGTGAGCTTTGTTGATGTTATTGACTTGTGTATACTGCTAATCAGGCATATTTGCTAATCGATGCTAACATGCTATTTAGACTAGCTATATGTACATATTGCATCATTATGCCTTGTTTGTAGGTATATTTGAGCTCATTTATTTTCCTATACTTACTTCCTCTGTGTATTTAATTTATATTTGCATGTCTCATGACACATTATCTGTATGTAATATTGGCTACATTTTTGTAGTTGCTTGTGTGCCATTATAGACCACAGCAAACATTACACAGCTCACAAACAGTGTATAAATCCATTAGAAAAAGACAGTCTGCTGTTTCCTTTAACTTGGACACACATCTATACATTTGGACATTCTA
This sequence comes from Nerophis lumbriciformis, assembly GCF_033978685.3. Classification (NCBI taxonomy): domain Eukaryota; kingdom Metazoa; phylum Chordata; class Actinopteri; order Syngnathiformes; family Syngnathidae; genus Nerophis; species Nerophis lumbriciformis. Next base: position 27,934,995 of record NC_084553.2, read on the forward strand.
AGCCAGTATTTTCCAGTTATCTCATCCTCTAAGAAGCCTTTGTTTTACTAATCTTTTCCAATGTTGTAAAAATGTGTAAAATTAAATATTACATTTCAACATTTCTGTCAACCTGCGACACACACAGTCAATTTTATAGTAGGCTACTATAGCTAATATAGACACATCATGTGTTGCTTTCATTAAAACACTTATACAGTATAAGGCTTTTAATATTTTGCGGTTTCCAGACAGACTAGCTTTTTGTATTCTTGGTTCAATATGGCTCTTTCAGTATTTTGGGTTGTCGAACCCTGCACTACAGATAACTCAAATGTTGTCGGCACATATTGAATAAACTTTTAGGAAATATCCGAAATGGGATAATAAACAAGTCATTACATTTTGGGGCTGATCCAGATTATCGCTACAAGGTTTGTTACGGCTAAACATATCTGGACCACAGATGCAGAAGCGGAACAGCAGGTGGAACATATAATTTATTCAGCTCATGATATAAACAAGATCTCCATCATAATCAAGATAGTCTGCAAAAATAAGAGATTTGGACTTTATGTTCCTGTGCTTTGTATTACTTGTTCCAGCGCTCTTATTTTCAGATCCACATCCTGTTTGTCACCTGTTCTCCAGTCTGAGCGCTGGCTTTCTCGCCTGATGCTTGATATGCCAACTTTGTCTGCTGGATCACTGGATCATTGTTTTGCTTTTTGCAGCATAGTGTTCCCTATGTTTGCTTTATTTGTTTTTGCCTTTTTGTGCACTTCTTTTTTGCACTAGATATTTCTGTTAGTAAATGAACGTTTACCTGCACTTTGCCTGCCGTCTCTGCTTTCCGTGACACGTTCCAAGCTCTGCTACACTAGAAGTTAACTTTCATTGCCAGGGCATATTCCATTGCGCCCTCCTCTTTGCACTCTGCTGGTTGTGCCTCCGGGAGCGCGCCTCACTCATTTACTGTACATTCATCTTATCATGTTCCTACTTGTGGCATTTTGCTATGTTTCTAAACATGCAGGAGACATGCAGTACTTTTTATGAACATTTTAGAAGCAGTCTTGCAGTGCATCTACAATGAAAACACTTTTTTTTAACCGCTGACGATGCGCTCATTGGAGAGAGGCTGCACTTTAATTCATTTTAAGACGCAAAAAATGTATACTAAAATAAGTATTTTTTAATATATGATATATTTTAATAATATATATTCTATGTGAATTAAACGATCAAAAACAAATTAAATGACACCAAAATGCATAAATTGAATTACTTTTAAAAAGTTCTTAAATCCTTCAGCAGGGGTAACATTATAAAATTATGTTGCTGAATAGATGATATGTCTTGTATATATATATTTTTTTCTGACCATCAAAAACGTAGACACACTCGTAAGATGGGGGATTCTTGTCTGTCTTTGCAGCGCAAGCACTGATCCTGCTGCTGTGTGTGGACCTGTCAGGTCATTGCTTTGTACATTGAAAATAAAGCCACAAAATGGCCAATGTATCTGAGGGTAGAGGGTTAACTCAGTACATGTCAGCTCTTATCTTGCTGTAAGCAGTCAGGAATTATTGCCGTCTCAAAAAAGGAAGGCCATCGATTTCAAATGACAAAAGTCTGTCGAGGTAACTGTAATTAAAAGGTCAAATCAGTACAGAGTCCTTGCCAGCTCCATCTCCTTCAATGATTACTGCTCTATGTCTATGCAGGAACCCTATTGATTTGAAAAATATCTTACCCACCAACATTGGGGAAGTAAAAGTGACATGGGTAAATGTTTTTTGTTTGCTGAGAAAAATAGTCTTCAAACTGTCAAAACAGGAACCCCATTGAATTTAAATAAGATGACCAAGCAGCAAGAACCCTATTGATTTATGAATGGTTGTAATTTTCACAAGTAGCTCATTAGACATGACGAAGCTAGGATCAAGGGTTTGCAGTTCCCTGCTATATTTCTCTCTTGCACAGCTAATCAACGATCACTTCAGGTCAAGTCAAGTCATTGATTTTCTGTCAAGTTGAAATTAATTACACCAATAACATAAGCTCACTCGAGACTGCAATTAATGGACCAATATACTTCTGAAGTGTGGCGTGAATATAAGCTTTACTTTTTAAGTACAACTTTGATAATGCATTATAACTCAAATGTATGCTTGATTAATGTATGAATGTAATAGAATAAAAATCAATTAAGCAAGCATACAATGCCATTTAATGAGTGTCAAGTTGTTAAGGTGCTCCTGAAAGAAATAAAAGAAGAACAGTTAATAAGATAACACATAAGGCAATAAAACCACAGGCACCCGCAATTGCAAATAGTAAAAACAACAACAAAAAAGCAATAACTAGAGAAAGCAAATATTCAAATGAGTAAAACTCTCAAACTGGGATTGTCAGTTTATGAAAAAATAAATTAAAATCTCTATTTAGAATGTGCTCATAACAAAAGCATTAATGAACAGATAACAGGAGTTGTTTGCACGATAACATTGCGATTCACTGTGGTACACCTAATCATAAAAATAAGAAATAATATTAAACATTATATACATTTTCCAAAATAATGTATAGTAACATGTGTGCTGGCCATACTGTGAAATTGCACTGCCAAGATATTGTGTCCAGCTTTCTGTCAGAAAAAAAACAAAAACGTTTTTTAGACTGTGGTGACATACAGGGGACTCAAAGGAGACTTCAATACCTCATTATCTAAAATACATCTCTCTTCCCACCAACACATGGGATGGCTATAATATTGATCTTCTCCACTACCAATCAATATACATACTGTACTTTTATAGTCCTCCGTGTACGAAAAGAAGTAGGAAGAAAGAGAGTTTATTTAACCCTACCCCTTTTCAGCAACCGTGGTTTTCACTTCCTTCAACATGTATCAGGTCACTGATTTTCTAAGAGAGAAAGAAAAAGATAATCGTGTGTACCGGAGGCCAGCCAGTGTGGCTGTGCAAGCGTACTTTGGTAAACCTCATCGAGTCACTCCCTTTGACATTGATTTTGGACAGCTGATGCTTTTAGCTCGATGTCTAATGTTCTTACATTCTCAGTTGGTAGATCCAAGTTTGGGATCCAAATTGTGGCCCTGAGCAGAATTTTGTTTTGGGGCCCCACATCCTTACACTTTTTTTTTTTTTTTTACACTTTTTTATTTATATGGGCACGATGGCGAGCGTCTGGTGGCCGGGCCTGTCCCCATGGGACCCGGCCGAAGAGTCAACGTGGGTCCCCCCTCCAATGGGCTCACCACTCATGGGAGGGGCCATAGAGGTCGGGTGCGTTGTGAGCTGGGCGGCAGCTGAAGGCAGGTCACTTGGCGGTCCGATCCTCGGTTACATAAGCTAGCTCTTGGGACGTGGAACGTCACCTCGCTGGGGGGAAGGAGCCTGAGCTAGTGCGCGAGGTGGAGAAGTTCCGCCTGGATATAGTCGGACTCACTTCGACGCACAGCAAGGGCTCTGGAAGCAGTTCTCTCGAGAGGGGCTGGACTCTCTTCCACACTGGCGTTGCACGCAGTGAGAGGCGACCGGCTGGGGTAGCAATTCTTGTTGCCCCCCGGCTCAAAGCCTGCATGTCGGAGTTCAACCCAGTGGACAAGAGGGTAACTTCCCTCCGCCTTCGGGTGGGGGGACGGGTCCTGACTGTTGTTTGTGCTTACGCACCAAACAGCAGTTCAGCTCCCCCGGGTGTTCCCCTTGTCCTTCTGGGGGGACTTTAACGGTCATGTTGGCAACAACAGTGAAACCTGGAGAGGCGTGATTGGGAAGAATGGCCGCCCGAATCTGAACCCGAGTGGTGTTTTGTTATTGGACTTTTGTGCTCGTCACAGATTATCCATAACAAACACCATGCTCAAACATAAGGGTGTCCATATGTGCACTTGGCACCAGGACACCCTAGGCCGCAGTTCCATGATCGACTTTGTAGTTGTGTCATCGGATTTGCGGCCTCATGTTTTGGACACTCGGGTGAAGTGAGGGGCGGAGCTTTCTACCGATCACCACCTGGTGGTGAGTTGGCTGCAGACCTGGCAGGCCCAAACGCATTGTGAGGGTTTGCTGGAAATGTCTAGCAGAGTCTCCTGTCAGAGAGAGTTTCAATTCCCACCTCCAGAAGAACTTTGAACGTGTCACGAGGGAGGTTGTGGACATTGAGTCTGAGTGGACCATGTTCCGCACCTCTATTGTCGAGGCGGCTGATTGGAGCTGTGGCCGCAAGGCAGTTGGTGCCTGTCGTGGCGGTAATCCTAGAACCTGTTGATGGACACCGGTGGTGAGGGATGCCGTCAAGCTGAAGAAAGAGTCCTATCGGGTTCTTTTGGCTGATAGGACTCCGGAGGCAGCGGACAGATACCGACAGGCCAAGCGGTGTGCGGCTTCAGCGGTCGCGGAGGCAAAAACTCGGACATGGGAGGAGTTCGGGGAAACCAAGGAAAACGACTTCCGGGCGGCTTCAAAGCGATTCTGGACCACCATCCGCCGCCTCAGGAAGGGGAAGCAGTGCACTGTCAACACCGTGTATGGTGAGGATGGTGTTCTGCTGACCTCAACTGCGAATGTTGTGGATCGGTGGAAGGAATACTTCGAAGACCTCCTCAATCGTCAGATCGACAGGCGATACAGCGTCCGCATTACTAAAGACGCCGCATCGATCCTTTGTGGTGAAGAAGGAGCTGAGCCGGAAGGCAAAGCTCTCAATTTACCGGTCGATCTACGTTCCCATTTTCACCTATGGTCATGAGCTTTGGGTTATGACCGAAAGGACAAGATCACGGGTACAAGCGGCCGAAATTAGTTTCCTCCGCCGGGTGGCGGGGCTCTCCCTTAGAGATAGGATGAGAAGCTCTGCCATCCGGGGGGAGCTCAAAGTAAAGCCGCTGCTCCTCCACATCGAGAGGAGCCAGATGAGGTGGTTCGGGCATCTGGTCAGGATGCCACCCGAACGCCTCCCAAGGGAGGTGTTTAGGGCACGTCCGACCGGTAGGAGGTCACGGGGAAGACCCAGGACACGTTGGGAAGACTATGTCTCCCGGCTGGCCTGGGAATGCCTCAAGATCCCCCGGGAAGAGCTGGACGAAGTGGCTGTGGAGAGGAACGTCTGGGCTTTCCTGCTTAGGCTGCTGCCCCCGCGACCCGACCTCTGATAAGCGGAAGAAGATGGATGGATGGATGGCATTATATAATTTTAATCCATATACTGATATGCTAAAGTTTTTAAGTGTTCTTTGTGCATACAGACATTTTATATTACATTTTTCTCTATGGCTATATTTCTCCTCTTTTGTTGAGAAGAATTGTAGGAGGTTATAATGTGCTTAGTACATAATTTAAATGGTTTGCAAATCCACCAAATCGATACATTTAAAGAGTTTGATTCGCTAAATGTTTAAGTGTTATCCAACATTATGTATTATCTTAACTGATCTTTTTTGTAACACTGTTAGTGAATAAAGCATACTTTTTGTAATTGTTTCTCCATATTTCTACACAATACCTCAGATATTAATAAAATACTTTATATACAGAAAAGTAAATGCCTTATAAAGGCTTAGTATTGGATTTGAATATTTTTCTTAGTGCATATTTGCAACAGTACTGAATGGTTGTGCACCAACCATGTGGTGAACAGCAAGTGTTCCATGCTAATGACGACACCAGTGTAGGCATCACCATGAATTTGTCAAACATGTGAAAAACAAGCAGCAAAAAGGGATAGGACCTCTTCCTCTGACTCCTCACTTTTAATTTTCTGTAATTCTTCTCAAATTGGCCGTTATTGTCAAATTACACATCACTGTGCTATAAAGAACTTTCTAGCATGCTATAAATAAAATAACAGTGGTGTGTGAAAGCTGCTTGTGATGCGCTGCTTTGGGGTGATGCTTTAGGAGGATGCAGCTATTGCCTGTTTTTACAGACTGCTGCATAATGATGATTAGCAAATTATGTGGTAAGCGCATCCAGTGGAGTTGTGTGCATGTGCTGATCACAGACGTCAGCGTGCATGTGCACATTGTGTATTCAATAGCTCAGTAAGATTGAGCGTGTAGGTTTCATCAGTAGAGCACACTTGTTCATGGCATTCGTTTTACTGTATGGAATTAAATTATTTTTCAGCTTGGCTTTAAGTACTAGAAAATAAGTTTAGACTGTTAAACATATTGACTGGTCTTAGTTTATTGATCTTACTAATTCAGGTGTCAGTGTCAACGCGACGCTCTCTCTAAAGTCTCGATCAGTGGCTCTCAAACTCGATTGCAACATAAAACCAAACTTGCGTGTCAAATTAGACGTTCAACTAAACAGGTGAAAGGTCACGAAGTTGTGAAATGTGTAGCCATTTTCAAAGTTGCATTTTGTCAAAATGGTTAGAATATCAAACGTGTTGTCAGTCGAATCCGCAGTGCAGAGGTCATTGCTGTGTGTAGGCTGTCTTATCAGAAAATGACATCTTTTATGGACTAAAATGCTATAATGGGATGTGCCGAGATGAAAGGCGGCATTCGTCAACAGTGTTATTCTAAAAAAAAACAGCCACACGCCAAAATAACATGTTTCACCTTTTAACAGAGCTGGAGACCTGCCATGAGGTGGCGACTTGTCCAGGGTGTGCAAGAAAACAGTTTTATGGCAAATCTGAAAAATGGCTGTTATGATGCTTGCGAATATGTTTTACAATTATTTTACAATAGAGAAACTTCCGGTATATATATATATATATATATATATATATATATATATATATATATATATATATATATATATATATATATATATATATATATATATATATATGGTGTGAAAGAGCTGTGAATTAATAAATATACTTACAATTTATTCTGGTCATCTGATTTTCCTTTAAGTCTTTGGACTTTTTTGTCCGTATGGCTATTGTTGCGTCAGACCAGTCTTCCTCTCAGAGAACAAAAGACACTGGTCAATCCCAAGTTCTTTCGAATGACATATATGCTGAGTAAGAAGGACCATCAAGACAGAATAGCAATATTACCAAGTTTTACTATAGCTTTAGGAGACCACCCTTACAATGCGTTAATAGCGGCATCTAGAAGCGGTCTAAAAATCAAACAGAAAGAGTCAGATTATTTAGTACGAAAACAGCCGTGTCCAGAGTACCTGATTGCCAGTCAGGGACAGGTGAGGGAGCCAGCACTCAGACTAGAGAAGTGTTGGCAAATGGAGGCAAACAGGAAGTGAAAAGAAAAATAAGAGCGCTTGACAGGAAATAACATGAAACACGGGAACAAAAATAAAGTCCAAACCTGTCATGACAAGTCAAGATATCCTCTATGCTTTAATTCACACCGTCACATTGTACAGTTTGAGTAATGTATGTAATAAAAGTGTGACATTTTTCTTCTTACTAATCAGAAAATAGAAAAAAGATAAATCATACAGTATATTAATTAAGTACATGATCACACTTGCCAATTAATGCCTTTTAATGACGATCACGAACCTGTCGTGGCTGTGTGATCATGTTTTGTTTAAGTTATGTTCTGCTTGGTTTTGGACTCTTTTTAGTTCCTGCTTTTCACTCCTTTGTCTGGTTTCCATGGTTACCCATTAGTTTCACCTGTTCCACGTTTGGACTCATTGTGCACTCTTGTTTATCACCATAGCAACCCATTAGTTTTCACCTGCCCTCAAGACTCACGCACCTGTCTTTAATCATGTCACTATTATTTAAACCCATTGTTGCCAGGAAGTCTCTCTGGCAACATCACACCCCTGACACTCTGCTTCATTTCATGTTTACGTTTCATGCCTAGTTCACGCTGCTTGCTTCATAGTCCATGCCAAGTAAGTTTTTGTTTATTAATGCCACAGTTTGTGTTTTTGTTTCATTGTTCATAGTTTCTGCCTTTGTGCAAGTTTTGTGTTTATAGCCAAGTTTTGTACCTCCACTGTGAGTGCCTTTTGTTTGTTCCTTTTTATTGTCATTATATTAAATCATGTACTCACCTTCACGCCACGTATGGTCCAAATCATTTGCACCACGGGAGAACAAATCACGCCATAGTCCTAGTCTTGACAGAACCCTGATGGCCTCTGACTGACCCTATTTATTGATAGTCCCCCGGGTGACAAATGGCTAGCAGCTATTTATACTGTATGTCTCTATATACAGTTAGGAGACACTCTCCTTAGTTAATAGTAATCACAACCCCCATGATAGCAAATAAACTGCATTTCTTAGTATCTTAAGTATCATGATCATGTAACATTATCACTGGAGGATAAAGCTAAACATGTAACACACCGAGAGCAAGCCAGCAGCAGATAAGGTAATAGCTAAGCGAACCGCTAAGTCAACTTCAAACAACACCAAGAAATAAGTGCCAAGTAAACATGAAGAAGTGTAGCTGGACCCACATTAGAGCAGAAAGTAAGCAGTTATTGACAGGAAATTGACAAGAATATTATAAAAATCTAAAAAGAGGATAATATAACAAATGTTGGTATCAGCATGTAAGAGGATGGAGGATTCATCCATACATCGGTAGTGTTGATACCAAGGGTAGTATCAGTGTATGAGCGATACTATAGTGTTTGGGTCGATATTTTTATTTTCTCGAAAATATTTTGTGTCGTTTTGTCAATGTTTACAACTTCAGGGACTAATTCCCTGGACACAAAATTACTTTGAGGGCAAAAACCAAAGGATTTAAAAAAGTAGTAGATAGTAGTTTTTGCTTTTGTTTAGTTATTGTGTACAATTGACATTGTTCTGCTCAAACAAATGTATGTAATAAAAGAGAATACGGAAATAGTTTAAATATTGTGTTGACATTTTTAATTGCACTCACCATGAATAAATAAAAACATTTCCAGTCAATACATGTGATCGGTATCAGTATTGGTAATAGCCTATCTCACTCATGGATGATTGGAATTGGTAGCATAAAACCCTGATCGGAACATCCCTACTTTTTATAAGAAAAATTTAAGACTATTGTTTTTTATCCTTATTTTTTTAATTTAATTTATTTTTAATCTTAATTAATATACCAAACTAAACAGGATTAAGAAGTATTTGGAAAATGTGTTTCTACCTAATATTAACTATTCTCTTCTTTTTGTCATCCCTGCAATAAGCAACCTGTATTAACATTACGGTAATTGAAGCACATTTAAGAAGATATAGCTTTTTTCTCGTTAAGAGCGGTACATGCTTTCATGTTAGAGTCTTAAAAGTATCCAATAAGACCATAAAAAGTCGCTTAATTGATTGATAGTCGCTTTTCTGAAAAAGACAATCAAGAGGGCGTCTGAGTACTCGCTGAATATAGCAACACAATCGTTAAGTGGGCAACACTTACTGTATCTCTCCTGTATGAAAAACACAGTATTTCAAATAAACTATTGTGGGACCCTTGAGACATATTTAAAAATGTGATAAACGAGTATGATATTTGGACCTTTTTTTAAGGAGAGTTTATTAAATACTTTGTATTGTTTGTAATATTAGAATTAATACCGTATTTTCCGGACCATAGGGTGCACCGGATTATAAGGCGCACTGCCAATGAGTGGGTCTATCCAGGTCTCTTTTCATACGAAAGGCGCACCGGATTATAAGGCCCATTAAAAGGGTCATATTATGAATTTTTTTCTCAATTTAAAACACTTCCTTTTGGTCTACATAACATGTAATGGTGGTTCTTTGGTTAAAATGTTGCATAGATTATGTTTTACAGACCATCTTCAAGTCGCTTTCTGACAATCGCTTCAGGATGCGCCGTTTTGTGGGCGGTCTTATTTACGTAGCTCACCTATGACACAGTCTTCTCCCCGCCATCTTTGTTGTACCGGTGTAGCGTGCAAGGGCGGGAGTCAAAGAAGTGTCAAAACATGGAGCTAACTGTTTTAATGACATTCAGACTTTACTTAAATCAATAACTGAGCAGTGTCTCCTCATCCGTGGTTCACTAGTGCAACAACAACGCTGGAAATGTGTTCCGTGGAAAAACGTCCGACAGGAACTCGCTAACTCTCGTGGGTGAATTATAAAAACCTACAACACCAGTAGTTTTTAGCGTTTTCATAGTGAGTCTACTGACAGATATAAAGTAGCGTAAAGTTCTAACTTATATTAGGAATGGCAACAGCGGAGGATGAATGCCCCATAACAAGAAGATAGAGAAAAATAAGAAGCTTATCGACTATGGTGTCGGCACGCACTTCAATAGCGGACACGCGCACATTTTCAGGACTTATGCAGATCCCAAATACAGATCAGCAGGTACAAGAAGGTAAAAAAAGTTGATTTTGCATAATATTGCAAAACAAAATGCCAGGTAATATGTCTGCTAATGGGTGCCATTATACTCGTATGTCTTGACTACAGTAGCCGTAGAGCTCTGACAATCCATCAAGCACTGGATTGTCGGAGCTTACCAAAGTCGTACTAAAACATTTTGACAGATTTGTGAGCGCTTTATGTAATGTTCTTTATTCTCAATGGAACATTTAAAGTTTTGGTGTCTGGCGTCATATTTTAGTCTACATGTATCTCTTATGTGTGACTACCATCTACTGGTCACACTTATCATTACAACATGAACTAAATAAAATTGCTTCGAGGTCGGTAAGGACAACCATAATCATTCTGTACATTCAGTGCACCGGGTTATAAGGCGCACTGTCGATTTTTGAGAAAATGAAAGGATTCTAAGTGCGCCTTATAGTCCAAAAATTACGGTAATAATAATATATTGCAAATAGTAATTGTTTTAACTGTAAAAATAAGCTAATAATTGTTACTAATATTATGAAAAGGTAATACAGTATAACCTTAGCACTTTAATGATTTAAGTGTGATGCAAGTGTTACGCTCTTTGTTTACGTTGTTGGTCTGGACCCTAGGATGTAGAGACGGCAGTCGTATCGCAGGTAAAGGGTCTTTTTTTTTTTATCAAGGACAGTGCAGGAAGAACAAAAATGATGATGTGCAGCAGGGAAGTGCGCAAAGGGCAATGAAGCTTAGAAACATAAAGCACAAATTGCAAAGCAAATGATCTAGCAAATAGCAGAGGACCAAGCTGAACTAAATCCAACCTTAATTAACAATAGAAAACAGGTGCACTTGTAACCCCTTCAAAGAAGAGTGAAGGTGAAATATACAGTGACAAACAGAAATGAATAACAACAAAAGTTTCAAACAGGAAATATTAGTGGAAAAACAGGAAAAGAATTAAGGTCCAAACCTGCCACATGAGATTATGACAGCAGGGCTGATTTGCAACGCAGGTGTGTTTCACTTTGTAACATTCTTTTTGTCAAGTGTAAAAGAAATTAATCATAAATGAAAAAACTAAATTAACTTATGTGGAAGTCTTACTTTTTACTTCTGTGTATAGTTTGCTTGTTGCGGCCACTCTTTTTGAAAACCTTCATTAGTGATGTGTTTGTTTTCTTATCAAGATCAAGCAATCAATAACTAAAAACCCATCTCAACCTCAACCTTATTGCCGCTATCTTCAGCGATGACATGGAAAGAAAAGATATTGGATGCTTCTTTGTCTCCTGACTTAATGAATGATATACAAAGACAAATACAAAAACAACTTGATGCATCATTGTCGTTTTGGTTCTTCAATGTGAAGTGAATAAATAATGGACTTGTTTACAACCTCCACTAACCGGCAGCGTCTGTCTAAGATAAATGGACTTCATTTTGTTTGGTGCTTAGCCTTTGACTGGAAAAAGTAGTCTACACACAACACGTTCAGTATTTGTATAATTTATAATCAACATTAGCACAATTGTTCTCTCAACTTGAAAAGGAGTCTAGTGTTTATTAACAATTCCTATGGTGGCAACTTGCAAGTTAAAATGCATGTTTAGATATTCTTTATCAATTTTCCGTTTGCTGGCATTAGGAACATGAATCAATCGTTATTTGTATAGCACTTTTCATACGTACAATACCATATTTTTCGGACTATAAGCCGCTACTTTTTTCCTACGCCTTGATCCCTGCGGCATATAAAAGGTTGCGGCTAATTTATAATTTTGTATTTGCTAACGGCCATAGTGTTTTAATAATAATAGTAATAATAATGGATTACATTTATATAGCGCTTTTCTAGACACTCAAAGCGCTTCAGAGAGAAGTGAGAACCCATTGTTCATTCACTCCACAATCACAAATGGTGGTAAGCTCCATGGGGTAGACTCGTATATTCAACAAATACAAACGTAGTTGAATATAAGTCCGGGCACCGAGATGTCACCGACTGATGCATAAGGAGTGGTCCACCCCGGGTCCTGACTTGGAAGAGCTAGCGAATCCTCTGTGGAGGCTGATGCGTGGTCACCTGATGAAAAGAGAGACAGCAGATCAACTCTTCTGAAAAGGGGTCTATTTAAAAGCTAGAGTATATAAATGAGTTTTAAGATGGGACTTAAATGCTTCTACTAAGGTAGCATCTCTAACTGTTACCGGTTGGGCATTCCAGAGTACTGGGGCCCGAAAGAAAATGCTCTAAAGCCCACATACTTTTTTGGGGCTCTGGGAATCACTAATAAGCCAGAGTTCTTAGAACCCAGATTTCTGTCCGGGACATATGGTACAATACAATCAGCAAGATAGGATGGAGCTAGACCCTTTACTATTTTATACGTAAGTAGTAAAACCTTGAAGTCGCATCCTAAGTGCACAGGAAGCCAGTGCAGGTGAGCCAGTATAGGCGTAATATGATCAAACTTTCTTGTTCTTGTCAAAAGTCTAGCAGCTAAAATTTGGTACCAACTGTAATCTTTTAATGCTAGACATAGGGAGACAAAAATATAATACGTTACAGTAATCGAGACGAGACGTAACGAACGCATGAATAATGATCTCAGCGTCTGTGGTGGACTAAATGGGACACATTTTAGCGATATTACGGAGATGAAAGAAGGCTGTTTTAGTAACACTCTTAATCAGTGACGTGCAGTCATCATGGAAAGAAAAAAAATGTAAAAAGAAAAACAAAAAATTAAATTGTTATATGTATCCAGTGATTATACTATGAAGTTATTTTCCATTTAACTTCACCAGTTTTAGATTATTTTTATTCAAAATCGCTGAATTTTCACATTTGCCGTTCAAATACTGAGAAGAGACGGTGCGGTGAACAGCAGCCAGTTGAGGCACGTCACTCAGTGCCGCATCATGGATTGCGCAATGACTCGGCTAACTGCTGGCCTGCTGTGCAGTGAGACTTTATTGCTATATGAACTATATTATACATTTCCATAGTTTAGTTAGCTGAGGTATATAATGTACAGTGTATTTTGTCAACAACTGAATGTGTGTAAAGTATTTCTTGTGCTGAGCGATCATAAAACGGCTGCAAAAGACGCACTGGCTGAGGCTCGCTTCCTGCACCCCCGCCGTAGAATTGTTATATCAACTAAAGCCCACACTTAAACTTTCCACGTGCAAGATTGAATCTATTTAAAAAAAAATATTTCATAAGAAGCCAAAAAGTGTAAAAACAATAATGTTGGTGTTGGAGGAGTTGTGAATGACTGCAGGGACAAAAAAACAATTAAATTGTTATTTGTATCCAGTGATTATACTATAAAGTTATTTTCCATTTAACTTCACCAGTTTGAGATTATTTTTATTCAAAATCGCTGAATTTTCACATTTGCCGTTCAAATACTGAGAAGAGACGGTGCGGTGAACAGCAGCCAGTTGAGGCACGTCACTCAGTGCCGCATCATGGATTGCGCAATGACTCGGCTAACTGCTGGCCTGCTCTGCAGACTGCAGGTGTACCTAATTCACAACTCCTCCAACACGAACATTATTGTTTTTGCACTTTTTGGCTTCTTATTAAATAACTTTTGTAACCTATTTTCATGGGCTTTCCTCTTTGTGATGTTAAGTTCCTGTTATGCGCTGTTATACAGTATATGCCTTGAGCTCTTATTTTGAAGGCGCTAAGAGCGGAAGTGATGTCACATTGCGGAGGTTTTTGAAAGAAGGTAAATAAAGTGGTCCTCGTGTAAACTGGAGCCTCCGTGTTTGTTATTTTGTCGTTTCATACAGTATAGGCGACATTTATAAACCCTCGGTTACACTTTTTTAAATAGATTCAATCTTGCACGTGGAAAGTTTAAGTGAGGGCTTTAGTTGCGGTGCATGGACTTAATTTCTGAGTAAAGGTAAGACCATAATAACATTTTTTTTAATTAAATGTGCTTTTTTGTGTGCTACAGTTTGTATGTGTAAAGTTAAAGTTAAGTTAAAGTACCAATGATTGTCACACACACACTAGGTGTAATGAAATTTGTCCTCTGCATTTGACCCATCCCCTTGATCGCCCCCTGGGAGGTGAGGGGAGCAGCGGGCAGCAGCGGCGCCGCGCCTGGGAATCATTTTTGGTGATTTAACCCCCAATTCCAACCCTTGATGCTGAGTGCCAAGCAGGGAAGAATGCTGGTATGAGCTTTTAAACATAACCCGTTAACTGCTGCCAATCAAATGGTGAATAAGATACTCTTTAGGGTTCATATGTTTGTAAATCTGACTGTGATGAAGTCAGTGCCTCACCAGCCATCAACCTCACCGCACGTCACTGCTCTTAATGTGTGACTCAAATGAGAGAGTTGGGTCGAAGATAATACCCAGATTCTTTACCGCTTTGTGTAATTGTTTTGTTGTTGAATGTTAAGGTGGTATTATTAAATAGGTGCCGGTGTCTAGCAGGACCGATAATCAGCATTTCCATTTTCTTAGTGTTAAGATACAAAAAGTTGCTGGACATCCATTGTTTAATTTCATTTAGACCAGCGTTTCCCAAAGTGTGGGGCGCGCCCCACTGGTGGGGAATAGAGACATGACAGGTGGGGCGCGAGGAACGGGAGGAAATTTCACTTTAAAATTTTTTTTTTATTATTATATTCTTAGATTATTTTTTTTTACTATGCTTTCATTTTCTATACACACTGTAAATCACTTTGTGATTCTGTCTGTGAAATCCGCTATATAAATAAATGGAAATTACCGGTACTTATTTTTACTGTAGGCTTTAAATTTCTCGGTAGGAGCGAAAGTTTGACAGACATAGCAACAGTAACTAATGGGGGCGGGGCTAAGCGGAACAAACTTTCGCGCGGATGGGTAGCAGGCTAATGTGTGGACCACAATTACACAAATATATACATTTGTGACTCGCACCTCAAAGGTCGTCGAGCCAGAGCCAGCGCCTGCAGAGAAACAAAAATCTGACGGGCACACACTGTGTCATTCACCGGGAAACACTCGCGTCAAGGCAGCTCAGCCCCGAACTCAATGAGGTTTTAACAGATGTGAGCGCGGTAAATTTGATCAAAACACGACCACTGAAAGTGCGACTGTTCTCTGCACTGTGTGAGGAAATGGGAGCTGATCATACAGCAGTGCTGTTTCACAGTGAAGCAAGGTGGCTCTCCCGGGGAAAAGTGCTGTCACTTGCCCTGTCTTGCCAAATGCATAGCTCCTCCTTTTTTTTTTTGCAAAGATTGCAAAGTGGCACTTTTATTTTATTTATTATTGAACTTGATGCAAGTTATTTGATTTATTATTGAACTTGATGCAAGTTATAACATTTTTTTTAATTTATTATTGAACTTGATGCAAGTTATAACACTTTTTTTGATTTATTATTGAACTTGATGCAAGTTATAACACTTTTGTTTGATTTATTATTGAACTTGATGCAAGTTATAACACTTTTGTTTGATTTATTATTGAACTTGATGCAAGTTATAACACTTTTTTTGATTTATTATTGAACTTGATGCAAGTTATTTGATTTATTATTGAACTTGATGCAAGTTATAACACTTTTTTTGATTTATTATTGAACGTGATGCAAGTTATAACACTTTTTTTGATTTATTATTGAACTTGATGCAAGTTATTTGATTTATTATTGAACTTGATGCAAGTTATAACACTTTTTTTGATTTATTATTGAACGTGATGCAAGTTATAACACTTTTTTTGATTTATTATTGAACTTGATGCAAGTTATAACACTTTTTTTGATGTATTATTGAACTTGATGCAAGTTATAACACTTGTTTTGATTTATTATTGAACTTGATGCAAGTTATAACACTTTTGTTTTATTTATTATTGAACTTGATAGAAGTTATTTTATTTATTATTGAACTTGATGCAAGTTATACCACAACTGCACAGTTATTTTATTTATTATTGAACTTGATGTTATTTTATGTTATTGAGTTTGAATGTATACAACTTGATGTTCAATAAATTTGAAAATGTTAAAGCTTGGCATTAGCGCTCTGTTGGGGCGATGGGGGCAGGTGGGGCTTGAAAACTCCCCCTTGTCCAAAGTGGGGGATGACAAAAAAAGTTTGAGAACCACTGATTTAGACACACCTCCAGATGACTACAATCTGATGTGTTGGTCAGCTTTAGGGGCATGTAGAGTTGGGTGTCATCAGCATAACAGTGATAGCTAACACCGTATTTGCGGCAGCATGTAGATGCTGAAGAGTGCAGGGCCAAGAACCGAACCCTGTGGAACGCCAAGAACTGAACCCTGTGGAACGCCGTACGTTACCTTAACATACTCCGTGGTCCCATTGTTATTGGAGACACACTGCACCCTGTCAGTAAGATAGAAGTCAAAGCAGGAAAAGGCTAAGTCTATCATACCAATATGTGATTTAACACGTTTTATTCAGTGGTGTGCCGTCAGGGCCAGCAAGGCCTTCTCTGCTGGCCTAACATAACCAGAAATCATGATCATAATTAAAGATACAATTATTTTTTTATTTACTTTCCCTAAATATCTAAAAATGATATTATGCTCCTTCCAGTGCCTTTGTTTTCAGTTTTAGTTAGTATCCAATCAGAATTGAGCTAGCTTATGTTGCCATGCTGTACCAAATCTGCTTGACGCCTTCAGAATCAACAATGCAGGGGTCAGTGCACTGTGTGAACAGGCACATACAGTGATAGACAGTTACGATAGCCAATCAGATCACGCGTTGTTGTCAGTAAGGCCTTCTAGATGGCCTCACGTTGGGGACCGTTAGCGGATGAGTTAGAGAACACATAGAGTTGAGAGACAGTTGCGATAGCCAATCAGATTACAAGTTGTTGACAGTTGCTGTTCTGTTACAACTAAAAGTTGTAAACTCTTGTTGTTAAAGTGTGTCATGTTTGTCATTTAATTAACATTGTTACATGTGTATTTGTCGCTATCATGTGGTCAGGGCAGTTAATATATCTTTGAGGAGTGTGTACTTTGAATCAAACTTTATTTACCGGAAGTTGCATTAGCCAAGCAGAGAAATTTACGGTATATGTTTTAATTGCTGATGCGTTTTAATTGATTTTTAAATGCGCCAGAAAAGATTTAAGGTTTTGATAGGATATTTAACGGGACAGCCAGTATGTGTTAGGAGAAGATGCCTTGTTAAGCGGGAAAAATTCATCTGGTTTTATTAAGATATATATATATATATATATATATATATATATAAAGTTTCATTAAGACCAATGACTTAAGATTGTTGTCTCTAATGACCTCATTAACTAATAACGTTTTGGGAGACATTGATCTGATGTTTAAAAAGCCCATATTATAAGTAGTGGACTGTTTTAAGGCATTTTTATTAATGGTATCCGTAGTACTGATATTAATAACGTTATGTCTATTTGTACATGATATTATACCAAAGCACACTTACATGGAGGAGAATGTTTTTACCTGCCCGTATGTGTCATGAGGCGCATTCTCGCGTGTCTGCCGTAATTGTTAAATGTGTAGTCTTAGGTCAATATTGGTAAATTATGCTAGTACAGTTTATCTATTTAATATTATTTGCAGCAGAGCAAAAGTTCAACATTCAATACGTCAATACAAAAAAGTTGTTTTTTTTACAGTTTTTTATGTTAATTTCAGCACATGATATTTATTTGATGTTTTATTTTAGTGAATAAAATAGACTGCACCTGTTCAAGTATGTTAGAAACATTAGATTACATTTAAAAAAATATATCTATCTTTAAAATAATTTTGTCACAATCTTTGTGGTCGTTGCTGGTTTGGACCTCAAGATGCAAAAACAGCAGGCAAAGCGCAGCTAAAAAAAACTAAACTTTTTAGTACAGAAAACATAAAAATAGCGCAGCAGGGAAGTGCACAAAAAAAAACAGGCACTGGAAGCATAGGAAAAGCTATTCAACAAAATGAGCCGGTCTTGCCAGACAACAGGCCTGGCATACAGTAGGAAGCAATCATGATTGCCAATCAGAGACAGGTGAGCGAGCCACAAAGCTCAAAGTCGAGAAGTGGTGGAGGCAAACAGGATATAGAAACAAAAATAAGAGCGATAGACAGGAAATAATACAGAGACTACAGTGACGTGCAGTCACTAGAGGCAGGTGAGGCGGGGCCTCACCTGCCATCATGGAAAGAAAAAAAATTTAAAAAGAAAAAAAAAATTATTAAATTGTTAAATGTATCCAGTGATTATACTATAAAGTTATTTTCCATTTAACTTCACCAGTTTTAGATTATTTTTATTCAAAATCGCTGAATTTTCACATTTTCCGTTCAAATACTGAGAAGAGACGGTGCGGTGAACAGCAGCCAGTTGAGGCACGTCACTCATTTGTGCCTCACCATGGATTGCGGACTCGGCTAACTGCTGGCCTGCTGTGCAGTGAGACCGTATTGTTATATGAACTATATTATACATTTCCATAGTTTAGTTAGCTGAGATATATAATGTGCAGTGTATTTTGTCAACAACTGTATGTGTGTAACGTATTTCTTGTGCTGAGCGATCATAAAACGGCTGCAAAAGACGCACTGGCTGAGGCTCGCAGTAATCCGCCTCCTGCACCCCCGCCGTAGAATTTGCACCCCTTGACGGGAGTGTTATATCAACTAAAGCCCACACTTAAACTTTCCACGTGCAAGATTGAATCTATTTAAAAAAGTTATTTCATAAGAAGCCAAAAAGTGCAAAAACAATAATGTTCGTGTTGGAGGAGTTGTGAATGACTGCAGGGCCACATTAGGTACACCTGCAGACTGCAGGTGTACCTAATTCACAACTCCTCCAACACGAACATTATTGTTTTTGCACTTTTTGGCTTCTTATTAAATAACTTTTGTAACCTATTTTTATGGGCTTTCCTCTTTGTGATGTTAAGTTCCTGTTATGCGCTGTTATACAGTATATGCCTTGAGCTCTTATTTTGAAGGCGCTAAGAGCAGAAGTGATGACACGTTGGAGTGGAGCGTAGGTTTTTGAAAGAAGGTAAATAAAGTGGTCCTCGTGTAAACTGGAGCCTCCGTGTTTGTTTTTTTGTAGTTTCATACAGTATAGGCGACATTTATAAACCCTCGGTTACACTTTTTTAAATAGATTTAATCTTGCACGTGGAAAGTTGAAGTGAGGGCTTTAGTTGATATAACACTCCCGTCAGGTGGTTCATTAATCCAGCACAACAGCGGCACATGGACTTAATTTATAAGTAAAGGTAAGACCATAATAACGTTTTTTTATTAAATGTGCTTTTTAGTGTGCTACAGTTTGTATGTGTAAAGTTAAAGTTAAGTTAAAGTACCAATGATTGTCACACACACTAGGTGTGGTGAAATGTGTCCTCTGCATTTGACCCATCCCCTTGTTCACCCCCTGGGAGGTGAGGGGAGCAGTGGGCAGCAGCAGCGCCGCGCCCGGAAATCATTTTTGGTGATTTAACCCCCAATTCCAAGCCTTGATGCTGAGTGCCAAGCAGGGAAGAATGCTGGTATGAGCTTTTAAACATAACCCGTTAACTGCTGCCAATCAAATGGTGAATAAGATACTTTTTAGGGTTCATATGTTTGTAAATCTGACTGTGATGAAGTCAGTGCCTCACCAGCCATGAACCTCACCGCACGTCACTGAGAGACTAAGAAAATCCAAACTGTCATGTGAGACAAGTAATGTGACAAATGCAATTAATTTAAACCTCAAATTATGGGTTTTTCTCCAAAATTTTTTAGGGTAAATAAAAATATTTAAAATAAATGACAGATCATCATAAACTCATTTTTAATTGTTTGAAAACAGTAATTATTATAAGAAGTTCAGCAAAAACACATTATTTTATAGTTGACCTAAGACAACTCCTTGGATAAATATGACAATATGTGGATTAAATTCAAACGGTATCTGTTACTGAGTCTCCAACAAGTTATTTACTATTTTCTGATGAGGTTTGAAGATGATTTAGGCCAGAAAAGGTCAGAACAAATATTTCATGGATAATCAGCACAGATTATAAATCAGTTGGAGTTAATTTTTGAGCTATTACCTGTCCCTACTCATGCCAACTGAGCTTGCCTGCAGTATTATTGGCCTCTATTTGTGCATGTACAGCATGTAAACATCCAATTCCACCAATATTGACAGTAAAATAATGCTGTTTATAATTTAAGAAATAAAAAATAATGGATGTCATGTTGTTATGCCTTCAATAATCAATTTTTTTATTAATGGAAATGAAAAATATGCCATACACAGGTTAAAATCCTAATACTATTGTTTTAATGCTTGCTTAATTAACCAAAACAGAAGGTTTTCTATAGGGCAAGGTCAGTTTTCTGAGTAAAACCTTACTTACCTTATCAGTGGTCCTTTAACTTTACCTATCATTCCTTTTCAACCCTTAAACTTGTAAACAAACACAAGATAATAAGCCTAAATTATATGAGGAGGAATAGTAATGAACACAGACAGGTGACATTACGATCTTCATCATGCACTTGCTGCTATAATAAATGTTTATCTATTTGGACGTGCAGGAGAAAGTTAATGGTTCCAATGAGACTGACAGCCTATTGTCATCCGAAGTCATTGTCCCTTGAAACATTAACACTCATTGCCATGTTTATGCTGTAACTGCTTTACTGGCAGACCGGCCCAATGGGAGTAAAAGGGTCAGAGAAGCTATTTTAATTAAATATTAATTTCAGAGCTTGAGGTGCAATAGGATATGCTAGGAATCTACAAACAACATTCTAAACCATGGTGCAGTGCATTTTGCAAATGATGATGTGCAATAATGGTCACTACTTAAACTGTGAAGTAAGACTGATGAATAATACATAATTATTATTCAAGCTTTACTGTTGCACTGTACACACACAAACACATTAAGCAGTTCTAGTTGTAAGGTGAGCATAATCCCTCCATATCCGTTTTTCAGCAGTGGCTGATAGATGCTCATCCATCACACTGTGCTGTATTTGTCTTAAACGTACTCAGGGCCCCGGTCAAAGTGAGCCCTAAAAAATAATTTTATTTGAAGGCCCCCATCTAGGGTTGCCAACTCCCTGAAAAATAAATCATGGAGACCGAAAGGCCAGCCGCTCTATGCCCACTAACCTAATTTTTGTGTTTGCTTTCTTTTTTTCATGGAAAATATTTTTTATACGATTTGACTTGAACCTTAATTGAATTTGATGGATGTTTTGGAGTAATTGGAGTAGTTAGAAAATAATGTGCAAAATTAACAGAATAAAATGAAAAAAATGTTTGGCTTTTCAAGATCGCTTGATGTTGTATAGCAGTTTTCACGATTTGTCATGACAGTTTGTGCTCACCTGTGTTTTGAGCTCTTTTCTGTGTCAGTGTTCCTTGCTCCTTTGTTTTTCACTTCCTGTTGGAGTTCTTATTCTGCACACCTGTACCAATTAGTCAGGTTTATAGCCAGCCTCTGCCTGTACGTAGATCAGTGCTTCTTGTAGTAAGCATCCCGTCTCTGGCTTCCCTCCTTGTACCTGCTCTCTCTGCGCTTTCCCTCTGCCCGTGTCTTATGTACTCTGTGTTCCCTGCAGTATTCCCTCAGTATCCTGTGATCGAACTGTGCGCCTTGACTTTCCACCGGACTTTGGACTGCTTCCCTCGATCCTCAACCCCCACTTGGACACGGACCCCGTCGCCTATCTCCAGCCCCCGACCTCCTGCTTGCCCACAGACTGTCTTCTTGCCTTGCCCCTCTGGACTGTCGAAGGATTCATCCAACACACACAACAACCTCTGGTAACATTCATATTGCTAATTCTACACATCGTCTTCCACCATTCACTTAGCGTAGCATACACACTCCAACATATCATCAGCTTCAATAAACCTACTGAACTGATCCCTGCCGTTGTGTTGTCTCCTTCCCCCGCCGTACGTAACAAAAAGGCAAGAACAAGCATCATTGTACCACCAGGAATTATAAGACAAACATGGTGTAATCTGTTTTCAATTCTATAACCAGTGACAGTTTGAGTGTTTATGTAACCAAGTTGTCATTTTTTTATTTTAACAACACATCCATCTTCAAGTGAAGCACAAGCCTCCTCTTGTATTGACATGTACTCTATTTTACTTGCTCCTGATTCTTATTGTCCTATGGAGCCCATCTCTTCTCTCCAACTGCATCCAATTGATGATTGGTCCGTTGCTGCATGTAATCATTGCGCCAAGGGGCCAAGTAGGAAACGTCTGGGTGGTGGCCCTAGAATCCGCAAAGAGACCGATTCAAACATTACGAACTAGACAATAAACATGCAGGGTAGAGATCTGGGTGGTAAAATAATTAACCCTGGGTTTGGATCGCAACACCATTAAAATTAATTCAATGAAAGACCTCAAGATAGTGACCTTCAAAAAAGAAGAAAACAAGCCTTTTAGCCTAGCTAGAAGTGGAAATCACTTGCTTGAAATAAACCCACCAATATTCTTGCCCACATGCAATCCGTGAAATGTACCTCGCAGTAGACATTCCTAGCCAGACATACAGTATGGAATCTCTATTGTCGGGAGAGACAAGGCACTTGCTCTCAAGACGGAAACATGGAGCTTCTGAAAATAGGGACACCACATCTTGATGAAACCTCTGGACACAAACCTCCTAATAAACAGTTAACATGGCCACCAAATTTTGATCTAACATCAAAAAAACCACATTAGTCCTGGAAAATTTTAAAAGCCACAGTACACTCTGGGCTTAGAAACAAGAGATTTAAAGTGGGGAGGAGGTCATCTCTGGGCCTCGACCAATTACCTTACACTCCTCTATGACCCCAGGAGCAAACCAACCTTCTTAAGTGGAAGGTGGAGAAGAGGGTACAATCCAGACTGTGTGTTCTTATTGTCAGCAAGATCAAACCTTTTCAAAAGGACAGAACTAGATCACATTCCAAAATCCCAACACAGACCTACAGTATTCTGGTAGAATCTCAACCAATGACTACTACTTAACATTTACCAAGATTTAAATTACGGAAAGTAAATTGGCAAAAATGTATCAATGAAATAGACAACACAATAGCGATTGCAGTGAATGACTACAATATGTTTAACAAATTACTTTGGCTGCTAAAAGACACATCCAAAGAGGATGCTGTAAAAACGACATACTAACTAATAAAACAGGTGAAGAATATGAAGAATACAGTAGATTGTACAATGAAGATCCCTTAAATCAGGTAACAGATGTGTTGTGGTGGCTGATATAATTTAATTTGGATATGGTTTTCAATGCATCTTTGCTATTGCTGGTCATATGTTTTCTCGGTGCATTCTTGCCATCGTACACGTTTTTCTTTGTTGAAGTGGCTGAGAAGTGAGTTGCCAAGGTCAATGGTAAACCTCCTACAAAGCGCATCAGGACAACAGATATGAAGAATCAACTTCCCAGAACACTACAACAAGATGACGGAACTCTACTGAAACCTTTCACACTTGCTGCAGTCAAAAAAATGGAACAACTAAAACCAAATAAAGCACCAGGTGGTTGCAAACTTTCAACCATGTGTCATGACCCGATGTCCCGGATCATATCTTGTTTTGGGTTTTTGTTAGTTTTCACAGTTTAGTGTTTCCGCTCTTTCCTTTGTTTACTTTTGGTTGCCAGGTACGCTGAGTTTCTTACAACCCTGTTTCTGTTGGGTGAATTGGGTTTACACATGCAGTCGCTGTTAATCAACAGTTGCATGCTTGTTTATCTCCATGCTTCAGCTTATGTTTATCACCTCTCTGGGCTAAATAAAGTTTTGCTGTTTGGATCACTTTGCGCCTCCGAGCGACAAACTTTTCATGTTTTTTCCACTTACATGGATTAATATGCACATGATGGCGCCGAGCACGGTCGCCTCGGTGCTCTCTTGCGCTCTGTTTTGTTTGTTTTTGTGCGTAAATTGTGTGTCCGCGTGCTCTTACACCCACGAAGAGCTACTGAACATTAGATCAACCACCCCTACGAAATTATTACCAGTTATTTTAGCGTCAGCTATGGATTTGGTCCACTTTTTCACCAAAAAAGGGAATCAACGCTGAAAAGGAAGGCGAGCGGGAGCCCTCGTCCGTCTTCGCAGACGTGGATTACGCATGCCCTTACCTGGCATCTTTCGCTCCAAAGTCCGCTCACTTCCCAACAAGATGGACGAGCTAGCGTTGCCGATGAGAAGACACAAGGACTTTTCCTCGTCTTGTGTTTTGTGCTTCACGGAGACGTGGCTTAGCGCGAGTGTCCCGGACAGCGCGGTTCACCTGGTGGGCTTTCATCTTCTCCGCGCGGACCGAGACAAAGCAAGAGGCGGTGGAGTCTGCTTCTTCATCAACAACAGCTGGCGTACAGATGTGACTGTGATATCCCAACACTGCTCTTCTGCTCTGGAATATCTTTTCATTCACTGTAAGCATTTTTACTCACCGCGTGAGATCGTTTCATTCATACTGGTGGCTGCCTACATACTGCCAAGCGCAGATGTGCACAAGACTTAGCGCACGCTTGCAGGCCAGATCTTACATGTGGAACTGTCTTTTCCTGACTCTCTTGTTATCGTGCTTGGTGACTTTAACAAGGGAAACTTGAGCCAGGAATTACCCAAGTATAGACAGTTTATTAAATGCCCGACCAGAGAGGGGAACACTTTGGATCACTGTTACACCACAATAAGCAGGGCATACCATGCAGTCCCGTGCGCTGCTCTCGGACTATCAGATCACGTGATGGTGCACTTAACTGCGCGCCTGTTTGGAAACGACACACTGGGAGGCAATTGTAGCGGCCACGGACAATCTGGACAAGTATACGGACACTGTGACCTCATACATACAGTTCAATGAGGATTGCATCATTCCAACGCGCACCAGGGCTTGTTATAACAACGACAAGCCCTGGTTCACACCCAAGCTCCGACAGCTGCGCAAGGAGGAGGCTGCGCGGAGGAGCGGGGACCGGAGTAACTACAGAGAAGTGAAGTACCACTTCAGCAGGGAAGTGGGGAGAGCTAAATCTGTGTACTCTAACCGTCTACAGGAACAGTTCAGCTCCAATGACTCTGCAGCCATTTGGAGGGGGCTGAGAGCCCTTACGAACTATAAGCCCAAAGCCCCACAGGCCCTGAACGATCGGACTCTCGCTCAGGGCCTCAATACACATTACTGTCACCACGAACGACCATCAATTCCTCATAACTCTGCTCTCCCCACCATCACTCCCACCACCAACGACCCCAGCACTTCATCAACGGACTCCACAGACCCCTCGCCCTCCTCCAGCCCTGCCCTCTCCATCCGGGAGGAGGATGTGCGCCGGCAGTTCTTAAAGCTGAACACACAGAAGGCCCCTGGGCCGGATAGTGTTTCCCCCTCCACCCTGTGACACTGCGCAAATCAGCTTACTCCTGTCTTCACGGACATTTTTAACACCTCTCTGGAGCTATGCCGCGTGCCGTCCTGCTTCAGGACCTCCACCATCGTTCCTGTCCCCAAGAAACCACGGATCACAGGACTTAATGACTACAGGCCTGTGGCGCTGACGTCTGTGGTCATGAAGTCTTTTGAGCTCTTGGTCCTGCCCCACCTTAAGGACATCACCGGCCCCATCCTAGACCAACTGCAGTTTGCCTACAGAGCCAAAAGGTCTGTAGATGATGCAGTGAACCTGGCCTTCCACTTCATCCTAGAGCATCTGGACTCCCCAGGAACTTACGCCAGGATCCTGTTTGTGGACTTCAGCTCTGCTTTCAACACCATCCTCCCTGGACTAATACGAGACAAGCTCTACCAGCTCAGCGTGTCCGACCCCCTCTGCAGATGGATCAATGACTTCCTGACAGACCGAAGACAGCACGTGCGGCTGGGAAAGATTGTTTCGGACAGTCGAACCACGAACACTGGTACTCCTCAGGGCTGAGTACTTTCTCCCTGGCTCTTCTCCCTGTATACAAACTGCTGCACCTCCAGTCACCAGTCCGTAAAGCTAATCAAGTTTGCGGACGACACCACCCTCATCGGGCTCATCTTGGATGGCAATGGGTCTGCCTACAGGAGAGAAGTGGACCGGCTGGCGTCCTGGTGCAGCCTCAACAACCTGGAGCTGAACGCCCAGAAGACAGCGGAGATGATCTTGGATTTTAGGAAAGTCACAGCCCCACCATCCCCCCTAACCCTGATGGACTCTTCCACTCCCGTCTCCATCGTGGACTCCTTCCGTTTCCTGGGCACCACCATCATCCAGGACCTCAAGTGGTAGCCGACCATCAGCTCCCTCATCAAGAAGGCCCAGCAGAGCATGTACTTCCTGCGGCAGCTGAGGAAACTTAAGGTGCCGACCGAGATGCTGGTGCAGTTCTACACGGCCATCATTGAGTCCATCTTCACATCCTCCATCACCATGTGGTTCCCCGGCGCCACAGACCGGGACAAGAATCGACTGCAGCGCATTGTACGTGCTGCTGAGAAAGTCATTGGCTGCAGGCTCCCATCCCTCCAGGACCTGTTCCCCTCCAGGACCAGGAGGCGTGTGGGTTGGATCACAGCTGACTCTTCTCACCCTGGACACAAACTATTCTCCCTTTATCCCTCAGGCAGGAGACTACGGTCCATCCACACCCACACCTCCCGACACCTTAACAGTTTTTTCCCCTCGGCCATCAGACTCATGAACAATAACAAGATCCGAAAGCTCAGTTACAGCTCATTTATATTCCTATTCTGTGTTATGTGTTTTATGTTGCACGATTGCTTTAAGAAAAATTCCTAGTTTGTGAACCCATTCTCAAACAATGGCAATAAAAACTATTCTGATTCTGAAAAGGAATATTACCTGCACACTGCTCTTGCTGCTTCTTGTCTTTTTCTGCATTGTAAGAACAGCAACATTGCAGCAATGCGACCCAAAGTGTTCCTTTCCGACAAGGACAAGCGAAGAATCCTTGAGAGATGAGAGCGAAAACACAGTAGCCATGGTATTCTATGACGGATGACAACAAAGAAGAGACGGAGGTGGAACTCTACGGAGGTGTGAAGTCGGTTAATGGCAAAGGTAATGGAGGCGGAAATCCAACAAAGTGTATTATTTATTTCTGTTTTAGAACTAGGTGAAATAATCCCCTGAATGAACACATATACATGAGGCATTGGTGGCGATGATGCAGAGTTGTCACAAAGCTGTGGTGATGTATGGGGGCTTGGAGGTGTGGCTGAGTTTCGAACTTCATTGGGGTCTTTAGTTAGGCACCCTCCTTGATTGGTGTTTTGATGATAGGCCTAGCTCATTAGCAACACCTGGCCTGGTGTGCCTCCCTCTGCTTACATCCCTCTGAACTAGTGGCATTACTTTGGGGCCCATGAGGGGTCCACCCATTCACCCTAAGCCAACAACTAGCTTATTCTGCTGTACCTGAAAAGGGCTTTGATGGTTTGGGATTAAACTTGGCCATAAATTCCTCAGTCTTTGCCATTAGAATGACAGAACATCAAGTAAAACAGTTACAGATAACTGAGGTTCCTTCAAAAACTCTCAGTATAGATTTAAAAACATTTAAGGATAAAAGTTCAGTCAACTTCCAGTCTCTTTGTAACATGTTCCAAACACAAGGAGCTGCATAGACAAAAGCGTTTCTCCCTAGCTCAGTGCGAGCAAAGGGGACAGAGAGTAACAGCTGATCGTTGGATCTCAGTGCATAATAGTTCGTTCTTCTCTGTGAAATCAATGTACGTACAAATGTAATCAGGCAATAGTCCCAGAAGAGCCTTGTAAATAAAAGTGTACCAATGACGCTGTCTCCTAGTGGACAGAGAAGGCCATCCCACCCGAGAGTACAAGTCACAGTGGTGTGTCATGGCTCTACAGTTTGTGATGAACCTCAAAGAAGCATGGTAAACACAGTCCACCATCTGAAGACAGGAATGAGTAGCATTCATATAAAAAAGATCACTATAATTTAGTGCACATAAAAATGTGTCTGAGACAAGGCACTTTTTTACACCAAAAGAAAAACATCTCTTATTATGGAAGAAACACCCCAATTTAAGTTTTAGTTTCTTCACCAGTGGATCAATTAAAAGTGAGAGAGTCATCAATTAAAACACTATGGTATTTGTTTTACATTCCCTTCAAGAGTGGACACTCCCGGGGGAGTTTGAGGCACCTTCCTATGTTTGGAAATCAGCATAAGTTTTGGCTTGCCAGCATTGAAAACCAGTTTTAAGTCAATAAGTGAATTCTGCACAGCGACAAAAGCTTTCTGCAGAGTTAACAGCTTGTTCAACAGATGATCCAAAGCAATAAATAATTGTATTGTCAGCATAAAAATGCATATTAGCATCAGACAAATGTTATTTGAGATCATTGATGTATAAAATTAATAAGAGGGGCCCCAATACAGATCCCTGAGGCACCCCTTTATGAACATTGACACATTCTGAACAAAAGCCCATATTTAATACACTAGGTCCTGTTTTCTAAATAATTTGAAAACCAAGCGACCGTATGTTCTGACAGTCCAATGAGAAACAGCCTGCGTTTTGAAATAGCGTGGTCTACTGTGTCAAGCGCTTTGGAGAGATCAATAAAAAGTGAGGCACAGTACTGTAATATCTTTGATAGTTGTGTAAGTGTACTGTGCCTTTAAGGGTTTGTGAACGCGCATGCGCGGGAGAGTTGGCGGGGAAGCGAGAGGGTGTGAGCGTGAGTTGTGGCTAACAGCAACTCGTGTATGTGTGTGCGTTACTTTGGAACTACCAACAAGATACCGCTTGTTAAAAAAGCGATTGAGCAGTGCATCCTCGTCGGTGTCACTCCTTCTCCACTGCGGGGCATTACATTGGTGTCAGAAGTGCTTTGGTTTCAATCCGCTGCCCGACCGCATTGTGGATAGAGGATGTTCGCTGACCTCAGTGTTCGAGTGAAGGTAGAGAGAAGAACTGGAGAGTGTGCGATTGACATGCCGGACGCAGCTTGCGTCGAGCATGGACGCCATGAAGCCAGCGTTTCGCACCACATGGACAACAATATCGCCATGACGGAGCAGCGTCATGACGCAGGAGCGCATGCGCCGCCGCCGAACGTAAACAAACATGGCGGCGCCCATGAGTTTGTGTGCGCAGCATTGAGGACGCTGAAGTTTTCCGGGAAAGGAAGCTGGGAAGCTTATAACATTCAGTTTGAGCTTGTGGCTAATAAAGCAGGCTGGACTGAGGAGGTGAGGGCAATACAGTTGGCTTTGTCACTGACAGAAGAAGCTGCGTCCTGTTTGCTCCTGCTGAACCCAGTAGAGAGACTTGATTACAGTGCGCTGGTTGTTGCGCTGCAAAAGCGTTTTGGAGTATTCGACTTGAGAGACTCTTTGCGCTGTGAGTTTAAGCACCGTGACAGACTACGGGGTGAGTTCCTTCGGTGCCTTGCTCATGGGATCAAGAGGCTGGGTCGGCGTGCGTATATCGGAATGCCGAACACGATCCAAAATGAGCTGATTCGTGATCAATTCATCCAAGATCTTAAACCGAATGAACTGTGCTTGAGTGTCCAGCTCGCCCACCCTACTGCCCTGGCAGATGCACTCAAACTCGCCATGGAGAGAGAGATCGCCACTGGGGCAGCACATCTTCCCGCCCAATTTCGGCTGCATCGTTTACGCAGGGAGCGGACAGTGAGCTCTATGATGTATGGAGTATGTATGGAAAACAGAGCCTTTGGTTCAGATCTGCCACTAACTTCCAGTCATATGGTCCTTCAAGCTGGCTAATGTGTGAACTTTGGTTTGTTTTGCACTCTTTAGGATGAACACTCTTGCAGATGCTGGATGGAGTAGTGGAAGAGACAGATTATAGTTCTCTGTACGTCTGGTCTTCTGTCTGCTCTTGCTGGCGCACTTCCTTGACGACCAGATGTTGACACTGAGGAGCCGCTACTCTCTTCCAGGATGTTCTGTCCTCATTATCTCCCATGTTGCACAAGGCAAACAATGTCTCTGTGCCTGAGATCTGACATTGCCTGCTAAACAGCTGCAGTTGGGGCCCATTTCCTTTCGGTCACCAGGGTATGAGCTGTTAAGCTATACATGGGTCAAAGGATATCAGTGCCATTTCCAACCTGACTTTGGAGCATTTCAGTTCCTCTGCAAGGCTGGGAAAAAGAAGGTCAAAGATGCCTCTCCCATGGAGCCCAATGTTGCTGTACCAGACCAGGGTGGTGGTTCTTCTCTTTAAGAAGGGGAACCGGAGGGTGTTTTCCAACTATTGTGGGATCACACTACTCAGCCTTCGCGGTAAGGTCTAGTCAGGTGTACTGGAAAGGAGGATACCGCGGATAGTCAAACCTCAGATTCAGGAGGAGCAGTGTGGTTTCGTCCTGGTTGTGGAAGTGTGGACCAGCTCTATACTCTCGGCATGGTGCATGGGAGTTTGCCCAATCAGTCTACATGTGCTTTGTGGACTTGGAGAAGGCCTTTGACCGTGTCCCTTGGGAAATCTTGAGAGGAGTGCTCAGAAAGTATGGGGTATCGGACCGTCTGATTGAGGCGGTCTGCTCCCTGGATGGTCGGTGTCAGAGCTTGGTCCGCATTGCTGGCAGTAAGTCGGATCCGTTTCCAGTGAAGGTTGAACTTCACCATGGCTGCCCTTTGTCACCAATTCTGTTCATAACTTTTATGGACAGAATTTCTAGGCACAGTCAGAGTGTTGAGGGGATCCGGTTTGGTGGCTGTGGGATTGGGTTATTAATGATGCAAAGGCGATACTATCCCTAAAAGTTTGCTTAATATTTTGATAGTTTGGTGGAATTCCAAAAATAGCCAATTCTGCACAAGGCGTCAATTTAAAATTTAATGCATCTGCAGGATGTTTAAAAATATTAATCCAGTAGGCTTTCAGACAGGGACCAGAACATGTGTGTCATGTTTGCAGGAGTCGATTGACAGCGATTACATGTGTCTGCAATATTGCCATACATTTTGGAAAGTTTAGCGTTTGTAAAATATATGCGATGGACAACCTTAAACTATATTAGGTTAAGCTTTGAACAAGACGTGCTATCATTTATTTGTATCAATGCAGATTGCCAGTCATTGTCATCCAAAACGTTGCCAAATTCTGTTTCGCAGTCGTTTCAAATTTTGTCAAGAGATGTCTCCTTAAGATGGGAAAATAGGATGTAAATTTTAGAAATGATGCCTTTCTGATTTGTGGGGATTTCCAAGAGTGAGTCTATTACAGATTGAGGTGGACTACTGGGAAAAGAGCTGTCATTTGATTAA
This sequence comes from Nerophis lumbriciformis, assembly GCF_033978685.3. Lineage (NCBI taxonomy): Eukaryota > Metazoa > Chordata > Actinopteri > Syngnathiformes > Syngnathidae > Nerophis > Nerophis lumbriciformis. The sequence goes on from NC_084553.2 coordinate 27,966,589, forward strand.
GCAAAGTTACGGATTTGAAAACAACGAAATAGGTGAGAGTTAGGGAGATTAAACTTTTCACGTAGTTGATTGAATCTAGCTAAGACATTGTTAGTATAAAGGTCCCTTAGTTTGACCAGGCCTGAGCTCTGCCATAGACAAAAGGCTTTACCTGTGTTTGGAGGAAGAAAGAGATAGTTCTTATGAATGGGGCTGTAGTTAGATAATCCTCGGAGTCCAAAAGTGCATTTAAATTGAGACCAAATTCTAAGAGTAGAGATAACAATTGTAAACTGAGATGATCGAAAAGGCAGTATGGATGTAAGCAAAGCTCGGAGCGAGGTAGAGCAGGATTCAGCTTCCGGCCTGCACCAACTCAATTCAGGTTCATGGATCCAATAAATCATTTGATATATGTTGGCTGCCCAATAGTAAAATCTAAAATTAGGGAGTGACAAACCACTTACAGACCTGTGCCTCAGTAAAAATGAGCTCCGTATCCTAGGAGTTTTTCGAAATAAAGGATGAGATTAATTTATTTAGAGCATTAAAATATTAATTTGGTAAAAAGATTGAAAGAGATTGAAAAAAATACAGAAAGCGTGGAAGCACGTTCATTTTTATGCAATTAATCCTACCTGCTGTAGTTATGTGTAAATTATTCCACCTTTCCAGATCAGATTTAATCTAGTCAATTAGGGGTATAAAGTTATTATTGTAGAGATCAGGCATCTTATGACTTATGTGGACATCCAAGTACTTAAAGCTGTTTCTAGACATTCTATAAGGAAGACAAGCATCAAGAATCTCAAAAGCTAAGTCATTTACAACACAAACTCTCACTCTCACTCTTAGCAAAGTTCAACTTATAACCTGAAAATGTTCCAAAAGTGTTGAGCAGGTCAACTATCTTAGGAATGGTAGATATTGGATCCGAAATAAACAGTAACAAATTGTCTGCATATAGGGAAAGTGTATGTTTAATTAGCTGGAAAATGGTTTGGTTTTTAATTTGATGTGACGGAAGGATTTGTCTCTGTTTATCTAGTTCAGGTGATGGTGAAATTGGTAATTGTCTGTTCAATTATGTTATGCTCTCCATGTTTCTTTTTTTGTTTTTTCATTTTAAGTTTTGCACAGTACAATATAATTTCTCCTCACACTACCATCTTTAATGTTTCCCAAAGTAGGGATGGGGAAATTATATCACTCTTATTAGTAATAAGGAAATCATCGATTACTTTAGAGATCATTTTACAGAACCCGTCATCGTTCAACAGTGTGCAATCCAGCCTCCAGAGAGGGCGTGTTTTTTGTAAGAATGAAAACGAAAGGTCGAGCAACAATGGAGCATGGTCAGATATCACTATCGCTGAATATTCTATGTTATCGATAGCAGGAAGGAAGCAATTATCAATATAGAAATAATCAATTCTTGAGAATGTTTTATGAACCTATGAATAAAAAGAAAATATTTTTTATCCTTATGGAGAAAGCGCCATGGGTCCACGCTTCCTATTTGATCCATATATAATGAAATTGCTTTAGCCATTTTAGAAGGAGAAGTTTGCCTTGGGCAAGATTTATCTAACAAAGGATCTATTGCGCAGTTTAGGTCAGCCCCTAAAATTAAGTGGTGAGAATTTAAATCTGGTAAAAGTGAAAATACTCTCTTAGCAAATGCCTCATCATCCCAGTTTGGTGCATACAAATTGACAAGAATCACTGGTTCATTTTTGAGGGAGCTTGAGACTATGACGAACCGGCCTTGGTGGTCAGCTGTAACATTTGTTGGACTAAACTGTACTTTCTAATGTATTAGAATCGCAGCACCCCTTGTTTTACTACTAAAGTGTAGTGGAAGTGTAGTGGAAACTTTGGCCAACCCATGATGCTTTTAACCTATGATGAGGGACTAGCGGTAGAAAATGGATGGATGGATGGATCTTTTGTAACCAAATGTGTCTCCTGTAAAAAAGCAATTTCTGTTTTAAGATGTTTTAAGTGGGAGAATACTCTACCCCTTTTAATTGGCTCATTCATGCCTTTGACATTCCAAGACAGAAATCTCAAACATGATACTCCTTTTTGAGTATTAGCCATAATCACATATATTTTTAAGTGGTGAGAGGATGCACTGCTTAGTAAAAGGTAGTATAGTAATATGTACCCAAACAATAACAGTATTAATAAATACAAATCTGTAGGACTCTCGCTCAAATCCCCCGAAACATAAACCCTTAAAAGAGAAAACCAAAAAAAGCAATTTGATTGATTGAATTGGTTGATTGAAGCTTTTATTAGTAGATTGAACAATACAGTACATATTCCGTACAATTGACCACTAAATGGTAACACCCGAATAAGTTTTTCAACTTGTTTAAGTCGGGTCCACGTTAATCGATTCATGGTAAAAGCTGGTCTTTGTTACAAAAAACAAAGACCAGCAGCGGGACTCCATAATGTAACTTCGGTATGACACCTTCTGACTAAACCCTCAGCGAGCAATCATAGCTCCTATATGTATGTAACAGTCTACAATGAAAAAATATGTGCAAAATGAAAATAGCTAGGGGAAACAATTCATATCGGATTCCTAAGGTATAATAACTTAAGTGAATAATTGAAGAAATTAAAATTATAACACTGACAGAAGTAGCCCCTGCTAACCATATTTTGCGGAACATCCAAGACACATCAGATTATATGACATTTCATCAAACATGTATATTCATAATGATAAATGGTAGTCCGGTAAGTTTGCATCAACAAAAGAGAAAGAGAGAAAAAAAAACTAGTTTGTACTTATCAGTGGAAGCGGTGCGCTCATCAAAAAAGTCCTTAGCTTTCTGTGGAGAGTCAAAGTACAAGTTCTCATTCCAAAATGAGACTTGGAGACGGGCAGGATGCAGTAGACAGAATTTAATTCCTTTCAGGCAAAGAGCGTGTTTAATAGCGTTGAATGCGGCCCGTTTTTTAGCCAGAGCGGCACTGATGTCTTGAACACTCTGAGCTCGGATCCTCGGTACTCCATCTTGTGATGTCTCGCCCACCTGAGGACTTTTTCTTTATCTTGAAAACGGAGACATTTAACGATGAAGGTCCTCGGTTTTGAAGCACCAGCCTCACCCGGTCTGGGGCCCAAGGCGTGATGAGCTCTCTGGATCTCCGGGGGTTTGCTGAAAAACTCGGAGCCCACCAGCGTCATGAGTAAATCAGAAATAAACTTTGTGGGATCCAAGTCCTTCTCGCTCCCCTCTGGAATATTAATAATCCTGAAGTTAGAGCGCCTCGACCGATTCTCAAGATCTTCCACTCGGTCTAGGAGCACAGTAACATGAGTCTGTAAAGTCTTAAGAATAACATCCATCTCGGTGAGTTTCTCAAAATGTTCTCCTGCTAAAACTTCAGTTTTAATATGACGGTAGTTGAATGACGTCACCTGTTGTCCCGATGAATCAACCGACTGCTTCAGGGATTCCATCGTCTGTTGTATTAAGATAGCCACGTCAGCTTTGAAGCAGTCGCGTTGTTTGTTAAGAAGAGCCTCTAAGTCCATTTTGGTGACTGGGTCGGCGTGGTCCCTGCTGTTGACTCCAATATTTCCCGGTTCTAAGCGCTCTGAGGCAACAGCGGCAGTCATGCTAGCAAGCTAAGCAGAAGTGCTAGCTGCTCGAGTTGTTGTCAGATGAGTTTTTGACTTTGCGCCGCTTATAACGTTGTGGCAGACTTTCCCACGGAAAACGTTGTTAATGTACGGATCAACCCAAAAAATTAGCACCGCTAAATTTTGTAGACTTGATGGGTAAGGAAAAAAGTTCACGTCTGCTCACTACATAGTCAGACCGGTGTCCTCCAACTCTAATGTTACGTTGTTACAGTGTATTGTGTGTATGTGTGTGTGTAAGTATTATATATATATATATATATATATATATATATATATATATATATATATATATATATAGCACTTCTGTCTCTCAGTCAGAAGTGCTATTGTGTATATATATATATATATATATATATATATATATATATATATATATATATACATACACACAATAGCACTTCTGACTGAGAGACAGAAGTGCTATATATATATATATATATATATATATATATATATATATATATATATATATATATATATATATATATATATACACACAATAGCACTTCTGACTGAGAGACAGAAGTGCTATATATATATATATATATATATATATATATATATATATATATATATATATATATATATATATATATATATATATATATATATATATTATACTCACACACACACATACACACAATACACTGTAACAACGTAACATTAGAGTTGGAGGACACCGGTCTGACTATGTAGTGAGCAGAGGTGAACTTTTTTCCTTACCCATCAAGTCTACAAAATTTAGCGATGCTAATTTTCTGGGTTGATCCGTACATTAACAACGTTTTCCGTGGGAAAGTCTGCCACGACGTTATGAGCGGCACAAAGTCAAAAACTATATATATATATATATATATATATATATATATATATATATATATATATATATATATATATATATATATATATATATATACACAATAGCACTTCTGACTGAGAGACAGGTGTGGACACAGCTCGTTAAAAATAAAGCTCCGGACACATACAATATTGTATTCCTAGACTGATATAAATTCCAGTATCAAAGTTAAATGTTGGGCAATCTACTTCAAATACATTATTGTAGGACCACTGAAACAATTTCAAAATTTTTGAAAACTAGCCAACGTTAATTGCTATATGTGTCCTGCTTGCCTACAGGTCCAAAAAGATGGCACCTTTGTAAAAAGAGCATACAGTGCATCCAGAAAGTATTCACAGTGCTTAACTTTTCCACCTTTTGTTATTACACAAGTTATTGTTACTGTATCAGACAATAACCCATAATGGCAATGTGACAACTTTTTTTTTCTTTTTTTCGTAAATGTATTACAAATGAAAACCAACAAGGATCACATGTACATAAGTATTCACAGTCTTCGCTCAATACTTTGTTGATGCACATGTGGCAGCAATTCCAGCCTCAAGTCTTTTTGAATATGATGCCACAAGCTGCAGCGATGGTCTGTCCTTCTGGAAGTTTCTCCTTTTTATTTTCTTTAGGTTCTCCTTTTTCCACAGAGGAATGCTGTAGTTCTGACAGTGACCATCAGGTTCTCGATCACCTCCCTGACTAGACTAAAATGAATACAGCAATGTACAGAGACATCATGGATGTCTGATACCAGCCTGATAGATTGAGAGGTGCTGCAAAGAGGAATAGGCAAACCTGCCCAAAGATAAGTGTGCCAATCTTGTGGCGTCGTATTCAAAAAGACTTGAGGCTGTAATTACTGCCAAAGGTGCATCAACAAACTATTGAGCAAAAGCTGTGAATACTTATGTACATGTGATTTTCATTTTTTAAATACATTTGCATAATTAAAAAAAAAAGTTTCACATTGGAATAATATCGGTAAAATTTTGAGGACAAGAATTTATTTCTTCCATTTTGGAATAAGGCTGTAACATAGCAAAGTGTAGAAAAAGTGAAGCGCTGTAAATATTTTCCGGAAGCACTGTATATCTCCTGATATAATCAATTAAGCAGGCAGTTTCCCCTTAGATTTGATCTCAAACAGTGGTTTTCTTCGCATAAGATGCCCAAGGCCTTGTAGCATTTACATTTCTTTATTCACTATCACTAGGGGCAGCAAAATCATATCTGCATGGACAATCAATCAGGACCGGTAATGCAGCTAAACTTGGTGATACGATAAATTTGCATGGTCGGTTCAAGGTTTCTGCTTCTTTGTGGATTAATCTTTTGTGCTATTGTACAAAACCCAAAACCAGTGAAGTTGGCACATTGTGTAAATCGTAAATAAAAACAGAATACAATGATTTGCCAATCCTTTTCAACTTATAATCAATTGAATACACTGCAAAGACAAGATGTTTAATGTTCGAACTGAGAAACACTTTTTTTTTTGGCAAATAATCATTAACTTACGAAAAAGTTGGCACAGGGGCATTTTTACCACTGTGTTACATGGCCTTTCCTTTTAACAACAATCAGTAAATGTTTGGGAACTAAAGAGACCAATTTTTGAAGCTTTTCAGGTGGAAGTATTTCCCATTCTTGCTTGATGTACAGCTTAAGTTGTTCAACAGTCCGGGGTCGTCGTGGTATTTTACGCTTCATAATGAGAGGCAGGTCTGGACTACAAGCAGGCCAGTCTAGTACCCGCACTCTTTTACAACAAAGCCACAATGTTGTATCACATGCAGAATGTGGCTTGGCATTGTCTTGCTGAAATAAGCAGGGGCGTCCATGAAAAAGACGTTGCTCGAATGGCAACATATGTTGCTCCAAAACCTGTATGTACCTTTGAGCATTCACAGATGTGTAAGTTACCCATGCCTTGGGCACTAATACACCCCCATACCATCACAGATACTGGCTTTTGAACATTGCGCCTCTAACAATCCGGATGGTTCTTTTCCTCTTAGGTCAGGAGGACACGACATCCACAGTTTCGAAAAACAATTTGAATTGTGGACTCGTCTAACCGCAGAACACTTTTCCTCTTTATATCAGTCCATCTCAGATAAGCTCGGGCCCAGCAAAGCCGGCGGCGTATCTGGGTGTTGTTGATAAATGGCTTTCGCTTTGCATAGTAGACTTTTAACTTGCACTTATAGATGTAGGGATGAACTGTAGTTACTGACAGTGGTTTTCTGAAGTGTTCCTGAGCCCATGTGGTGATATCCTTTACACACTGATGCCGGTTTTTGATGCAGTTTTCGGCTTTGCCCCTTCCTTACGTGCAGTGATTCCTCCAGATTCTCTGAACCTTCTGATGATATTACGGACAGTAGATGGTGAAATCAATAAATCCCTTCCAATAGCTCGTTGAGAAATGTTGTTCTTAAACTGTTTGACAATTTGCTCACGCGTTTGTTCACAAAGTGGGGACCCTTGCCCCATCCTTGTTTGTGAATGACTGAGCATTTCATGGAAGCCTACTTGCCAACCCTTCTGAATTTTCCGGGAGACTCCCGAAATTCAGCGCCTCTCCCGAAAACCTCCCGGGACAAATATTCTCCCAAAAATCTCCCGATTTTCAGCCGGAGCTGGAGGCCACGCCCCCTCCAGCTCCATGCGTACCTGAGTGAGGACAGCCTTTTTTCACGCCCGCTTTCCCACGATATAAACAGCGTGGCTGCCCAATCACGTTATTCCATACGAGGCGTCCGGCATACCGCCGATGAGCATGGTGCAGATGGAGATCTTCTCAGCGTCCGTGTTGCCGCACACGTTGCCAAAGCCGACGCTGGTCAGGCTGCTGAGGGTGAAGTAGAGGGCGGCGATGTACGAGCTGCGCACCGACCGGCCGCCGACCGTGTTGTTGGCGTAGGGCATCTCCAGGCGTTTGCCCAGCTCATGGAGCCATCCTTGGGGAAGAGACGGGAGGACAACAGGGTGAACCAAATCATCCAGACTAGAGATAAATTGTATTATTATGTTTATCTTACCTAAAAATGAATATATTTATTAATTTTAAAAAAAACAACGAAATACTTTTTTACTATATTTTGCTAAAAACATCAAAATTAATTGTATTTTTATTTGTATTTTTTCTGACTCCTTATTACATCCAGCCATATAATTATACATTAAAATAAACATATTTGAAATAATTAATTTAAAATGATCATAATAATTCATTTAAAATTACCATATTTAATTGTTAAAATAATTGCTTGTTTATCAACAACTTTAGCATTTTATTCATTACATTTTGAAGCTCTCAGAAGCCAAGTTAATGATTTAGTTATGCAAGTTTGAGGTATCAATTATCTAAACACAGTTTTGTTTGCATATTTTCAGGATGTCCATCCATCCATCCATCTTCTTCCGCTTATCCGAGGTCGGGTCGCGGGGGCAGCAGCCTAAGCAGGGAAGCCCAGACTTCCCTCTCCCCAGCCACTTCGTCCAGCTCTTCCCGGCGGATCCCAAGGCGTTCCCAGGCCAGCCGGGAGACATAGTCTTCCCAGCGTGTCCTGGGTCTTCACCGTGGCCTCCTACCGGTCGGACGTGCCCTAAACATCTCTCGAGGGAGGCGATCGGGTGGCATCCTGACCAGATGCCCGAACCACTTCATCTGGCTCCTCTTGATGTGGAGGAGCAGCGGCTTTACTTTGAGCTCCCCCCGGATGACAGAGCTTCTCACCCTATCTCTAAGGGAGAGCCCCGCCACCCGGCGGAGGAAACTCATTTCGGCCGCTTGTACCCGTGATTTTGTCCTTTCGGTCATAACCCAAAGCTCATGACCATAGGTGAGGATGGGAACGTAAATCGACCGGTAAATTGAGAGCTTTGCCTTTCGGCTCAGCTCCTTCTTCAACACAACGGATCGATACAGCGTCCGCATTACTGAAGACGCCGCACCGATCCGCCTGTCGATCTCAAGATCCTGGCCAGATGAAGCCATCAGGACCACATCATTTGCAAAAAGCAGAGACCTAATCCTGCAGCCACCAAACCGGATCCCCTCAACGCCTTGACTGCGCCTAGAAATTCTGTCCATAAAAGTTATGAACAGAATCGGTGACAAAAGGGCAGCCTTGGCGGAGTCCAACCCTCACTGGAAACGTGTCCGACTTACTGCCGGCAATGCGGACCAAGCTCTGACACTGATCATACAGGGAGCGGACCGCCAAAATCAGACAGTCCGATACCCCATACTCTCTGAGCACTCCCCACAGGACTTCCCGAGGGACACGGTCGAATGCCTTCTCCAAGTCCACAAAGCACATGTAGACTGGTTGGGCAAACTCCCATGCACCCTCAAGGACCCTGCCGAGAGTATAGAGCTGGTCCACAGTTCCACGACCAGGACAAAAACCACACTGTACCTCCTGAATCCGAGGTTCGACTATCCGGCGTAGCCTCCTCTCCAGTACATCCGAATAGACCTTACCGGGAAGGCTGAGGAGTGTGATCCCACGATAGTTAGAACACACCCTCCGGTTCCCCTTCTTAAAGAGAGGAACCATCACCCCGGTCTGCCAATCCAGAGGTACCGCCCCCGATGTCCACGCGATGCTGCAGAGTCTTGTCAACCAAGACAGCCCCACAGCATCCAGAGCCTTAAGGAACTCCGGGCGGATCTCATCCACCCCCGGGGCCTTGCCACCGAGGAGCTTTTTAACTACCTCAGCAACCTCAGCCCCAGAAATTTTCAGGATGTGTATATATATATATGTAGCAGGTATATAATATATATGTTATGCATTCCACCAAAATTCCCTCACGTTTTATTTGATTGCTCTATTGTATTCATTGTCACTTTTATTTTGTAATTTTTTCAGCAAATAGTTCGTTTTGGGAGCATATGTCATTTTATTTTGAAGTCCTACCTTCTTCCGGTAGTGACGTTGTCGTCCTCACTTGCTGTTGAGACATGCCGTGAGAAGGTGAGTGTTTTTCTCTGCTCTCGTGTTTTAAAGAGAATGTAACTGTGAAACGAGGTTATAAGTTACTCTTGTGCTGCTAATGTTGCTAACATGTTCATGAACACTTGTTTTGCTCAGAGTTTGAGTGTTTTAGCAAACGTTTTGCCAGCGTACTGTTCGGTAGCACTTCTCACTCACACACAGTGGCTGCGGCACTTCATTGAAGTTTTCCCTCCATTTTAGACTGGTGTGCTGCAGAGTCGTGTGTTAATTCTGCCGCATTATTTCCTGTGTATTTCATACAGGTATGTTTCTGTTGCTCCCAAAACTTTATTCTATTCTTCTGTACTGTTTTAATTCATTGTTTATTTTGCTATTGTATATAATATTTGACGGTGGTATAATAATTTTCAGTGTATTTGTAATTGTGATGTATAGATTTTGTGACATTTGTGAATGTTTTATATAGCATTTCTGGTCATTTAAACTCACTTGCTGTTGAGACATGCCGTGAGGAGACTGGTGTGCTGCAGAGTCGTGTGTTAATGCTGCTGCATTATTTCCTGTGTATTTCATACAGCAATAAATACGCCACCTGTTTCGGCTAAAGGCAACCACCGAGTCCCCTTGTCTTCCAAGCAACACCAGCAATACACAACGCAGACTCGAACCGGCTACATTGGTGCCGTGACCCGGATGACATCGTGGATCAACACCAGTTTGGTCACCGGAGGTTGTTGAACGTCAGAACAACAACAAATGAAGGTTTCTTTAAGGGGGTTACATTGAAGTGACTTTGTCCCAGTAAAAAGGGGGATTTGGTATTTTTTTTCTTCATTTACCTAAAATGGAAAGTTAAAAAGGCATAAAAAAAAAACAAAAAAAAAAAACGTAAAGTGTCAAGTGAAAGATGAGAAAAAAAGCACTTTCCATTTGTTAATGTAAATCAATAGTAATATATTTTTAAAATTTTTGTTGACATCAACCAAACTATTTTGAAAGATGGAATCCAATGTTGTAAATGGGACAGCTGTTCGAACTGTTGATTCTGGTTTTGGTAGGGGGGCACAGCTGTTTAACACTCCAATTTCTGGTTTTGGGAGGGGGGCACATATGTTTAACTCTCCCGTTGCTGGTTTTGGGAGGGGGGCGCAGCTGTCTAATTCTCCAGTCACAAGTCCAGGTGTTGTGGGATCACCAGCGCTCAGCTCCACCCATTCAGTTAATGTCCCAGGCAATGTAGCTTCCCCAGCTTTCACTCCCACCTGTCTACCTGTTCACACACCCCGTACCCACAGACCGACTTTTTGTCTTTCAACAATCCCAGACAGGAGTGACCCAGCTTTGAGTGACCTCATCACACACATCGCCCAGCAAGTAGGACAGTCTATATCAGCTCAGTTAAAGGGAGAGAGTCAGACAATTGAAGGCGATCAAGCACGAGTTCAGAACTCAGGTGCAGGCCAGTCAATAGTTGACTCCACGCTTAACCTGACTGGTGTGAAATTAGTCATGCAGTCCGATGTGAGGGAGCCTCCTGTGTACAGAGGGGATGGGTCCGACCAGCTCTCAATACATGAATGGGAAGAGCTCATGGACACATACTTGAGAAAAAGGAACATACGTCTAGAAGAGCAGCATCAGGAGATGTTGTCTAGATTAATGGGGAAAGCTAAAGACATTGTAAAGATAACACTCCGTAGCAATCCATCACTGAGGCCTCATGAGAACCCAAAACTTATTACTGACTTACTGAAACAGCATTTTAGTGGTGTGTCATGTTCCAGTATGCCTCTTGCAGACTTTTATAGCACTGTACCTGTAACAGGAGAGAACCCAGTCGAATACTGGATCCGCCTTAACAAAGCTGTTGATGCAGCCGAGGAGGGCTTGAGCAGGCAGGGGCGGCATATTGATGATCCTGGTCGAGAGGTAACAATGATGTTTGTCAAATATTGTCCCGATCCCTCCCTTGCTGCAGTGCTGCGGTTCAAAGCACCAGAGAAATGGACTCCTGGTGAAATACAGGAGCACGTTGACCGTTATCAGATCGACATGAGAGAACAGCTTAACACCAGAACAAACTGTCTTGCACCAGCAAGACATGTGACTGCTCATATTCAAACACCTGTGTCTGAGGAGGTGTCTACACATAGCTACCCAGAGTTGCCTCCTGTCCAGGCCGAAGTGAGTGCCAAGTTTACTCCTCAGGTTGATGATAATTGTCTAAAGACTCTGATTGGTCTGCTTGACCGCACACTCGCCCAGAACAGCCAGGCGCTGGCTCTGAAAAATCAGCTGATGTATAGACAGCGCCCGTTTGACCAGTCACAGAGAAAACCCTGCAAGGTGTGCAAGTCTGTGGAACACACCACTTTAGTGCACTGCAGGCGGGACTACCTGTGTTTGTCTTGCTTTAAGCCTGGCCATCTAAAGAGAGAATGTCCAAGCTACACTCCCGGACGGGAGGATCAAGCTGCACATCCACCTCAAGAGCAGCAGGGTTTAAACTAACTGACCCGCATTGGGAGAGGGGACGTGTGGGTGAGGACAATCAATCCCTCAAAAGTGACAGTGAATTTGAACAGTGTTATTTGAAAGTGTGCAGTGCAGCACCGGCTGATGTGAAGATAATAGCACAGAACACGCATAGAGTTGAGCCATATGATGAACTATTCTATACTCCAGTCAATGTGAATAATATGTTCCAGATGCAAGGAATGCTTGATTCAGGTTCCATGGCCTGTACTTTCAGTGAAGAAGCAGAAGAAAAGATGTTGAGTGAAAAAGTCTTGTTAGGACCTAGACTGATGACACAGGCAGTGGTTTTAATTGGGTGTGGAGGAAAACTCACTAAACCGAAGTGTATGTATGAGGTTGAACTGAAGGTATATGGGATTAGCTGTATCGTTCCAGTTCTAGTGGTGCCAGGCCAGAGAGATGATCTCATCATCGGCACAAATGTGATTAAGTTTCTCATGCACCAGTTGAAAAACAGTGATGATTACTGGCGGCTTATCTCTGTTTGCAGTCCTTTGTCATCCCCAGAGTGTGAACAGTTCTTGGACCTCATGGCAAATACATCTCGTTGGAGGGGTAAGGAGCTACCAGACAAGATTGGCACAGTCAAGCTCAAGCAGTCAGTAACTCTTTTAGCGATGCAAGAACACCTCGTCTGGGGCAAGTTGCCTAACGATACGGCCATGTCACCAGGAAGCACTGTGCTGGTTGAGCCGACCTCATCCAGGTCCATGCCACGTAACATCATGATTGGCCGTGTTGTGACACCTCTGTGGGGTGATAGGTGGGTCCCCATGAAGGTCACCAACCTGTCTGATAGACCAGTTACACTGAAAAGGAACTGTAAGCTTGCAGATGTGTCCCCTTGCTTAGCTGTGGAAGATTTTGAACTCCTCCAAGGCTCTTGTCAAATTGACAAAACTCTAACAGGCAAACACCACACACCAATTAGTCCTTCAGATCTCAAACAGAGACTACGAGATGTAGGCCTTGGCAACCTTGACATAGAGCCCTGTCAGACTAGCTACGCAGGAAAGGAAAAGTTAGTGCGGTTGCTCGAGTGTTACAACGATGTCTTTTCCAAGCACGAAATGGACTGTGGTGAAGCGAAGGGCTTTGTCCACCGCATTCGACTTACCGATGACCGGCCATTCCGCCTTCCTTACCGGAGAGTACCCCCCGCTCACTACCACAAGCTACGTCAAGTCTTGACAGAAATGGAGGAGCAAGGGATCATTCGGAAGTCTGTTAGTGACTATGCCTCACCGTTAGTGATGGTATGGAAAAAGGATGGAAACTTGAGGATCTGCACCGATTTCCGCTGGTTAAATGCGAGAACACTCAAGGACGCACATCCTCTGCCACACCAGTCAGATTGCTTGGCTTCCTTGGGAGGGAATACCTACTTCAGTACCATGGACTTAACGTCCGGCTTCTACAACATCCCCATGGCTGAAGAGGACAAAAAATACACGGCCTTTACAACACCGCTAGGCCTGCATGAGTATAACAGGATGCCGCAAGGACTGTGCAATAGTCCGGCCTCTTTCATGCGCATGATGCTGTGCATATTTGGGGATCTGAATTTCAGTAGCCTGTTATGTTATTTAGATGACTTGCTCGTATTTGCAGCGACTGAAGAGGAGGCCCTACAGAGACTGGAGGTCGTATTCCAGCGCCTGCGAGACCACAACCTGAAGTTAAGTCCCAAAAAAATGTCACCTGTTGCGATCATCCGTCAAGTTTCTGGGTCACATCGTAGATGGAAGTGGAGTGGCCGTGGACCCTGCGAAGGTGGAAGTCATATCCAATATGTCAAGGTCTGATCTCATGGAAGATGATGGATGTACACCTTCAGTGCGAAGGATCAAATCCTTTTTGGGCATGGTGTTTTTCTACCAGCATTTCATCCCCAACTGCTCTTCCATTGCCAAGTCACTCTTTGCTTTAACTGCTGGTCAAAAGAGAAGAGGAAAGAAAAAAGTAAACGGGAAAGCAGGAACATTCAGGAAACTCAAACCTGATGACTGGACTGCAGAGTGTGACGTCGCCTTTGTCAGTCTTAAAAAGAGTTTGCTGGACTGTGTGGTTCTTGCACATCCTGACTTCTCACGTCCCATGATTCTGTCGACTGATGCTTCCTTGGACGGGCTTGGTGCAGTATTGTCACAAGTACCGGCTGGTGAAAATAAAGCGCGGCCCATAGCATTTGCAAGTAAGACCCTAAGCAGTTCTCAGAAAAATTATCCAGCTCATCGGCTCGAGTTTTTGGCGCTGAAGTGGAGTGTGTGTGACAAATTCAGCCATTGGCTAGGGTAATTCCTTCACAGTATGGACCGACAACAATCCACTCACATACATAATGACTAAGCCCAAACTCGACGCCTGCGAACAGCGATGGGTTGCAAAGCTTGCTCCATACGCATTCAGTCTGAAGCACATTGCAGGAACCAAGAACAAAGTGGCTGACGCTCTCAGCAGGGACCCGTTTGCTAAGACTATTGAAAATAGACTAGTCTCAGAGTCTTACAGCAATCTGCTTGCCGAATCTGATGGATTTGGAGAACATGGAGTTCAGGATGTCTTCCGTTTAAAAGTCCAGTGTCACCAGATGAAGAGGACAAAACGAGGTGCAACTCAATCCCGTTGTTCCCCATCTCTGGATGGCGACATCGTGAAGGCTGTTCTTGATTCTCATGACCACTGGGGTGCAGCTACAGAGTCCAGAGCAACAGAATTGGTTCAGTCCATTCAGAACCTTGTTTCACCGGGACACGACCTGCTACCTGTCTTTTCCGTGGAAGAGCTCCGGAAAAGTCAAGAACTTGACCCAGGCATCTCTAGAGTCATGCCATTTCTGAATCGGCAGAGGAGGCCCTCAAGGCGAGAGAAGGACGGTCTGGACACGAGTGCCCTGGTCCTTATCAGACAGTGGGAGAGGCTTAAAGTTATTGATGGAGTGCTCTATAGAGTCGCCAGAGATTCCATGAGCAAACAGAAGAGGCATCAGTTTGTGTTGCCCAAGAGCCTGATAGAAAAGGCCTTGCGCAGTGTGCATGACTTGGCCGGACATCAAGGGCAGGCAAGAACAATTCACCTGGCAAGACAACGCTTCTTTTGGCCTAGAATGGAGCATCAAATTAAAGACTACATCAAGTGTTTTCAGAGGTGCATCCTGGCCAAGACACCAGATCCTTCCGCCAGAGCTCCACTTGAGAGTATCAGGACCTCGGCTCCAATGGAACTAGTGTGCTTGGATTTCTGGAGTGCAGAGGATAGCAAGCAGCGTTCAGTGGACGTTCTTGTCCTGACGGACCACTTCACAAAGTTGGCCCATGCCTTTCCCTGTGCAAACCAACAGGCAAAGCAGGTTGCCAAAAAGTTATGGGATAACGTCTTCTGTGTATACGGGTTTCCAAGGCGCATCCACACAGATCAAGGTGCCAACTTTGAGAGTGAGCTTATTGCGGAGCTGCTTAAACTATCAGGAGTCTCCAAGTCGCACACTACAGCCTACCACCCCATGGGGAACGGAGGGACCGAGAGATTTAACAGGACTCTTGGGAATATGCTGCGTTCGTTGTCGCTGAAAGAGAAGGCCAAGTGGCCCCAGCAAATCCAGACCCTGACATTTGTATATAATGCAACGGTGCATGAAGCAACTGGATACGCACCTTTTCATCTCATGTTTGGGCGGGTCCCGAGGCTCCCCGTTGATGTGATGTTCAAACGGGTCCTACATGACCCGGTGGTCGTTGACTATGACAGCTATGTAACATCTCTTATGTCTTACCTCCATGAAGCAGCCGGCATTGCTCAAAGGCATGCTATCAAAGAACAAGACAAGCAAGCCAGAGGTTACAATCGGAAGGTCAAGGGGACTTACCTGAATGTGGGAGATCGAGTACTCCTCGCCAACAAAGGCGAGAAGGGAAAGAAGAAACTTGCAGACAAGTGGGAACCAACAGTCTATACTGTCATGGACAGCAACCCGCAGACTCATGTCTACAAGCTGGAAGATGACAAAGGAAAAACAAAGGTGGTACATCGCAACCTTATCCTGGACATCAGCTTCCTGCCCATAGAGTCTGCTGATGGAGACATGTCAGGAACTGAGGACAGTCTTGATGATTCAGAGGATGAGTGTCAATTGGAGGATCTTATTGACTCTTTGGAGGGGGAGAGTTTGGAGGATAGGACGAGTGCATGGGTATTGAGCGGGGCTGAAGAATCCGCCAGTCACCAACCCTGTGACGGAGTGTCTATGGATGCAGCCCAGTCTGATATAGAGCAAGACTCTTCTGATACAGAGATAGACCGGTCAATGGCACCAGATACAGTATCAGTGATTGATGCAAGCAGTATCCAGTCGTTTCAACCAGTCACAGTGCCAGCAGTTGACACAGCAGACACAGTGCCGGGGGTTGCCACAGGCCATGTCCCAACTGTTATCCCTGACACAATGTTACCAGTTGGGGGACGGGGTCGAGTAAGCCAGGCATCCACACAAGAAGGCGGTGTGTTTAGAACACGTGCTGGCAGGGTTGTTAAGAGGGTCAGCCGCCTAGTAGAGACAATGGCTCAGACGCCGATTATCATGGTTTTTTTTTAAACTTATTTAGTTGGTAATCAAAGTGTCTTCTTGCCCTATTCTGTTCTGAAAGGTTGTCTTATGTTTCATTTTTTCCTGGGATATAGTGACTATTGCATTGTTGTTTTTCTTTTGTTTTGCACTTTGCCGCTGTAAGATGGTACTTAGTGTGTATCCTTGCAAGTGGGACTTAAGAGTAAAGTGGGCCGGGTAGTTTGGTGTACACGGCACCAAGCGATTCTGGGAGGGACTAGGGCTTGCGCAACCCTTTGATTTCTCTAAACCTGTTTGTCAGGTAGCTCTCAAGCTGAATGTGAAGATTAGATCTTAATGTAAACCCATGTGTATGGCCCAGTGTTACTGGTCACGTCCAGTCAGCTGCTCAGGATTTTGGTGTAATTCAGGAGGGGTGAATGTAGCAGGTATATAATATATATGTTATGCATTCCACCAAAATTCCCTCACGTTTTATTTGATTGCTCTATTGTATGTGGCGCAGTGGGAGAGTGGCCGTGCGCGACCCGAGGGTCCCTGGTTCAATCCCCACCTAGTACCAACCTCGTCATGTCTGTTGTGTCCTGAGCAAGACACTTCACCCTTGCTCCTGATGGGTGCTGGTTAGCGCCTTGCATGGCAGCTCCCTCCATCAGTGTGTGAATGTGTGTGTGAATGGGTAAATGTGGAAGTAATGTCAAAGCGCTTTGAGTACCTTGAAGGTAGAAAAGCGCTATACAAGTACAACCCATTTATCATTTATCATATGGAAGCGCTAAAAACTATAACATGGCTGGCAGGGAGAAGACGCAGTCAAAGTGGAGACATGTAAATAAAACCGTAGGGTTGTACAGTATGCCGGTACAAATATAATACATCGGTACTAATTCATTAGTAATTCATTAGTACCGCTGAAAAATACCGGTATTTTTCTTCCGGACATGACAGCGCGCCGTCGTCACATCGTGACATTGCTGGCGCATGTTAGACAATGCACACGCACAATGTACTTACAAGCAGACAAACTGTGGAGACATAAGAGTGAGAATGGATGTATTTTGGCTTAAAAACAAACAATAAACGTGAAGGTTTTCACGCTCAAGCGCCGCTCTGGAAGAGGTGTTTTAAACATGGCTAGCCAGCTAGCAGATAACGCACATCCGTAGTCAGCAGTGTTTTAGCTACTTTTATATCACTAATCATTGCGTCCATGGCGACCAATAAACAATGGTTCTCACAAGTATCATCCCTGCAGTACGAGGAATAACTAAACATGCTTAACTATACACTGTAGAAGGATACAATAGCTCACCGCTACCAGCAACCTGAATGTAAACAATTGCCATGGGTGGAGCTACACAGACCTCGGCTGTAACGATACCAAGTACAAGAGCCGTAAATAGTCGATACTACAATAATTACATTGATATTTTTTATTTTCTCAAAATCTTTTTATATTTTTTTATTGTTTATAAACTCAGGAAATACCAGAGGTGGGACCAAGTCATTGTTTTGCAAGTCACAAGTAAGTCTCAAGTCTTTGCCCTCAAGTCCGAGTCAAGTCCCGAGTCAAGACAGGCAAGCCCCGAGTCAAGTCCAAAGTCAAGACTGGAAAGTCTCAAGTCAAGTCCTAAGTCCTGCATTTTGAGTTTCGAGTCCTTTCAAGTCCTTTTAACCACAGACTAATATATTAACACAGATTGTGTATGCTTTTCAAACGCTGTATTTATTTATTAAAACAAGTGCATTTTAAATTGCAGGAAAGAAAATTTTGCTGACATTGCACTTTATAATAGCACTATTAACCAGTCATTTTAAACATTAACTCATTCCTTTACAGAACAAACACATTGAAAAATAAAGTGCAAATGTACTTATTTGTACAAAAGTGTTAACATTGAAAAAACATGACATATACGTGAACATAACAAAAAAGTTGTACTTTTTATATGTCAGGGCCCTATGCTGCATTGCATTTGCAAAAGACCAAATTAGCCAAGAGTCTGTCAGTCATTTGTGCATGATGGGGGCGTAGTATGATGCCACCATGGCTGAAAACTCGCTCCACTGGAGCACTGGAGGCAGGCACTGCCAAGACTCTCATGGCCACTCGGAACAGTGAAGGAAGAGTCTTCATGTTCAATGCCCAGAACAAAAGGGGGGAGAGAGTTGTTTTGGGTTGGTGCACTACTTGTAAGTGTATCTTGTGTTTTTTATGTTGATTTAATTAAAAAAAGAAAAAGAAAAAAAAAGTATTTCTTGTGCGGCCCGATACCAACCAATCCACGGACCAGTACCGGGCCGCGGCCCGGTGGTTGGGGACCACTGAGGTAAACAACCAACAGTATGTCAGAAAGCTAGCTAAAACGGTACACATATTCATAATATAGTATACATTTTAACTGACCTTTATTTTACTATTTTTGTCTTTTTTTAGGTGGCTAAAATACGCGGTGCTGCTGACCGCTGTCTAACGTTACGTGTGATATATTGACTAACGTAACCCTGCTTAAAAAAAATCACTGAACAAAAAGTATGAATAAGGCAGTGAACTGCAACAGATTCCCGTGTTTGCAATAACGTTATAACGTTAGCAGTGAGTTTACAGCCTCACTGATTTAACTACACAGCAAATAAAAGTCACGTTACTTAGCCAATAAACGTTATCTTACATTCAAAACTTACCGTTCTTTGTGCAACTTCAAATGCCGGACGAAGTTGGAAGTTGTTGCCTCTCCATCAGTAATTTTCGAACCGCATGTGTTGCATACTGCAAACCGTTTTGTGTTGACTACCTCGTAATTTTTATACCCAAACAAAATTATTTTAGGTATCATTTTTTGTTCACTGGCGTGTGGTTTGGACATGTCTTCTTCGTTGGTTGTCCTGCAATTTGATTGGATGAATGCTGTGTGATGAAAACAAAGTAGATCTACCATAATTTGATTGGCTGTTGTACTGAGACCACACCAGCTGACACACGCAACGCTGATAGACAAGTACACAATGAAAAATACGGAGCGCTCCCGAATAACTTTTTCATCTTTGGGTTTTGGGGAAAGTAGCAAGTCATGTCAAGTCATGTCAATTCAAAAGGCTCAAGTCCAAGTGAAGTCACAAGTCATTGATGTTAAAGTCTAAGTCGAGTTGCAAGTCTTTTTACATTTTGTCAAGTCGAGTCTAAAGTCATCAAATTCATGACTCGAGTCTGACTCGAGTCCAAGTCATGTGACTCGAGTCCACACCTCTGGGAAATACATCCCAGGACACAGGATAACTTTAATTAAGATACCAGAATGTATAGTATCACACAAAACTTATGTTAAGTATCCAAACAGACAAGCAAGTGATTATTAAATTTTAACAGAAGTGTAGGTAGAACATGTTAAAACAAAAAGTAAGCAAATATTAACAGTAAATGAACAAGTAGATCAATAATACATTTTCTACAGCTTGTCCTTAATAATTTTGACAAAATAATAGAATGGGAACATGCACTCACTTGACTGGCTTCCTCATTATCTCTCAAAATGGCTTGGGAATCTCCGTGAGATTGATACTATTTTGATCATATCTATTCATGTCATAATCAAATGTATATGATGATAGCTTCCATATAGAGGCAACTTGTTTTTCCACTCTACTGGAATTTTAAAAACCCCAAATGGGAAAAAGAAGAATCCTTGAGAAGGGACCACCAGAAGGGCCGGGGGGGGGATCTTTTTCCGGTACACAACTGGGGCCTCATGTATTAAAGTACCAGTAGTGTGGAAAAACAAGTTGCCTCTATATTAAATCTATTACCATATATATCTGATGTGTGTGTCACGGCGCGGGCTCGAACCTGCTTTTCTCCGACAGCTGGGTCTGCCAGCACCTCCGTTGGCAGTGTGCCGAGACACGCCCCTGCTTGTGCTGGCCGCGTCACCCCCACATGCCGGAAAGACTGTGGGTGATCAGCAATCTGCACACCTGGGACTGATGAGGGAAAGCTGTATAAAGACCAGTGGACCCAAGGATTTTGGCCGGAACTTAATCTTCTGTTCGTAGTAAGCATCCCGTGTCTGGCTTCCCTCCCGTGTGCTTGATCGCTCTCCTGTCTTCCGAGTTCCCTTGTCTGATCTCCCTTGTGTCCTCCCGTGTCTTCCATAATCGAGCTGTGCGCCTTGACTTCCCCTTTGGACTTTGGACTGCCCCCCTCGATCCTCGACCCCCGCTTTGCACACGGACCTCTTGACGTCTGTCTCAGCCCCACGGACCTACCGCTTGTCTCACAAACCTTCTTCTGCTTTGTCCCTCCTCTCGCCCAACACATCACGGTAATACACAAAAATTAATTACACACATAGTCACACACACATACACCCCTTTTGGATTAGTCACACTCTATTTCCTTAGTTTAAGTATTATTGTTTTATTATTTTATATATATATATATATATATATATATATATATATATATATATATATATATATATATATATATATATATATATATATATATATATATATATATAATAAATCATAGTGCTTTACTGCCCCTTGTGTCTGTGCCATCAACTCCCCCTGCAAACATAACAGTATGACACCAAAAGACTTCCAAAGTTTGGGAATAACTAGGTATGATAAAAATAGTATGAATCTCACGGAATTTCCCAAGCCATTTTAGAGTTAATGAGTCTGAGTTAATGAAAATTAGGAACCACAGAACCTTTCCCCATCAACATCAATCAGACTTTGTTAAGCCGACAACGATTACTTTTGGAAAAATTATGATCAGAACCTTATATTTTTGAGCCCCAACAAACAGATACAGCTTTACTCTGATACTATAACATCAACAGCATTGCTAGGTGCAAAACATACAAACTAACCATGATAAAACAAACTCTTACTGTACAATTTCCACTCTCGCTGGGATGCCGAACAATGGGACGCTTACATAATCCTGTTTAGATGAAGATTCAATCACAATCCTCACAAAGGGTTAAAAAAGAGTTTACTGCAACCATCTCGGTGGACGTCAAAATCGACCGGCCTCATGGTCCATGGCCACATTTGTCTACTTCCAGGTGAAATCGAGATGCATGAATTATAACATAGAATGACCTTTTACTAAGTTTGAGATGGAGTAGAAGCAGCTGCCGGCTCAGTGTGTCAACATTAGCAAGCATATCTTTTTTACATAATTTTTTACATGAAACTAATCTGGCTGTGAGCAGTATGAACATGTTTTGTTGTAAGATAACAAGATATATTTATTTTGGGTGTAATCAGAGTCACCCACTAAAGTTGTATGTATCATACTGCAGCGACTATCTTTTCCAACTAGGGATGGGATTTGATAAGAATTTTTGGTTTCTGATTCCACTTTCAGTTCTTCTTATCAATTCCGTTCTTTTTTATTGGTTCTCTTATTGATTCCTATTTGGAAAAATAGAGAACAAACAGGTGGATTATCATTAATTTATATATTTTAGAGGTAACATGACTTTACAAAGCCTACAGTGAGGTCTTAAAGGGGAACTGCTCCTTTTTTGGACTTTTGCCTATCGTTCACAATCATTATGAGAGACAAGAAGACAAAAAGTTTAGCTTTTTTCACTTTCTAACCTATAAAAATTAGCTCGTTCTTGGTGGCTAGCAACCTCATAATCATTTTTAAAATGTATTAAAAAACTGTCAACAATACTTCATTTACGTTTCGTAACCTGTATAATAATCAAACTGTAGCGACATTGTTATTGTAAGGGCGAACACAGAGGAACTCTTTTTCTAGCGTAGTAACACATCGGCGTCCTTTGGTATTAACCGTAAAATATAAACTATGACAAAAGATAAGCTAGCTTTTGTGTACGCACAAAACACATTTGAGTTTATAATGCACAACACTGCGGTAAGTCACCAATCTGTACTGACTGAAAAACATGAACAATCATATTACAGTATCTGTAAAGTATTAGCCCACTTTTCATGTTTTGTTTGTACACAGCTAGCCAGACCTTGACATGCTGCATGTATCATGATCAATATAAAGTGTGACTCACTCGATAGACAGTTGTTTGTTTGGTCCAGTTTGCCGGAGAGTTTTTTTTCCAGTTTCTTTGGGGTGAACATGAAATAGTTTGTTTCCAAATTCCACATTTTGCAGCTTCATTTCGCTTTCACCTCACTCTACCGGCTTCTGTCTCTGCCAGCGTCTACTCTTCCTCCGTGCCTGCCATAATTTATCCTCCTCCGTATGTTTAGCTTCAAAAGGATACGGTTGTGAATCCACATTTGTCCAAAAATAGTTGTCTTTGTTGTCTGTTACCAGGTCTGCCATGATTAGAACACACACACACACAACTTTGTCCATGGAAGTAGGAACACATTTGATGCCAGAAGTCAGACTGCGCTGCTATGGAAACGGAAATCAATGCGCCGAGGAAATCGTTCCACCTGTGCATAAAATGACCAAAATACTGTAAATATTGAACATATCACATATTGTGACGAACGCGTCTGTTACCACATTATATACATACTTGCAGTGTGTATACAAAACATTGATGAAAGGTTTTTAAAGTTGTCTTAGAGGGTTTTGAAGGCTACAACGGTGACTCCCATTAGCCCCATCTTCCAAGCATTTTTATCATCTGTAAAATACTAAAAAAAAAAAAAGACGTGTGTTCTTGTCTCTCATAATGGTTGTGAATAATAGGCAACATTTAAAAAAAAAGTGAAGTTCCCCTTTAAGAGGCACATACTTTCCTATGACAAAACTCGTCTGTTTTGTCATAGGAAAAAATAAATATAAACAAAATATTCTTCTGTAGAATTTAACAAAATAAAATATATGTAGAAACTACACAACAATGTAACATTTAGTAACATTTTCAAAACTTTTAAGTTTATTTTGTCATCTCCCTAGAAAATATACTGATGAAACTCAAAACATTTGAATATCGTGCAAAAGGTTTGTTTAGATTTACAAGGTGAAACTAATATATAATACAGGCTCATAATTAGCAACTCAATATATTGTAGGTCTTCTTTTGATATATTTTTTATGTTTATGGCTTACATTGAAAATCTCCAAAAATGTGGGATTATGATTTATGATCATCAAAATTATAACAAATAAAGGCTTGACATATCTCACTTTGCATGATTGTATATCACATATTAGTTTCACATTTGAAGTTGAATTGCTGACATTAATGTTTTTTTACACAATATTTCAATTTTTTTGAGTTTCATCTTTATAATGAAATGACTGAGTGAAAATTTGGCTCGAGGAAAAAAAACATGCAACTTTTCCCTTACTACAATTGAACATTGACTTACCGAAAATCAGGAGCACTGTGGCAAATAGTTGCAAGCTTTTGACCACAAACTTTGTCTCTGCTCGGTGACATCCGTCATTTGTGGCCCAAGTGTACTCTTTCCTGCCATGATAAAAGGAGACACTAGCGACAGACGTGAACTGGAGCTATTACTACCCGCCTTGAAACCAGTCAGAATTGGAATCTTGTCATGCTCATCTAAATGAGAAGGCATTTATTTCAATTCAACAGGTAATAGTGCTAACATTATTAGTGGTGTTAGTCAATACCTGTTGTATTTACGCCAGATGACTGCTGCTGGGATGAAATTGGAGCGGTTCAAAAACGTGACATTCATTCATTGCATGCTGTGTGTTCAAACATTTATGCATATTTCTCGTATGTCCTCCTCTTGATGAAATAGCAACCTTGCAATTATTACAAATAGGGCTGTTGCAGTCTTTCCAAACTTTGGACTGCTTCTTCCACTTGGGCGCCATGTTGCTGTCTGACGTCACTATGCACGTTGAGTAATGACATCATTCCCGCCTGCAAGAATCTTTAAGGGAATTGTTTAGAAATTGGCAAACGATTTCAAGGAATTGATACACTGGGACTCGATTTCTCTCTAGAGGTGCAGCACTACATTATTTTCGGTCCACTCGTCTGTTTGACCATGCACATCCAGCTTCTTCTTCACGTTCTTCTTGACTCGACCATTTCTTTTTTTATCTCAGCCGCTGTGTTCAGTTCTCTGAGACCACCCAGCGATGACAGTTCGCTGTAATCACGAAAAACAAACACCTCCTACTTACTCATCCTGAATCCTGATTGGGCAGCGTGTGCAGCGTTCAGGCACATGGCGACTTTCAATATGACTTACATATTTAAAATAGAACTTGGCCTGGACAGGGTCTGGGCGTGCCAAGCCCCGCAGAAATCCAGGATCAATTTCAAGTTAATTGTGATGTAAAAAACACATGTGCCTGGATTTGTGCGTGTGCACACATTAATATATCTACATTTTTAATTGCTTACGTGGTTCTCTGGATTTGAACATACGACCATTTTTAGTAGGAAATGTACCTTACTCCTCCTATTACATGATGCACTTGGTCTAAAAATGAGTCTATCTAAGTAAATACATTAGTTAAAAGGTGTCAATTGAATATTTCCACTGAGGTAACATTTTTAACTCTTGCTGTTAGGGCACTTCATAGTACTAGAACCGAAAGAGATTTTTTTTTAGGTTTTAGGGTTCTGGAGGTCAGTAATAAGCCAATGTTTTATGGAGATTCATTTTGTACATACCTGTATAAGAGTCAAGGCCACTGTCCCTCTGATGAGCCTTTGAATCTTGACGTGTGTGCTCTTGCAGCATCCTCTTTGCTGGGTTTTGGTATTGAGAGATGCTGGCAGGCAGAAGAGGGACTTCCACACGAGATGAGGGGTCTTTGTGTTTCACTGTGGGATCCAAACGTCTGAGTTTCATCTGCTTCACTATGAATCCTTGACAGGCTGGGCGATCCATTCATCCATCTGTTTCTTACTGACGAGGTTGTGTCTTGGGAGGCCTGAAACGATACACAGGCATTATGGCATAATTGCCAACCCTCCCAATTTTCCCATAAAATAGGCAGGCACAGAGCTATTTCTCAGCGTGTGTTTATTCCAGCCGGCACGTTAATACACTGTCACACAACATCCGGATTCCCATCATGCATTGCTTCAAAACTACGGCAAGTAGTAATGTCCAAAAACATAATAGAGACGAAGCCGAAGAACGAAGAAGAGACATGGCGACGACGAGTAAGAAGAAGAAGTACGCTTGCAAGTTCCATAATGATTGGAAAAACTAATTTCATTTCATCCAGGACAGCTCATAGGGAAAAGGGTATGCTGCCTGCAAATTCTGTAGATCAAACTTCTCCATTGAACACGGTGGCCGAACGGATATACTCATTCATGAATGGATTATTTATATATATATATATATAGTTCTTCCTCCCACCGTCGTAGCTGGCGCCAATCGGGTGGAGCTTAGCACTTCCAGCTTCCGTGTTGTTTCCTCCCTTTAGAGGGGAGGCTGGAGTGACTTCTCTGTGGCGCATGCCTGGGCAGAAAGTATGGAGATCCTGGGTTGTCCAGTCATCAAGATCCCCCTCTCGGCCGTGACGATGTGGCCCAGAGGAAAGCAAGGCAACACCTCTGGCATCGGCTTGGCTGCAGTAGCTGCCGGCAGGGGGTCAGCAATGACACCCAGCCGCCTCAGGGGCTCCACTCCTGATTTTCTGTCTGGGTTTACTCCCATAGCCTTTCCTTCTCCCAAAGGTACCACAAGGCAGCGGGTGGGGGGCAAAGAGGGATGACGACTATTTGACCCATAGGTGGGGCAGTGGTTGGCGGATGCCAGGGCGAGTCCACACACCGGTGGGCCTGCACACCTCGCCTCTGGGGCCCACTGCTGCTCTTTAACATTGTCATGTTTTAGAATGCATGTAGAAAACTTATAAAGTTGACTATTGGGCTGTAAAATACTCTATGTGATTTTTACTCACTGGATTTGTATGTATGTCTTCTTTCTTTTCTTTTCTTGAATGAAAACACTAAACGTGCAAGAGGCAATTGAATTATAAGAAACAGAGATATAATGACCTGTGTCTTATTAATTAGTCATCTCTTTTACTATTTGGTATTCAGCAGAGTGTTTCCTAACCATGCTCTGTTGAATAATTTTTTTTTTCTTGACAAGCGGCTTGTCAAAGGAGTGACAAAACAGAAACCAGTACTGGGAAGGTGGATTGAAGGTCAGAAAGGTCAACAGCATGAATCCACCGCAACCTGTTATGAATAGTAAAATCTACAAATCTTGAGAACGTGCACTTGCTGTTTTGCTTTACTTTTATCTATGGAGAGAATAAGTGAAGAAGCATAGAGTGTTCAAGACAGTGACGTGCGCTGAGGTTCAAGGGAGGTGAGGCACTTTGGAGTTTTTTTAATTTAATTTCATACGCTTTCATGAATGCTAATGTAGTCCGTGAAGAGGATAACAAGAAAAGAAGAAAATAATTCACTGTCATAAAAAATGTTATAGAATACTTCTTAGTCACATTTATTAACTTTATAAAATTAAAAAAAAACTTTGGGGTCTTACCTTTTGGTGTAAGGGAAGTGCATGCACATATCTTCATTCAGGAAAAGCAATAATTATATAATAATAATAATATAAGGTCTGATCATCTTCTGTTTGGTCTAGAAGTCCCAATTGGAGACGTTTTTAGAGCTTCTATGTATAATCCACCATCTTGGGAGTCAATTTTTTTCATTCACCACAACATCAAAACACCTTTTATATTTTGTTCGTGTAAACATTTTATTGACGACCTTGCAAACAAACACAAATACCCTCACCCTCAGCCAGAGGCTCTGATTGAGGCTTGCTTGCGCGCTAAAGCAGACAGGAAGTGCTCGCTTATTTGTTACACCTCTACAATACAGTCTTATTTTCCCAAGTAAAACATCGAAACAACTTGCCTTACAAAGACAGTAGTTCTGATTGGATTCCCTCCATGATTTATCCCCCGCCCCTCTCACACGTTACTGCATTGGCCAGATTCCTAACTTGTCACCCCCGCCTACATTTTCGCCTCGTTTTTTACTCGGTGTTTAGGTCGAGGGCACTCACTCTGACAGAGCGAAAATATTCAGTGGGGGAGAGGGAGCCATTAGTTCTGAGCCTGTAAGAGGTGACACATGTACCTCTACAGGTGACACTCCACGCTGTGGACGGACCACGTCAAAGTCACGCACACTGTACGGATTTGGGGCCTCATAATCGTGCGTGAATTTCCTACTAAAAATGGTGTATGCTTAAAGGGGAACATTATCACCAGACCTATGTAAGCGTCAATATATACCTTTTGATGTTGCAGAAAAAAGATCATATATTTTTTTTACCGATTTCCGAACTCTAAATGGGTGAATTTTGGCGAATTAAACGCCTTTCTATTATTCGCTCTCGGAGCGATGACGTCACAACGTGAAACGGGAAGCAATCCGCCATTTTCTCAAACACCGAGTCAAATCAGCTCTGTTATTTTCCGTTTTTTCGACTGTTTTCCGTACCTTGGAGACATCATGCCTCGTCGGTGTGTTGTCGGAGGGTGTAACAACACGAACAGGGACGGATTCAAGTTGCACCAGTGGCCCAAAGATGCAAAAGTGGCAAGAAATTGGACGTTTGTTCCGCACACTTTACCGACGAAAGCTATGCTATGACAGAGATGGCAAGAATGTGTGGATATCCTGCGACACTCAAAGCAGATGCATTTCCAACAATAAAGTCAAAGAAATCTGCCGCCAGACCCCCAGGAAAAGAGTGCGGATGAGGGTATGTCTGCAGAATATATTAATGATTGAAAACTGGGCTGTCTGCACTCTCAAAGTGCATGTTGTTGCCAAATGTATTTCATATGCTGTAAACCTAGTTCATAGTTGTTAGTTTCCTTTAATGCCAAACAAACACATACCTAACGTTGGTTAGAAGGCGATCGCCGAATTCGTCCTCGCTTTCTCCCGTGTCGCTGGCTGTTGTGTCGTTTTCGTCGGTTTCGCTTGCATACGGTTCAAACCGATATGGCTCAATAGCTTCAGTTTCTTCTTCAATTTCGTTTTCGCTACCTGCCTCCACACTTCAACCTTCCGTTTCAATACATGCGTAATCTGTTGAAGCCGCTGAAATCCGAGTCTGAATCCGAGCTAATGTTGCTATAAACTTGCTGTTCTATCCGCCATGTTTGTTTGTATCGGCATCACTATGTGACGTCACAGGAAAATGGACGGGTGTATATAACGATGGCTAAAATCAGGCACTTTGAAGCTTTTTTTAGGGATATTGCGTGATGGGTAAAATTTTGAAAAAAACTTCCAAAAATAAGATAAGCCACTGGGAACTGATTTTTAATGGTTTTAACCCTTCTGAAATTGTGATAATGTTCCCCTTTAAATCTAGAAAACGTTGCATGCACAAAAAAAATCAGATACATTTAAGTGTGCGCACATTTCTTTCCTACATCCCAATCAATGTGGAATTAAGCGCACATGTAGGATTGACTGGGCCACTCCCTGTCCACACCCCCAATTAAATTTGCAAATCATATTTAAATCAGCTATGTGACTGAAATTCTATACTTCACACTTTCAGAAAACACAAAGATAATGAGTAAGACAGCAAAAAAGAAGAATTTCACCCACAATGAGGTGCTTATAGCTTGAGTGGAAAAAGGTTCTATATTCCAATACTGAGGCATGATGAACAAAGTGTAAGTAATTGTGTGAATGCTCCAAAGCATTCACACATATGGTTTTCTACTCCAAAATTCATCTATTTATTATTCAACTTCTTCTTCTTCTCCAGATTTTGGTGCGCTCTACCTTCCACATTTTTCACCCGATTCAAACCGTTCTAACTTCAAACTGTTCAGCCTATTTGGGATTTGCGGGCTTTCCCTTGACAAATTCCAAAAATTCCCAGATTTCCCAGAATTCCAGGTTTTCCGGGACATTTTCCCCATTCAAAATGAATTGGCCGTTTTTCAAACTTCCACCATTTCCACATTTTTCAACCTACTCAAACCATTCCACCAGGGGCGTCACTAGCTTTTAAGGACAGGGGGGGCTTAGCCCCCAGGAGATGCACAGGATGTGAGCGAACGTAGCGCACGAGCACAAAACCTCACAAACGACTAACAAAGACTTAGAAATTATTCATTGTTATTATTATTATTTCAGTCGGTTTATTTTCAATCTGTGTTCAGTACAACAACAAACATGGGTTTGCACAGTGACATTTTGTTTACAGCATCAACAAGAAACAGTTACATGCATGATCCTTTAAGATACACTGAAACACAATGAAAGTCATGACATTAGCCTATATGTTATTACTTCACAACACAGAGGCTAATGCCACGACTTTCGCTCACAATACAATAATTGTTTGTTCCCAAATATTTTGAAGTTGCACAGATTACATCTTGGGCACATATGTGACTAAAATGGTTGTAAATTCAAGCCCTGGAAATGTTACTTAATTACTTGAATTAAAGTAATATCTGGATCGGGATAATTTGGCTTATATATAATATATTTATATATATATATATATATATATATATATATATATATATATTATGGCCTCCTCTCTGAGCTGCTACCTTACCGTGGTAGAGGAGTTTGCGTGTCCCAATGATCCTAGGAGCTATGTTGTCCGGGGGCTTTATACCCCCTGGTAGGGTCTCCCAAGACAAACTGGTCCTAGGTGAGGGATCAGACAAAGAGCAGCTCGAAGACCTCCATGACGAATAAAAATAAAGGACCCAGATTTCCCTCGCCCGGACGCGGGTCACCGGGGCCCCCCTCTGGAGCCAGGCCCGGAGGTGGGGCACGATGGCGAGCGCCTGGTGGCCGGGCCTGTCCCCATGGGGCCCGGCTGGGCACAGCCCGAAGAGGCAACGTGGGTCCCCCCTCCAATGGGCTCACCACCCATAGCAGGGGCCATAGAGGTCGGGTGCATTGTGAGCTGGGCGACAGCCGACGGCAGGGCACTTGGCGGTCCGATCCTCGGCTACAGAAGCTAGCTCTTGGGACGTGGAACCTCACCTCGCTGGGGGGAAGGAGCCTGAGCTAGTGCGCGAGGTTGAGAAGTTCCGGCTAGATATAGTCGGACTCACTTCGACGCACAGCAAAGTTCTCTCGAGAGGGGCTGGACTCTCTTCCACTCTGGCGTTGCCGGCAATGAGAGGCGACGGGCTGGGGTGGCAATTCTTGTTGCCCCCCGGCTCAGAGCCTGCACGTTGGAGTTCAACCCGGTGGACGAGAGGGTAGCTTCCCTCCGCCTTCGGGTGGGGGGACGGGTCCTGACTGTGGTTTGCGCTTACGCGCCAAACCGCAGCTCAGAGTACCCACCCTTTTTGGATTCGCTCGAGGGAGTACTGGAGAGTGCTCCCCCGGGTGATTCCCTCGTTCTACTGGGGGACTTCAATGCTCATGTTGGCAGCGACAGTGAAACCTGGAGAGGCGTGATTGGGAAGAATGGCCGCCCGCATCTGAACCCGAGTGGTGTTCTGTTATTGGACTTTTGTGCCCGTCACAGATTGTCCATAATGAACACCATGTTCGAACATAAGGGTGTCCATATGTGCACTTGGCACCAGGACACCCTAGGCCGCAGTTCCATGATCGACTTTGTAGTTGTGTCATCGGATTTGCGGCCTCATGTTTTGGACACTCGGGTGAAGAGAGGGGCGGAGCTTTCAACCGATCACCACCTGGTGGTGAGTTGGCTGCGATAGTGGGGGAGGATGCCGGACAGACCTGGCAGGCCCAAACGCATTGTGAGGGTTTGCTGGGAACCTCTGGCAGAGTCTCCTGTCAGAGAGAGTTTCAATTCCCACCTCCGGAAGAACTTTGAACATGTCACGAGGGAGGTGCTGGACATTGAGTCCGAGTGGACCATGTTCCGCACCTCTATTGTCGAGGCGGCTGATTGGAGCTGTGGCCGCAAGGTAGTTGGTGCCTGTCGTGGCGGTAATCCTAGAACCCGTTGGTGGACACCGGCGGTGAGGGATGCCGTCAAGCTGAAGAAGGAGTCCTATCGGGTTCTTTTGGCTCATAGGACTCCTGAGGCAGCGGACAGGTACCGACAGGCCAAGCGGTGTGCGGCTTCAGCGGTTGCGGAGGCAAAAACTCGGACATGGGAGGAGTTCGAGGAAGCCATGGAAAACGACTTCCGGACGGCTTCGAAGCGATTCTGGACCACCATCCGCCGCCTCAGGAAGGGGAAGCAGTGCACTATCAACATCGTGTATGGTGAGGATGGTGTTCTGCTGACCTCGACTGTGGATGTTGTGGATTGGTGGAGGGAATACTTCGAAGACCTCCTCAATCCCACCAACACGTCTTCCTATGAGGAAGCAGTTCCTGGGGAATCTGTGGTGGGCTCTCCTATTTCTGGGGCTGAGGTTGCTGAGGTAGTTAAAAAGCTCCTCGGTGGCAAGGCCCCGGGGGTGGATGAGATCCGCCCGGAGTTCCTTAAGGCTCTGGATGCTGTGGGGCTGTCTTGGTTGACAAGACTCTGCAGCATCGCGTGGACATCGGGGGCGGTATCTCTGGATTGGCAGACCGGGGTGGTGGTTCCTCTCTTTAAGAAGGGGAACCGGAGGGTGTGTTCTAACTATCGTGGGATCACACTCCTCAGCCTTCCCGGTAAGGTCTATTCAGGTGTACTGGAGAGGAGGCTACACCGGATAGTCGAACCTCGGATTCAGGAGGAACAGTGTGGTTTTCGTCCTGGTCGTGGAACTGTGGACCAGCTCTATACTCTCGGCAGGGTCCTTGAGGGTGCATGGGAGTTTGCCCAACCAGTCTACATGTGTTTTGTGGACTTGGAGAAGGCATTCGACTGTGTCCCTCGGGAAGTCCTGTGGGGAGTGCTCAGAGAGTATGGGGTATCGGACTGTCTGATTTTGGCGGTCCGCTCCCTGTATGATCAGTGTCAGAGCTTGGTCCGCATTGCCGGCAGTAAGTCGGACACGTTTCCAGTGAGGGTTGGACTCCGCCAAGGCTGCCCTTTGTCACCGATTCTGTTCATAACTTTTATGGACAGAATTTCTAGGCACAGTCAAGGCGTTGAGGGGATCTGGTTTGGTGGCTGCAGGATTGGGTCTCTGCTTTTTGCAGATGATGTGGTCCTGATGGCTTCATCTGGCCAGGATCTTCAGCTCTCGTTGGATCGGTTCGCAGCCAAGTGTGAAGCGACTGGAATGAGAATCAGCACCTCCAAGTCCGAGTCCATGGTTCTCGCCCGGAAAAGGGTGGAATGCCATCTTTGGGTTGGGGAGGAGACCCTGCCCCAAGTGGAGGAGTTCAAGTACCTCGGAGTCTTGTTCACGAGTGAGAGAAGAGTGGATCGTGAGATCGACAGGCGGATCGGTGCGGCGTCTTCAGTAATGCGGACGCTGTATCGATCCGTTGTGGTGAAGAAGGAGCTGAGCCGGAAGGCAAAGCTCTCAATTTACCGGTCGATCTACGTTCCCATCCTCACCTATGGTCATGAGCTTTGGGTTATGACCGAAAGGACAAGATCACGGGTACAAGCGGCCGAAATGAGTTTCCTCCGCCGGGTGGCAGGGCTCTCCCTTAGAGATAGGGTGAGAAGCTCTGTCATCCGGGGGGAGCTCAAAGTAAAGCCGCTGCTCCTCCACATCGAGAGGAGCCAGATGAGGTGGTTTGGGCATCTGGTCAGGATGCCACCCGATCGCCTCCCTCGGGAGGTGTTTAGGGCACGTCCGACCGGTAGGAGGCCACGGGGAAGACCCAGGACACGTTGGGAAGACTATGTCTCCCGGCTGGCCTGGGAACACCTCGGGATCCCCCGGGAGGAGCTGGACGAAGTGGCTGGGGAGAGGGAAGTCTGGGCTTCCCTGCTTAGGCTGCTGCCCCCGCGACCCGACCTCGGATAAGCGGAAGAAGATGGATGGATGGATGGATGGATATATTATGGCAAGTCGTTAAGGAAATTAAATATATGGAAGTCTGAATAGAAATGAGAAACGTTTATATATACTGTAAATAAGAAAGACTTAGAGTCCGTCGGCTGATCTGAAAAAGAGCCAAAGCTGTCAAAGAGCTGAGGGACCATCTTCAAATTTCAATGCTGAAACAAATAATGCAAACAATAAAATGTAACTTCCAGGGCTTGAGATTAACGTAGTCCCGTCATCCCGGGGACGTTAAAAAAAATGCACGGGACGAAATTAAATGCTCTCCGGGACGATGGCTTTTAACCATTTTTTTACTTTTTATGTATTTATTCATTTTACATTTTATATTAAATGTCTTGGTTTTTCCTCCCTCTGAAAATCCTATGAAATGTTTAACAAGCCATCCTATAACAATACAACAGCTATTAATGTAACAATACAATAAAACAAATATATTTAATGATGTTTTTTTCATTATTTTAACAATAGGCTAATGTATATTACTTTATATGGATTCTACAAGAAACACAAAACTTAAAAACTAAATTATTTACAATTGCAGACACAAGGTTTCGTGCAGCTTCACTCATTGTAAAGGAAGACGGAAGTCCACGCAGGAGAAAAATGACTACAAAAATGGTGTCTGGGTTTTTCTTTTATATATATATATATATATATATATATATATATATATATATATATATATATATATATATATATATATGAAAGACTTAATATGTATTTATATATATATATATATATATATATATATATATATATATATATATATATATATATATATATATATAAATACATATTAAGTCTTTCATAGATAGGCTCCAGCTCCCCCAGCGACCCCAAAGGGAATAAGCGGTAGAAAATGGATGGATGGATAGAGGATGTTGTGGATCATGTTGACTATTGGTCCTCCTAATTGTCAATCATTCTGGTGATGTTACGTAATTATATATATATATATATATATATATATATATATATATATATATATATATCTCAAATAAAACAAATGGCTTTTCGATAAGCCATTTTTTTATTTTTTTATTTATTACAACGCCAAAATAGGCCTAACAACGCCAATGGTTGTAATTCTGTAGCACTTTGAGATTTGGAATCAAATGTAAAGTAGATTACAAATACAATCTATTATATAAATAAATTATATATATATATATATATATATATATATATATATATATATATATATATATATATATATATATATATATTTATATATATATATATATATATATATATATATATATATATATATATATATATATATATATATATATATATATGTCCTTACGTAACATCACCAGAATGATTGACAATTAGGAGGACCAATAGTCAACATGATCCACCCAGAAATAAATAAAACAAATGGCTTATCGATAAGACATTTAAAAAAAAAAATTCTTAATATTTATTTATATGTATCATTATTCTCTTACTCACCTTTCCAGTAGAGGCCTCTCCCCTCTCACTTTATGTGCTCCTCTGCCCTGACTCCTACAGGTCAATAGGGGTTGTGGAGTGATTATTATTATTATCTACTGATGATAGTCATACGTGAATGAGCTCAGCTCCTGTTCTCCTCCATGTGTAAAGTGAGAAACACAGCTGATGCTCCAGAAGGAAGTAACCCCAAAGATAGCAAATGGTAAAAAAGAGTGCACATTTTACTTTATAAATAACCAGGACCTTCATGATGCATTTCAGGCTAACTAGCTAACTAAGTAGCAGCATTGTTTTAGAGTGGGAAAGTAACATTTTGTCAAACACAGACCTGATGTAAAGTGGAGCTAATACATTTTAATACAAGCAGTGATGAATATTCACTTTCTTGAAAAAGTTTCTTATGTCCATTTTGCATCCGTTCACGTTCTTGTTCTGCAGTGGTGTGCTAATGTGCTTTGTACAACTGCAGGACCGCAAGGAAGGTCGCAGAGAAAATGCAGACTGGATTTTGAGTGATGTCGGCATTTTCTATATGAACAAGTGGAATGGATTGGATACTGACGCACGAAAGGGGCTCACTACCTTACGCTATGAAGTGAGGGGAAACTGAGTGAATAATGACAGGTTATATGATTATTTATTTATTTATTTATTATTTTTTTATTGTTTTATTTATTTTTTTATTTTTTGTCCTGTCCAGCTTCTCAGGCAAATCATATAGTTGATGTAGATGCCCATGTCGGCTGTTCAGATTTACTTTACAAAAGAGAAGTGTAGGATACTTCTCTTGTTGCCTTATTTGTATTTGACTTTATTAAATGTATTTATATTATCATTTAGTGCAGCCGGGCCGGAGCAGGAGGGGATAGAACGAGAAAAAAAAGAAGACAGAGGGGGAAATTGTGGGGACAAGAGGGGGATTAGACAGAGAGACAAAAACAACAACAGCAAACAACAACAACAACAACAATAGAGCAACATCAGCAAATACGACATGTACAAATATGATGGTAAAGTAAAAGCAAATAAGCAGTTAGCGAAAAATAAAAAAAATACAGAAATGACAATGAGCATTATTACACTACAAATGGATCAATACAAATACCAATAGAAATAGCGCTATTGATAATGAACAATACCAATAATTTACCTTTATTATCAACAATACAGTTGTTTAAATGCAACAATACATATACGTAATGATAACTTGAGATACGAAAGAATGCAGAAAAATGGAGGGGGAGAAAGAGAAGCAACCTACATTAACCTTGTAGATTGTTATAGTAACAATAAGTTAAGCTTTGTCAGTGTGCCATGTGTTACACCCAGTTTACCCTAGGGCAACAACGTTAATATATGTTTGATGAAACGTGATTATGTGCATGAGTGTAAGTATGCATATGTACTTGTATATGTACAGAATGTGTATGTGTTTGTACAATGAATGTATATGTACAGAATGTGTATATGTGTTTGTACAGTGAATGTATATGTACAGTATGTGTATGTGTATGTTTGTATATTGAATGTGCGTGTGGATGTACGAACTTTAGGTATGTAAATATGTACTGTATTTGTGTATGTGTGTGGGAGCGTAGGTACCGATGTACGTATGTGAGCATATGTGAATTTGTATGTACAATACATTCGATTCCCAGAGTGCGTGGGAGCCAGAGCACGGCCCCATCACCCCCGAGAGCCCAACCCACAAACAGTAGGCGTGGTGCCCAGGGAACCAGGGACCACCGCCCCCACGCAGCCAAGCCGGCCAGCGACAGGAACCCCAGAGCCCGGCCCACCGTACCGCCCACAAGGGCCAGCAGCATTGATTATTTATTTAAACTCATATTCGGGCCACTTTATAATGAATATGTCGGCATATATTTTTTATTTTTTATTTTTTTAAACCAAATTATTTAGGGGGGTTTAAGAATATTTTAGGGGGGGCTTGAGCCCCCCTAAAATAGGCCTAGCAACGCCAATGCATTCCACCTTCAACACATTCCACCATTCTGGAAATTCAAACTCCTCCCACATTTTTTAACTCACTTCAACTGTTCCACCGTCAAAACATTCCTTTTAATCAGGACAAAAACGAAGTTGTTTTTTGAACTGGAAAAATTCCCGGTTTTCCCGAAATTACGTATTACTAGTTCTCATTTCAACTTGTTACGACTAACAACATTTCTCCACCGATTTGCAAATTTTCAACACCAACTCATCCAGACCATTCGGTTTTACAAAAATGTTCCAGAAATTCCCAAATTTTTGAGAAATTCCCATTGAAATCAATGGGACATTCTTCAAAGTTCCAACATTTTTCATGTGATTTAAACTGTTTCAACTTAAAAATATTCAGCCTGTTTGGGAATTGTGTGCTCTACTTCAACAATTCAAAATTTTTTCCAGGATTTCAGTTCAACTTCAGCATTGGAGCATTCACACGCAATTCCTTCAGGAATTGCCTCATCTAGTTAGGAGATGATCTTGTACACTAAAGTTCAACTGACAACATTTAAAACAGTTAGCAGATTGTATTACACTTGGAATATTTTGTTCCATGTAGCATCCATCACCTTAACAACTATGTCTGTGACTACAGTAAATTATAAATGATAAATGGGTTGTACTTGTATAGCGCTTTTCTACCTTCAAGGTACTCAAAGCGCTTTGACACTACTTCCACATTTACCCATTCACACACACATTCACACACTGATGGAGGGAGCTGCCATGCAAGGCGCTAACCAGCAGCCATCAGGAGCAAGGGTGAAGTGTCTTGCTCAGGACACAACGGACATGACGAGGTTGGTACTAGGTGGGGATTGAACCAGGGACCCTCGGGTCGCGCACGGCCATTCTTCCACTGCGCCACGCCGTCCCTAAAGTACTAAAGCCAAAGAAAAGGCGTTAATGAATTTGTGTATTCATTTCTCAATATAACAGGAGATTAGTACATATAATGGTATGGAATGTGGTGCAAAGGATTGTTCAGTGAGATTTTAGTGCAATCAGTGGTACACAAAATAATAGAAGAGTACAAAACAATTTGAAAAAAAGAAAATAAATAATTCATTCAAATACCCTCGAGGACCTCGGTGGTATAATTAATATAAGTTTTGTTGATAGTCTGTATGGTAACAGAAAGCACGAACAAAGCCATTTAAAGTAAATATATTTTAGAATCATACCAGAGGTCTTTATAGCTTCTTCCTTCCTTCTAGTTTGTGTTATTTCACTATCTGAACTGAGGCTGACTGATGTGCTTCCAGCAGTTTTCTTAACTTCTGTCCATTAGATTCCGCTCCTGGCATAAATAGACCTTTGCCTACACCTCGCCAGATGTCTGACATTTTCAGAACGTTTGACGCAGATTTTGTGTGAGGCGATGTTGTCAAGATTATGACAATTTCCAACCTTTGCTCAGGACACAGAGATGAGAAAAATGTGCAGTGACTGACAGGTTTAAGAAATGTAAAAATTGTGTTATAAGAAATGTAAAAGCTTGCATAATGTCAGAAGCTATGTTTTTGTCACGTATTGTGTTATTTGATTAGCCACAGATAAGACAGAATTACTGGCACATCCGTCCTACGGCAAATTTTCTGATTGAAGTTGGCATGTTCTGTTTCTATGAATGCTGAAAATAGGGAAAAAACAACAAGTCATCATTGCTGCTTGATTTTAACAATTACGGATGCAGAACATTAGGTTACTCGAATAATGTGCCTCAGTTTCCTCTTGAGTAATATTTTTGCAATGACAAACAGTCATGCCGACAAGTAAATACAGTGATAACTTATTCAAAACGAACACAAAAGCATTTTTCCCCAATTTATCGCAGCGGAAAAGTAATGCAAATTAAATAAATTTTTTCAGACACCAACAGATGTTAAAAAAAACACTTTCAATTAAGAACCATTATAGTTTTACATGAAAAAAAACAATTTAAAATGACATATACATGACAAATAAAAGGGATTAAATAAATCAATCAATCAATGTTTATTTATATAGCCCTAAATCACAAGTGTCTCAAAGGGCTGCACAAGCCACAACGACATCCTCGGTACAAAGCCCACATAAGGGCAAGGAAAAACTCACCCCAGTGGGACGTCGATGTGAATGACTATGAGAAACCTTGGAGAGGACCGTATATGTGGGTAACCCCCCCCCCCTATAGGGGAGACCGAATGCAATGGATGTCGAGTGGGTCTGACATAATATTGTGAGAGTCCAGTCCATAGTGGGTCCAACATAATAGTAAGAGTCCAGTCCATAGTGGGGCCAGCAGGACACCATCCCGAGCGGAGACGGGTCAGCAGCGCAGAGATGTTCCCAGCCGATGCACAGGCGAGCGGTCCACTCCGGGTCCCGACTCTGGACAGCCAGCACTTCATCCATGGCCACCGGACCTGTGCCCCCCCCCCCACACAAGGAAGAGGGGAGCAGAGGAGAAAATAAAAGAAACGGCAGATCAACTGGTCTAAAAGGGGGGTCTATTTAAAGGCTAGAGTATACAAATGAGTTTTAAGATGGGACTTAAATGCTTCTACTGAGGTAGCATCTCTAATTGTTACCGGGAGGGCATTCCATAGTACTGGAGCCCGAATAGAAAACGCTCTATAGCCCGCAGACTTTTTTTGGGCTCTGGGAATCACTAATAAGCCGGAGTTCTTTGAACACAGATTTCTTGCCGGGACATATGGTATAATACAATCGGCAAGATAGGCTGGAGCTAGACCGTGTAAGATTTTATACGTAAGTAGTAAAACCTTAAATTCACATCTTAAGTGCACAGGAAGCCAGTGCAGGTGAGCCAGTATAGGCGTAATATGATCAAACTTTCTTATTTTTGTCAAAAGTCTAGCAGCTGCATTTTGTACCAACTGTAATCTTTTAATGCTAGACATAGGGAGACACGAAAATAATACGTTACAGTAATCGAGACGAGACGTAACGAATGCATGAATAATGATCTCAGCATCGCTAGTGGACAAAATGGAACGAATT
Organism: Nerophis lumbriciformis; assembly: GCF_033978685.3. Classification (NCBI taxonomy): domain Eukaryota; kingdom Metazoa; phylum Chordata; class Actinopteri; order Syngnathiformes; family Syngnathidae; genus Nerophis; species Nerophis lumbriciformis. The sequence goes on from NC_084553.2 coordinate 28,006,504, forward strand.
TTAGCGATATTACGGAGATGAAAGAAGGCCGTTTTAGTAACACTCTTAATGTGTGACTCAAACGAGAGAGTTGGGTCAAAGATAATACCCAGATTCTTTACCGAGTCGCCTTGTGTATTGTTTGGTTGTCAAATGTTAAGGTGGTATTATTAAATAGATGTTGGTGTCTAGCAGGACCGATAATCAGAATTTCCGTTTTCTTAGCGTTGAGTTGCAAAAAGTTAGCGGACATTCATTGTTTAATTTCATTAAGACACGCCTCCAGCTGACTACAATCGACGTGTTGGTCAGCTTTAGGGGCATGTAGAGTTGGGTGTCATCAGCGTAACAGTGAAAGCTAACACCGTATTTGCGTATGATGTCGCCTAGCGGCAGCATGTAAATGCTGCAAAGTGCAGGGCCAAGAACCAAACCCTGGGGAACTCCACACGTTACCTTAACATAGTCCGATGTCACATTGTTATGGGAGACGCACTGCATCTTGTCAGTAAGATAAGAGTTAAACCAAAACAAGGCTAAGTCTGACATACCAATACATGTTTTGATACGCTCTAATAAAATATGATCGACGGTATTGAAAGCAGCGCTAAGATCAAGAAGCAGCAACATAGATGACGCATCAGAATCTATCGTTAGCAATAGATCATAAGTCATTTTTGGGAGGGCTGTCTCCGTAGAGTGATTTGCTCTGAAACTGGATTGAAAGGGTTCACAGAGATTGTTGGACACTAAGTGTTCATTTAGCTGCTGTGCAACAATCTTTTCGAAGATTTTCTAAATAAACGGAAGGTGGGACACCGGCCGGTAGTTTACCATGAGGTCAGGATCGAGGTTAGGTCTTTTGAGCAGAGGATGAATAACCGCTTTTTTGAATGCTAGGGGAACAGTGCCAGAGGAAAGTGATAAGTTTATAATATTTAGCACTGATGGACCTAATAATACAAAAAGCTCCTTGATAAGTTTCCCAGGAAGTGGGTCAAGTAAACATGTTTGTTTTATCCCATTTACACGCCTTAACAATTCCTCTAATGTTATTTCATCAAAAAAAGAGAGACTATTTTGGAGGGCAGTATCCGTCGTATATACAGTCGTATCTGTGTTAATAGAACCCAGTTGTAGCTGGGATGCGTTGTCTTTAATCTCCTTTCTAATGAGTTCAATTTTCTTATTAAAGAAATTCATAAAGTCATCTGCCGAGTGGGTGGAGCTACTGGGAGGAGTCCCTTGTTGGGTTAGCGATGCTACTGTACTAAAAAAAAATTTAGGATCGTTTTTGTTGAGGCGGATGAGATTTGAGTAATATTTAGCTTTAGCTAAGGTAAACATACGTTTATAAGTTATTAAACTATCACTCCATGCTTGATGGAAAACCTCAAGCTTAGTCGCACGCCATTTGCGTTCCAGCTTTCTACATGATAATTTATGAGCTCTAGTTTGTTTTGTAAACCATGGGGTACGCCTTTTAGGGGCCCTTTTTAGCTTTAACGGCGCTATACGATCAATGGTTTCACGCAGGGCGTCGTTAAAGTTGTTAGTGAGGTTATCAATAGAGCCCACATAATTTGGGAATGGTGCCATTACCGAAGGCAGTAGGCCAGCAAGAGTCATCGTTGTGGCAGCATTAATATTGCGGCTGCTATAGCAGTTATTATTATTAGCTTGTTGACAATGAGTCAGAACTTTGAATTTTATAAGTAATGATCGGACATTACTTTAGTATACGGGAGTATCATTACTTTGGAGGTGGTGACGCCCCTGACAAGCACGAGATCTATGTATTACCATTGCGATGTGTGGGTTCATTTATTATTTGTGTAAGACCACAGCTATCAATTATAGTCTGGATCGCCACGCACGGAGGGTCCGATGGGGTATTCATATGGATATTAAAGTCCCCCATTATGATTATATTGTCGGCGTGCATCACTAGATCAGCAACGAACTCTGAGAATTCACTGATAAAGTCCGAATAGGGTCCTGGGGGGCGGTAGATAACAGCCGGGTAGAGAGGCAGCGGTGCGACAGACCTCATAGTAAGCACCTCAAATGATTTATATTTATTATTTAGGTTAGGGGTAAGGTTAAAGTTTTCATTGTATATTAGTGCGACCCCCCCACCCCGTTTAACGGGACGGGCAATATGCGCATTCGTATAGTTAGGAGGATATGCCTCATTCAGCGCAAAAAAAATCGTCTGGTTTGAGCCAGGTTTCGCTGAGACCAATGACGTTAAGATTGTTGTCTCTAATGACCTCATTAACTAATAATGTTTTGGAAGACAATGATCTTATGTTTAAAAAGCCCATATTATAGGTAGGGGGCTGTTTTGAGGAGTTTTTGTTGAAATTATCGGTAGTAGCAATATTAATAATGTTGCGTTTATTATGCATAGTGCACTTTAAATAATTTCGACCATATCTAGGAATTGATATGACAGGAATTTTCAAATTGTTTGCTAGGTGCTGCGATAAACTGAACGCATCATAATTTGCCACCTCAGTAGAATGCATGTCTACCTCTGACAGTCACTACAGAAAAAACATTATGTGAGTTGTGTATTATTCTAAGAATTGCTATGTGTGCAGGGATTATCCAGCCTGGCGCTGGCTAGTTCTAGCTTAACTGACTCCTCACCCGAACTAGCAGACTCTATAATTGCCTGTGACCGGGCTTGCTCTAGTGTAGTTAGTGAAGTGTGACTCAAACAGAAATCTATGTGCTAGCCAAGATGATGGCGCCTTCCTGAAGGCCGTCTCTCATCAGCAAGCCTGGTTTGCCCCAGAAAGAGGGCCAATTATCAATAAACGTTAGTCCCTGTTCTCTATAGAAGCTAGCCAGCCACTTGTTAAGCGAGACTAATCTGCTATATCTCATCATTGCCTCTCGCAGGCAGGGGGCCAGAGACAATTACTCGATGACTGGGCATCTTTCTCGCAAGATCATAAATCCTGGCTATATTTCTCTTTGTAATCTCTGACTGTCTCATTCTAGTGTCATTGGAGCCAACGTGTACAACTATGTTCGCATAACTAGTGGTGCGATTCGCCTGTCGTACGTGTTTACTAGGCCTGTTGCGAGTTAGCTCCCTAAGATTAGCTTCAATGTCAGGTGCTATGGCCCCGGGAATACACTTAATTGTCCCCTATGACTAAGGTGTGGTGCCCGGTAGACTGAGGTATAGGACTAGCTAAAGGGCTAAATCTATTATGCGTCTCAACCGGTTCCCCATAACTTATAGGCCGCTTAGGACTGCTATAAACTGGGCTAGTTAGCTCACTACAGCTAACGCTAGCAGATGTGTCCGCAACATCTAGAGTTACGAGATTACTCTGCTCTAACTTGCGGACACGGCCCTCTAGCAGAGCCAGTCTATCCATGAGTAAGGTGCACGAAGCGCAGGAAGCCATACTCACTGTATTTTCTGTCACCGAGTGAAGTTCCTGCTGTCTTCAGGAAAGTGGTTGCGATGTGTGGGGAGTAGAGTCCTTCTGACTGGCGCCGCCTTTCTCCGCGTTAGCTTCATTAGCTTAACAGCTAGCTAGCTGAGGAAAGGGTGGTGAGACAGAGATCGGGTGATTTCCAAGTTAAATAGGACTACTAAATATGTTTGGGAAATAGTAAAGAAAGCTGCAAAACAATTAAAAGTGTCACAATTCACTTAAATGTGGAACATAGAAACCCAAGGATGCAGATGGATTGTGAGTAAACAGTTCTTTACTTAACGAAAAAAGCACTCACAACAATGATCCAAAAATAGAAGATAACAAAAAAACGACGCTGCGAAAAAGAGAACAGAAAAAGAGCACCGTGACAAAAAGAACAAAAGCTAATATACAAAACTAACTAAACTTGGGTTGGAGTTGCAAGACGTGCAAACTATCATAGTACATACTGTTGCGTTTTGGACCAGATGTTCCTCCCAGGGAATTTAAGTTGCTGGTCACTCCCAAGTTCTTTTGATGACACATAAGCTGAGTTCAATTTGACCACCAGACAGAATGGGTATTTTGTGATTTATTTTCAAAGCTTTGAAAATAAACGTGAGACCAATCCAGTACAGCAAGCGTTCCCTAGCGCAGCTAAGATGATCTAATCTAAAATACGGAAAACTTCTCTTCTATAATGTGTCTCTCGCCCCCACCCTCGTTGTCTCTCCCTCCAGCCCAAACACATGCCCATTGTCCTCCTCAACTGGGCACAGGAACAGATAAGGAAAATCTATCATCCTTACATTCCTAAGCTTCAAGGTTGGCACACAGTACTTGCAGACAACCAAAAGAGAACAAATGGAAGAACACTAGCTGTTTTGTAATATGACTATGAAATTAAAGAAGTAACACATAAATATAGATATATGTAAATATCTGCCTCCGACAATACCAAGCTGGATGGCACTGGAAATAGCCAAGAAGGTAAGTAGCATAAATACAAGGAGCATAGGGGTCTTCAAACAAAGAAAGTCGAGGAGTGGAATAGCTGAGTGCCATTAGGCTGACCAGGTGCTGCTTAAGTAGTGCTGGTGAGATTGGACACAGCTGTGCACGTCTCACAGCTCCGCCCACAGGGAAACACAGGAACTCTGAAGAAGACAAAAAGTAAGAGCAGGTCTGCTGCACCAACAAAGGAAAACTGAGCATACAAACCACAAGGTGGCAGCAGGCGGTGACAAAAAGCACACAGATATAACGACACTTGGCTTTTTCGCAGCAGCAACAGCGAGCAGTGGTATGGTGGTACCACTACTTAAAGGGGAACTGCACTTTTGGGGAATTTTGCCCAACATTCACAATCCCTATGTGAGAAGAGAACACACATATATTCCTTGTTTTATGCATTTCAACTCGTAAATAAATGCTAGCAAAAGTGGAGATAATAGGATTCACTCTTTTCCGCCCATAAAGCACTCTAAAAAACATTCAAAAACCTCCATCAACGTTTTACACACATGCTGTAAGTATGTATGTAATGTAGGAACAGGCACATTAATAATAACATGTAATATTTACTACATATTTTGATCACTGTAAGCATACAGCGAAGCATTAATTTTAGACGTGTCATAACATTGGCTATTTCCTTCAACTACAACAACTACTACTATTCATGGCAGACTTCATGAGAGTCAAGAAAGACTACATTGGGAAAAATGATGATCCAAAACCTTACATTTTTGAGCCTGGATACAAGAAAGATGAGCGACAAGTGTGTGCTAAACAGATCCAGCAAGGAGCACTATTTTAAAGTGCTAAACAAGAAATACAAACAATGTACATAATAAAACATTCACTTACTGTGCAATGGCGACTGATGGAATGTTCATAACTTCCCGTTTGGATGGAGAAGTAATCCTAATACTTAAAAAAAAATAAAGAAGTTTGGAGCAAACAAAAGTCTGTTTGTGTTTTTCTCACCGTTTTGGGGTCTAAGTTGTATGTCAAGGCTGAGCAACTTCTTGGTTTATGGCAACAATTTTCTACTATCCAGGTGAGAAATTAACTTTTACCAACTCAGAGGCGATGCAGCAACTCACTGGCTCAATATGTCAATAGCTGCATAAGATAGTTACCTCTATGTGATCACGGCGTGGCACACCTATGCGCGGCACACTTATGCGCGGCATATACAGCATACCCACTTTCTGCGCCACTGCTGGTGCATGCTTGCACATTGTTTTGAAGAAACACTGTCATCGAATTGATGGGCAAGATGGCGGCCACATGGTAGCAGGCTGAGTGTGACGCATCTCGCTCTTTCATGCCTAATTAACCTTAAATCCGCCGATACTAACTCTCTCCTAACAACACATTAAACCAATAAGTTTGCTGTTTGCACATGTTTATTTTCTGATTCCTCTAAAAATGCCGAAAACTAGAGGAAATCAGACTGATGCGGAACCCGAACTGTCAATGGCGTCTTTGACCACTTTGCTCGAGTCCCATCGGGAATCTCTATCGAAAGATTTCAAAACTTCGCTCGCAGCTATAGAGAGCAAACTGGACGAAGTACAAGCCACAGTGTCTGCGAACTCTGCCAAACTCCTAAATCTTGACATTACGGCTAATGACATGGAGAGCCGCGTGCGAACTCTGGAAACATCCACTACAGCACTAGCAGGCAAAAATACCAAACTGGCAGTCAAAGTTTTAGACCTTGAATATCTGCCGTTTCTCAGAATAATTGGCTTACCTGAATCCATTGAGGGTCCACAACCTACTGCTTTCTTCTCCAACATGCTGGTGGAAGTCTTCAGCGACATCTTGGACTCCCCACCCGAATGCAAGCGCGCCCACAGGTGCCTCGCCCCCAAACATCCAGCAGGCCAGCGACCGAGACCGGTTATCATCAAGCTCCTCAGGTTCCAGGAAAAGGACGCGATTATCCGGGAAGCCCGGTCCAAGAGAGGAAAGCTGAAGTTCTGTGGTCACTCTATCTTGGTCTTTAAGGATTATCCACTCGAAGTTGTCGATCAGCGAAAGGAGTACAGCGATGTCATGTCGAAGCTCTTTAAGTTAGGTCTCAGACCTGCCCTGCGCTACCCGGCCAAACTTTCCATCATGGTGGAGACAGGCAGGAGATCCCTCTCCTCGGTCGATGAGGCTAAGGCATTCATCGCGACCCGGGCAGCGAGCTGCAACTTGGGTGTTGAACCAGCTACTGAGGCGGCAAACGGCTAAAGTGACTTGCTACACGGTAAGGCTAATGTTAGCTAGCTAGCTAACACACCATAACTTTCTTGGAGCAGAGTAACATTAACATTAACATACATCTCTCCTAACTGATTTACCAGCCCACGCCTTCACGTTGCGCTTTAAAGTCAATATGTACAATCCCATGCGTTGATGTTCCTCATATTGTTCACAGCGTTTGTTGCTGTTTTGGTTTTCTCTGAAGTGAAATTAGCGCAGTCTACACCTGGCTCTGATACACACGTGACATTCTTGTTATTGTTTTGGTCTCGTATTGGCCGTAATTTCTTTTTACCCCACTGGGTGGCGCTGATGTGCCTCGGAACTGGTCCAAAACCTGACTGTTAGTTGGAACCCCTCCTTTTTGGTAGGAAATTTTACGTTTTCGTGGGACTCATACGCCCATCGGGGTGACTACGCGTGACATTTGGTGGGTTGTTGGCGGGTTGAGGGAGGTGCGTGAATGTTTATTTTCTCGGCATGTCATGTCATATTCATACATTGAAGGGGATTGATGCGATTTTTATGCTAAATGGAAGCAGCATTTTCCAGTATGTATGGTACGAGTGTGTGTGAATGGGAGTGTCCATGTATGAGTATATACTATTTGAATGCCATCCCAGCAGGCAAACCTGACTACTTTCATACATTAGTTTATGGGTTTTGAAGACCTTGACACAGTTGGAGATTTACAGCACTGCATTAGTATTGAGAATAATATAAACTGCAATGTCTATGACCCTGAGCAATTAAAGTCCTTATATGATCTTTATGATTACTCATTTTTACATTTGAATATTAGAAGCCTGAATAAACATCACACTGATTTAGTCTCTCTACTTTCCAATATGAGCTGTATGTTTAACTTTATTGCCTGTAGTGAATCGTGGCTTTCTGAGTCCTCATATATTGATCTGTTTAGACTGGATGGATACAATTTACATGTAAAAAATAGACCCAGTGGAAGAGGTGGAGGTGTGTGCCTCTATGTCCAGAACAATCTTCATGCCAAAGTATGCAACATCACCCTAGAAGATGATCTCTGTGAATCGTTGTTCATGGAGATCAACAACAAAGGAAAAAAGTTAATTGTTGGAGTACTCTATCGTTCTCCTGACTCACCTCTTGACACTTTTCTTTCCAAATTGGATGAACTATTACTCAGTCTAAATAAACTAAACAAAAACTGCATCCTTCTTGGAGACTTTAATATTGATATTTCCAAGGACGATGGAGCAAAACTGAACTTTATCAACATGTTACATTCTTCTTCCTTCTTCCCCACATTTAATAGGTTCACTCGAGTCACAGATGCCTCAAAAACAATAATTGATAACATTATTACTAACATCTGTAATACAAAGCTCGTGACAGGGGTGGTGCAATCCGATATCACAGACCACTTTCCCATTATACTATTCTTTGACTCTGGCAAAACTCCCGCCCCCCCCACCTCCTAAAGGTAAAACCAAAATACTCAACAATACAACTCGACAACACCTAAATAATAATCTGCTTGCCAGGCAATGAGACTCTGTGTTTAATTGCACCTGTCCTGATGCTGCATATGAAAATCTGATTAAAATGATTCAAGATGCTATTCAGGAAACAATCCCTGAAAAAACTATCAAAAATCATACCTCAGAAAAAAATCCCTGGATTACAAGGGGGATCTTAAAGTCCATCAGACAAAAGAATAAACTCTACAAATGTTATATTTTGAACCCTCCCACTGTCAACAAAGAAAAATACACAAATTATAGAAATAAATTAACTCATATTATCAGGAAAAGTAATCGCAACTATTATTTTGAACTATTACAAGCATCGCAGGGGGATTGTAGGAGAACATGGAACGTGTTGAATATTGTTCTCAACAAGGGACATAAGGCCCCTGTTGTTCCGAATACAGGGTCAAATAGGGCTGATCTTGCCAATAGTTTTAATACCTTTTTTGCTTCTATTGGGGAAAACCTATCTAGTAAAATAGGTCAACCTCCAGGGTATTCCTTTAAAGAATTTTTATCAGGCAGCTACCCTAGCTCCTTTTTCATGCAGCCAACCGACATCAATGAGCTTTATACGATCATTATGGACCTAAAGTCATCACATACAGCTGGAGTGGACGGGATATGTAGCAAAATCTTGAAAGCCATAGCAAATGTGATCATAAATCCTCTTTGTCACTGTATAAACCTGTCACTTAGTGCTGGCATTGTACCCAAAATGTCCAAAGTGGCAAAAGTAATCCCAATTTTTAAATCAGGTGATAAAAATAATATGAACAATTATAGGCCAATTTCAATTTTACCAACATTTTCAAAAATATTTGAGAAAGTGGTCTATAACCGACTGAATGGCTTTCTGGAAAAACTAGATATCCTTGTCCTCTTCCAATATGGTTTTCGTAAAAAAAGCACCACCTGTACGGCTATACTCGACCTCTTGGAAAAGCATACTTGCCAACCTTGAGACCTCTGATTTCGGGAGGTGGGGGGTGGGGGTGGGGGGCGTGGTCGGGGGTGGGGCGGGGAGCGTGGTTAAGATATATATATATATATATATATATATAAGAAATACTCGACTTTCAGTGAATTCTAGCTATATTTATATATATATATAATATATATATATTTTATTACATATATATGTATATGTATATATATATATATATATATATATAAATAAAAGAAATACTTGAATTTCAGTGTTCATTTATTTACACATATACACACACATAACACTCATCTACTCATTGTTGAGTTAAGGGTTGAATTGTCCATCCTTGTTCTATTCTCTGTCACTATTTCAGAACACACACATTATACAAATATACATTATAAAATCAATAAGAAAACGGGAGCTCTAATTTGGGAGTCTGAATTAGGATCAGAAGTTCCTATATAAACATTGCGCACTCACGTCGCCTTTTTGTATTGATTACTGCAGCTGTGCACTGGATACATTCACAAATACAAACTACAACTCACAAACACTTTAGAGTTAGACTCCACCATCAGAATGTGTACTTAAACTTATAAAGATCACATGGATATTATTCAGTGAGTTGATTCACCAAAACAAACCTGTTATACAGGAGGAAAAAGCACACAGGACGTTTCAATTGTTCACAGACTGGTCGCTCTCATCAGAATGACAAGACACTTCCGGTCTGCAGGTGATAGCATTCAATTGGGAAGAAACGCCCTACTGCCCCCTACTGACCAATGTGAATACTGATAAATGTGGAATGACAGCTCCAAAAACGAATTCAAACCACAAAATAAAATAAATAAATCAACACAAAAATGTGACACATTATGGGTGGGTCACATATGCATGTACAGTAGATGGCAGTATTGTCCTGTTTAAAAGTGTCACAACATTGCTGTTTACGGCAATGTTGTGAACAGGCTGTCAACACGTCACTCAGGTCCGCATGGAGCTGGAGGGGGCGTGGCTTCCAGCTCCGCCTGAATTTCGGGAGATTTTCGGGAGAAAATTTGTCCCGGGAGGTTTTCGGGAGAGGCGCTGAATTTCGGGAGTCTCCCGGAAAATCCGGGAGGGTTGGCAAGTATGTGGAAAAGGTCAATGACTGTATTGAAGAAGGAAAATGCGGTATTGGCATTTTTTTGGATCTGTCCAAGGCCTTTGACACAATAGACTTTGAGATCTTATTGTATAAGCTATATCACTATGGTGTCAGAGGGGTACCTCTCGATTGGTTCCGCTCTTACCTATACGGAAGGCAACAATGTGTATGCGTCAATGATCACAATTCACCCTGTATGACCATAAATTATGGGGTTACCCAGGGATCCATCTTGGGGCCTCTCCTTTTTATCCTATACATAAATGATTTTGTAAACTCCTCCGAAACTTTTCATAGAATAATTTTTGCTGACGATACAAATTTGTTTACCTCACACAGGAGCCTACACAATCTACAAGTAACTGTCAATTCAGAGCTTGTGAAAGTGGATTCTTGGTTCAAATGCAATAAGCTCTCACTTAATGTAAATAAAACAAATTGTATTCTATTTCGTTCTAATAAAAACCGGACAAATACTGAGCACTGCCATATCAACATCAATGGGCAGGAAATACAGAGAGTGTACTCCACAAAATTCCTGGGGGTCATCATTGACGAATACCTCAATTTCAAATGTCACATTAGCCATCTGTTAAACAAATTATCCAAATATGTTGGCCTGTTCTTTCACCTTCGTCATTATCTTCCTTTTTATGTTCTACTTACCCTATATAAAACTCTCTTTGAACCACATCTAAACTACTGTAATGTCATCTGGTGTAACACCTTCCTTAGCTACCTTCACAAATTAGAATCCATGCAAAAGAAAATCATACGGGCCCTGTCATGGTCCAAGTTTAATGCCCCCACTCGACAGCTATTCCATAATTATCATCTCTTAAGACTGTGACAGAGTTCAATATTTATCAAAATGCTTGTTTAACCTATCAAGTCATTTACAGGCTGAATCTTAGGCTCTGTAGCTTGGTTCCTATCTACCATCCCCAGCATGCCCATAACACTCGTAACTTAGATCTGATATCAGGTAAACATCGTTTACTGGCTTGTACCGCTCGAAGTGTTGTATGCAGGGGACCAAAGATTTGGAACCGGCTTAATGAGAGCCTCAAGATGCTGTATCCATTCTCCAACTTCAAAAATAAACTGAAAACTTACCTATTAACCACCTATCTTTAATGCCTCATGTAGAGTAGACTACTGTTGGGTTTTGCATGGTTGAATGAATGTATGTATGTATGTGTATGCTTGCTTTAGTACTATTATCTTGTGTTAATCATATAGCGTTGGTTTTTTTGTTTTCTTTGTTGTTGTGCTTGCTACCATGTTTCATCATTCCATGTATATACTGTCCTCTGGACCCCCTGTCAAAAGCTTCTTCTAGCTTATTTGGGGGACCCTTTCACGTACCAACATCTTTAAATGATGATATTCACTACTATTGTAATTGTTATATGGTATTGTGAATAAAACTTGAACTTGAAACTTGAAACTTATGTGCGTACCACATCCGCTTTTGCCTTGCCTTGCTACATTTTACCTTTGCTCCACGACTTCGGCCACGCTGGGGCTCCCTTGCTTGTCCCTAATTAAATGACTTTTTACCTGCACGTCGCTTGCCATCTCTGCATGCCGCCAGCAACCATGCGAAAAACGTAACAAGTTTAACCAAAGTGACACAGCCAGCATCCATATTCATTATCAGTTTGGCTGTGACAGCATTTCTGTGCTAACGAGCCATTATCCTGCTGTTGGGGTTTCAGTGGTTCTATGAATACAACATGTTTCCAATTTTTTGTTAAGATACAGAATATGTATGACAATTGAGGCATACTGGTCTTGTCCAAGAAATGTTTTTTTAATTGAACATTCTCAGCAATATTTTGTTCACATTGGATATTGCCCAGATTCAACTTCTATTTTATTTTAACGACTTTTGCTCCAAAATACATGTATTGCACGAAAGAAAATATGCATGTGACAAGATACTAACTCATGCCTTGGAGAAAATTCACACATCATCCGTGTAAGTGCTAACAAAAGCCCTGAAGAACTCATTAAGAATTAAACTGTGCGGCTCAATGTGGTCCATGAGATGTTAGCTGGAAGTTGTACAAATGGTTAAGGATTACGTTACATTATGTTTAATTGTATCTATTAGGATATCAGTGAGTACCCCCCACTCCTCCAAAAGTATCTTTATAGTATATAATATTTGTTACAGTTCATTACATTTTGTACAAAATCTTATAGAAGTATTTTAATACCCAAAGTACATTGGAATTAATGTCTGTGGTTCTATACATTTAGGTATCTATGGTAATCAAGTATCTTTATATTTTAACATGCTTTTTAACGTTTACTGTATATGTATGTAATCAATATTTTAATAAAAAAATAATATTGTCAATCTGGGTTTGAGTTTAATGCAGTGGTTCTCAAACTTTTTTTGTCATCCCCCACTTTGGACAAGGGGGAGTTTTCAAGCCCCACCTGCCCCCATCGCCCCAACAGAGCGCTAATGCCAAGCTTTAACATTTTCAAATTTATTGAACATCAAGTTGTATACATTCAAACTCAATAACATAAAATAACATCAAGTTCAATAATAAATAAAATAACTGTGCAGTTGTGGTATAACTTGCATCAAGTTCAATAATAAATAAAATAACTTCTATTAAGTTCAATAATAAATCAAACAAAAGTGTTATAACTTGCATCAAGTTCAATAATAAATCAAAACAAGTGTTATAACTTGCATCAAGTTCAATAATAAATCAAAGAAAGTGTTATAACTTGCATCAAGTTCAATAATAAATCAAAAAAAGTGTTATAACTTGCATCACGTTCAATAATAAATCAAAAAAAGTGTTATAACTTGCATCAAGTTCAATAATAAATCAAATAACTTGCATCAAGTTCAATAATAAATCAAAAAAAGTGTTATAACTTGCATCACGTTCAATAATAAATCAAAAAAAGTGTTATAACTTGCATCAAGTTCAATAATAAATCAAATAACTTGCATCAAGTTCAATAATAAATCAAAAAAAGTGTTATAACTTGCATCAAGTTCAATAATAAATCAAACAAAAGTGTTATAACTTGCATCAAGTTCAATAATAAATCAAACAAAAGTGTTATAACTTGCATCAAGTTCAATAATAAATAAAAAAAAGTGTTATAACTTGCATCAAGTTCAATAATAAATCACAAAAAGTGTTATAACTTGCATCAAGTTCAATAATAAATTAAAAAAAGTGTTATAACTTGCATCAAGTTCAATAATAAATCAAATAACTTGCATCAAGTTCAATAATAAATAAAATAAAAGTGCCACTTTGCAATCTTTGCAAAAAAAAAAAAGGAGGAGCTATGCATTTGGCAAGACAGGGCAAGTGACAGCACTTTTCCCCGGGAGAGCCACCTTGCTTCACTGTGAAACAGCACTGCTGTATGATCAGCTCCCATTTCCTCACACAGTGCAGAGAACAGTCGCACTTTCAGTGGTCGTGTTTTGATCAAATTTACCGCGCTCACAACATCTGTTAAAACCTCATTGAGTTCGGGGCTGAGCTGCCTTGACGCGAGTGTTTCCCGGTGAATGACACAGTGTGTGCCCGTCAGATTTTTGTTTCTCTGCAGGCGCTGGCTCTGGCTCGACGACCTTTGAGGTGCGAGTCACAAATGTATATATTTGTGTAATTGTGGTCCACACATTAGCCTGCTACCCATCCGCACGAAAGTTTGTTCCGCTTAGCCCCGCCACCATTAGTTACTGTTGCTATGTCTGTCAAACTTTCGCTCCTACCGAGAAATTTAAAGCCTACAGTAAAAATAAGTACCGGTAATTTCCATTTATTTATATAGCGGATTTCACAGACAGAATCACAAAGTGATTTACAGTGTGTATAGAAAATGAAAGCATAGTAAAAAAAAATAATCTAAGAATATAATAATAAAAAAAAATTTTTAAAGTGAAATTTCCTCCCGTTCCTCGCGCCCCACCTGTCATGTCTCTATTCCCCACCAGTGGGGCGCGCCCCACACTTTGAGAAACGCTGGTTTAATGTCATTCATTTGATTAGTTTTTTGGCAGGGAGAGAAAGCCACCTTTGGGTGTATGGTGAAAAATAAAAACCCGTGGACAAAGTTTAAAGTATCTTTTTTGATGACACATTAGCCTTGTCATGACAGTTTTGGACTTGAGTTGTTTTTCCCCCCACCCTGTGTGTTTGGTGTTGAGTTTCTGTCCAGTGCTTTTATTTTACATTTTTCACTTCACCTGTCTGCCACTGAGTGCTGGTTTCAAAAATTGGACACATCCGTTCCTGATTGCCAATCAGGCTCCTATATACTGTATGCCAGCCCTGTCATTGCCTGCTCAGTGGCCTTATGGTTAGAGTGTCCGCCCTGAGATCGGTAGGTTGTGAGTTCAAACCCCGGCCGAGTCATACCAAAGACTGTAAAAATGGGACCCATTACCTCCCTGCTTGGCACTCAGCATCAAGGGTTGGAATTGGGGGTTAAATCACCAAAATGATTCCTGAGCGCGGTCACCACTGCTGCTGACTGCTCCCCTCACCTCCCAGGGGGTGAACAAGGGGATGTGTCAAATGCAGAGGACAAATTTCACCACACCGAGTGTGTGTGTGACAATCATTGGTACTTTAACTTTAACTTTTCCAACAGCAGCGACGCCGGAACTTTGTGGACTTCCGCTGCATCTGGCCAGCCACCATGCGCTTGACTGCATCTCCCTCGCCAGCTGCGGCAACTTTGGAGGACACATGGCTTTGCAGTTTGGCGAACCCCCAACAAGTCCTCCCTCCCTTGATTACGGACTTGCCTTTTTTTTCCTTTTTATGTATGGTACGGTCATGACCTACTTGACAGTTTTGGATTTGTGTTGTTTTTTGTTTGGTTTTGAGTTCCTGTCCAGCGCTTTTATTTTGTAGTTTTTACTTCTTCTTTCTGCTACTGTGCGCTAGTTCCGACCCCTGTCCCTTATTGGGAACCTGGCCACACCTGTTCCTGGTTGCCAGCCCTGTCTGTCCAACACAGTCCTTTTCAAATAGTGAGGCGCACCCCCACCCCGGGGTCGCGGTGAGGTATCAGGGGAAGCCTTATTGGCAAGGGACTTCCAGTATTAGCGTCTTTTTTCATTCTTGAATAATACACAAGCATCCAGCTAGGTGGCAGAACTAGTATACGTTTATTGATTGCCTTCTATTAATTGTGCTAAAACTTTTTTGGTTACATGAAATACAGATATACTTTACAATTTTATAATCATTAGACCAGTACTTAAGGTGTCAGTAAGAGGCATTAGAAAACAATACACATGAAAAAAAAATGTCGCCAGGAACGGAGGCAGGGGGTTGGTGGAATGACAAAAAAATGATTGAGAAGCACTTGTCTAACAGCAGTAGTTTTCTGCAACTTCTGCTGTCTGTTTTGTATCTTGTGTTGATTTATGTATTATGTGCACTATAGCTTTTTGTGTGCACTTCTTAGTTGCACTAGTTTGTTTGTTTATTAAATTACTTAACTGATGACTAAACATAAAAAGTGCAGAAACATAAAAAAATAACACAAAAAAGAGCATTGAAATGGTGGTAGTTTAATATATGCAAGTAATTAATTTTTAATTGTGGTGTGTGACTGCTGCAGGTTTTGTTGTTATATATATTTCTGTAACTTTGTTTTGCTGCCCTCTTGGCCAGGTCACTCTTAGAAAATACATTTTAATCTCAATGAGTTTTTTTTACCAATAAAATAAAGGATATTGATGAATTGATTGATTGACTGACTTCTACAAAATCACGGCCATAAAGGTAAAACTAGTACAACAAGAAACATAACCTACTCAGTAGCCTAGTGGTTAGAGTGTCCGCCCTGAGATCGGTAGGTTGTGAGTTCAAATCCCGGCCGAGTCATACCAAAGACTATAAAAATGGGACCCATTACCTCCCTGCTTGGCACTCAGCATCAAGGGTTGGAATTGGGGGTTAAATCACCAAAAATGATTCCCGGGCGCGGCCACCGCTGCTGCTCACTGCTCCCCTCACCTCCCAGGGGGTGATCAAGGGTGATGGGTCAAATGCAGAGAATAATTTCGCCACACCTAGTGTGTGTGTGACAATCATTGGTACTTTAACTTTAACTTTATAATCATATTTATGCATGCATTATCCCTCTGTGGACTACAGGTTAAAGTTGACCCAACACTGCCATTCAAGAGCACACGCACTGGGAAAATGCCAATCTCTGAGTAAACGTTTTGTCTTTGGGAGCACTAAACATATGAATTATTTAGGAAGTCTTAATCCCCATTTCCTATTGTGCAATCTGGCACACAACCTTCTCATATTACTTCTGAAACACTCAAGGGAAATATATATTGTTTTAAACAGTATAATGGTGGTAGGATAATATATAATAAAATAATATTGAATATTATTGTTTACAAAAGTACAATTATGATGACTAATAGTCTGCAAATCGAGAATTTTTTTTTTTCAACCTGTGGTCTTTGCGTTGATGTGCAGTGCTGGGATTTTCATTCTAATGACTCATTTAGAAGAACTGGTGTTCTTGCAACATGTCACAAAGTGTTTTATGCATAATAAAAAATACTGTAATGGAAGAATACTAAAATGGTATTATACCAGCCAAATGAAGCCATTATGGAATCAGACATTGTAAAAACCTCTGCAATTCTAAATAAACGTTTTAAAATACTATAATATCTATATGTAATTCACAGTTTGCAACAATTCCATACAACGTCACAATGGATTTGTGTCTGTTTTCAGTGATAAACGAAACATAAGTGTTGTGCTCGGTATGAATACTTAAAATCAATATATTTTTATTCCTCATCGACACACTGAGAAAGCATCTACACGCACACAAGAAAACAGAGTTCTAATATGAATGGCAAACAAAAGGCTCAGAAGAAGTTGACATCCTTGGAGACTCTTGGGCAGAACCTGCTGCGAGTTTGATAAACATTTATTGAATCCAGAACAGAAGGTGATTTACTGAAGTGTTGTTGAAGTTGATGGGAGTTTGTTTGAGGGTTCAGCTCATATATCCTTAGTATTTAGCTCACATTTCCCACATATAGCTAATTTTCTTCATTAGAAAAAAATCACTGGGTAGAAATGAAATAGTGAATCTAAGTGTTAAATATAAATGCTGAATCTAAATGTTAAATTTAACGTTGAATGCTAATCCTAAACAGTGTTGGGACTAACGCGTTACAAAGTAACGCGTTACTGTAACGCCGTTAGTTTCGGCGGTAACTAGTAATCTAACGCGTTATTTTTTTATATTTAGTAACTCCGTTACCGTTACTACATGATGCGTTACTGCGTTATTTTACGTTACTTTTTATGTAGTATAAAGTGTGTTTTATCGGAGGGCTGCTGTGTCGTTCTGATTCTTCTTGTGTCACAAGCCGGAGAAGAGAGAGAGACATGCGCTCTGTGTGGGTGTGTCTGAGTGTGAGTGTGGGGAGCGAGGGGGGGGGGGGGGGGGTGTCTGATCATGGCGGAGCCAGAAGTCGAGTTTGCTAACATGGAGATATTTTCACTACTTTTCTTTTGTCGAGCACAAAGAAAATAACATTTTAGTTAAATGTAAATTGTGCTTTGGATCAAAGATGCCATCTACTGCCCAAAACAGCAATTCAAATCTGCTGAAACAAGCTACATAGCAACATGCTTCGACGAAGCTAGTAAAGAGAGACAGAGACTCTGATGCCACTTCACCTCCACCACCACCACCATTCACCGCTGAAGGTACACACTCTGTCAATCAATGTTCCCTCTAATTGTTCATGTGTGAGCAAATGCAAAAAGTCCCTGAGCATTGAGTGGAGTCCATGTGAGCAACTTTAGACGTGCACACTGTGGCTACACCAGCAGCACGCCTGTCCCAAACCTCACTAAATAACAACTTACATCTCCATCCATCCATCCATTTTCTACCGCTTGTCCCTTTCGGGGTCGCTGGAGCCTATCTCAGCTGCATTCGGGCGGAAGGCAGTGTACACCCTGGACAAGTCCCCACCTCATCACAGGGCCAACACAGATAGACAGACAACATTCTCTTATTATTAGAATCAAATGACAGCAGTCATTTCCATTTCTAATATAAGTGTTTAGGCCCACTTATAATGACAATAACAAAAAATATTGTTTTTCATGAACTGTGTACTTGTATTGTTTGTCTGGGTGGAGGTCCTGCTTTGGAAATAATTTGTACCCCTTTCAGACATTGCATTTAGTTCCCATTAAAACATTCACATGTTGCACAATGAGATGTAAGCAGGGGATCATGTGTACATTCCTGCAACTTCCTGTTTGTAAAAAATATATTTTTATTAGTATTTATTTAATATACTAACAGCATTTAATGATTAATATTTATAAATTAAGATTCCTAATAAATGACACTAGAATAAGCACACATTTGATTGGTAAATCATAGTGTAACGACCTGGAATGACACTTTATGTGTGGTGTTGGAGTTGTCCGACTTTTTGTGTGGCTGTAAACGCATCACTGGCTAAGTGCCATATGTGCAAGTGTTGGCGCACGTGAGAGAGCGAGCGGCTGCTGTTGATATAACAAAGTTGCTTTTGGTCTGGTTTGTACTGCAGAAAATGACCAGTTTTGCTAGATATCATTTTTTTTACTAATGTTTTGGTGATGTGTTTATGGCCGACAGTAAAGAGTTTTGCTCAGTAAAGTGATGGATGGAATTCATGTCCTCAAAGCGTCTCGACAGACGTTACAATATTTGAACAATGATGACGAAAACGGTTTTCTCTGTCGTGTCCGTGTCGTGTCGAAAATTGTTATGCGCTTATTTTTTTATTTGATTTTGTGCATGGCATAGATTTGCCGTGCGCAGAGGACGCTTGAGCAGTGCGAAATTGCACATGTGCGCTCCTGAGAGGGAACGTTGCTGTCAATTCTCTTATATACTCTTTCATTCTAGACTTCTAGAGTGTTTGATTATCACATCACTCTAAATGTATAGACTATAAAGTTCACAAACATAAAGAGGGATCCTAGTGGGCCAGGCCAATATTTCCTTATCTCTAAACTAAAACTGGGGAAATGTGTAGTGTTCTGGGTTTCAGACATGATTTTGTATAAGAATTACTTGAGGAAGAAAATGCCTGGTTAGACTTTGTGTATGTAGTGTGTGCCTTTCTTGGTTTACATCTATGCTGTTATTATGCTGTTTGTTACTTATGTATGTTATGTTGCAGCTATTTAAAATAGTTTTGTCAATTTGTTCTGGCCAGAAACAAATTGGCCTTTGTAACATATCTTTGTCTTTGTGTGTTGTATGTAGACCACATGGCTTAGCAGAGTTGAGTGATGCAAATGCATGTCAAGTTGATCAACAGATTGTATTATTCTCCAGTGCAATAACAGTACTGAAATGAAGGCTAAAAGGGCATTAAATGGAGCTTTAAAAAAAGAAAGAAAAAAGAAGTAACTAAATAGTTACTTTTCACAGTAACGCATTACTTTTTGGTGTAAGTAACTGAGTTAGTAACTGAGTTACTTTTGAAATGAAGTAACTAGTAACTGTAACTAGTTACTGCTTTTCAGTAACTAACCCAACACTGATCCTAAATAGACTAAATAAACTAAAATTGCATTCTAAATCTAAATGTTGGATCTATATCTAAATGATAAATCTAAATTGTTAATATATGATAAATTCAAACATGAATGCTTAATCTAAATGTTATATCTAAATCTACATTTTAATCTAAATATATATGTTAAATCTAAATACAAATGGTGTATCTAAACCTAACTGCTTAATCTTAATCAAAATGTTTAAAACGACTGGACATTAAACATGGACAGCTGATTCGGGACAGATTAGTGCCAACAATGGTGCATGCCATTGAGAAGTTTAGCTGCAAATGTGTGAGTGTGAACTGTTACGTCGTGGTCGCATGGCTGCGCTGGTAGTGTTCCTTCCGAGGCAGAAACAAGCAGAAGCGGCGTACAGGTAAGATTAAGCTTTCTTTAATAAATTAAACACAGGACAAAAATACAAAACTGAGGACGCTAGCAAGCGTGGAGCTAAACAAAACCAAAATGTCACCAAGGGTGAAAAACGAGGAAAGCTAGTCAGTACAAAAATCACTAGAGCGAGGAGATAAAGCGGGAGAACGTAACTGTTGCCTATCGCAAACATTGACCCAGCAACTACTGCTGGGTGACAGGAAACTATAAAGGGGAGTGATTCACCAAAACACCTGGTGGGAACACTAATTGCCAAACTAAGACAGGTGAGGAGAATCAGTGCCCATGGAAACCAACAGAAAACAGGGAAAGAGGGTGCACCCAGGAAACAGACTTAAACAGAAAAACTACCAAACATAAATCATGCCGTGACCCAGGTAACGGATCATGACATGAACCAGCTGAAACTAGGCAATGAAACACAAGTCAGACACCATGAATGTAGCCAGGGCAAAACATGCTTCCAACATGTTTTTCTTGGTTCTTACACCGTGACTGTGTGCATGAATATTGAATACATATTGGTATGTTTCCATCATTTTTGCTTCGCTGGTACTTCCTGGGTGTGTCACATATTGCTGGACACACCACGATTGCTGTCATGTTGAAGTTGAAGTGAAATCAAACGCCACTAGTGATTATTTTGGATTGGTGAAACAGTCAGGTGACAGTGCCCGGTGGAAGAAGTCTTGGAAGAAGCCAAAAGGATGAAACTTTTCAAGCAGTAATCAGTAATGTATAAACACATTTAATGATGATATAAATAAATGTAGCAATCTATAGAAAAGATTGAGAGTTGAGTTTGTTCTTAGCCAAAATACACATGTAAAAATAAACTATATGACAAGTACTATCTATTTAAAAAGTTATTTGATGGGGCTGTTTGCAATGTTTAAACAGATGCCTATAGTCCGCTAACTATCGTATCTATTTTAAGCATTTAAGCACCTTCTTATGGCTTTTAGCACGTAAAGACATATATACGCCCGTGTATAACACACACATTAGTTTGGTTAGCTAATGATAGTGATTTGCATAGCTAACTTTCATTGAATATAAATACATTCTGTTGTAACAACAAGAAGACTGCAAATTTTTAGTTGCATTGCAGGGTACTGCTTTTGTGTATGTGTACATGCTCCCTACATGTGCATGTAGACCAGGCACTGGTGAGTGACAAGCCTTAACGGCCAATACATTTCCCCGGACCAACAAACCCTTTTTTTATTTTTTTTAAATTTAATATAATTAAATTTTTTTTTTTACTTAATTCAGTGGAAACTCAATTTACGAAGAGCTCTTTTTGCGACCTTTTCGGTTTCGAACCTTTACATCGCGCGGAATATGCTGTTATGATCCGCTGCCCGGATCATAGTTTGTTTAAGTTTTCAAGTTACGTGTGTTTTCAGCACCTTGAGTTTGTTTGTTTCAGTTGCCATGACGGCAGATTGCTCACACCTGCGTCTGGTTAGTGTTCGGGATGCGCACCTGGTGCTCGGGCGCTAATCGGAGGGCTATTTAGTCTTTGCTCTGGCCTCACTCAGTCTGGCTTCCTAGTTTGTTTTACGCAACAGATGACAACGTTTGTTTCCTGCTCTGTAGCTGCTAGCTTTCACGCTAGGCTATTTTGGCTTGCTAGCTACCACGCTAGCCCCTTTAGTTTGTACCTTAAATGCTATGAGCACGTTTTTCTTTGTTCTCGTCTGATTTATGTTTTAATAAATCATTTCCTACCTGCAAGCTGTGTCCAAAGCCCGTCTGCATTCCTGGGAGAACAACACCCGCATCATCATGCGCCCCGGTCGTCACAGTAGGAAGCCAGCAGATTACAATTCTCCCGCAACGGCCATTGAGGAGATGGACGAAGGTGCGTGGATGGTGTGGCGAGCGATGGAGGCGGAGACTCTTCGCTATTCCCCCTCGGAGCGCCAGGACCTGTTATGGGGTCCTAAAGGAAAGTTGATCCCAATCCACTCCGTTTGGCCCGAGGACATTGCCACACCCCCGCAGTACCGGACTCGTCAGCCCAAGCTTCCCCTCCTCAGATGTTTGGCAACCCACTTGACCACTTTGCCAAACATTTCTCCAACTGGGTTGTCAGTCACCTGGACAGCGGCTACGATGACGTCTTTCCATTGGCGCCCCCTGGGAGGTAACTCCGCCCACTTCTGATGACATCATTGATCAAGATTTTTTTTTTTCTATCTTCTGCTTCTTTCTGTCAGCCAGTTCCAAAGGACTTTAATTCCAAGATAAAACATTATCAGGACATTTTTGTTAAATGTAAGTCCAGTCAGTTCCAGTCACTTTCTGACTTTCAAGCTCTACCTCCAGTGACTTTGGTTCCGCCCCCAGTGACTATTGCTCCGCCCACTGCACATACTTTTTCCCCTGTGCTCCCACCCAATCTCAAGTGGAGGGTGAGAATAGACATTTTGGACAATTTAAAGGGGAGGAGTATACCCCCCTCCTGACCTCCCTCCACCCACCCTTGAAGACGGTTCCAAACCGCAAGGAGCGCATCTGGTATCCGCTTCTTGGGGGGGGGGCTTGTGCTGGGAGCTGTGCTAGTGGGATGGCACAACTGCGCTCAGCCAAGCCGCAACCTCCGTCCCGGCCACCGCCACCAGTCCTTCGGCGTGCTAAGCCGCAACCCCCGGCCCGGCCATCGCCACCAGTCCTTCAGCGTGCTAAGCCGCAACCCCCTGCCCAGCTGCCACCACCGGTTTTTCGGCCTGCTAAGCCGCAATCTCCTGCCCGGCCACCGCCACCAGTCCTTTGGCGTGCTAAGGCCGCCACCACCGGTTTTTCGGCCTGCTAAGCCGCAACCTCCTGCCCAGCCGCCACCACCGTTTTTTCGGCCTGCTAAGTCGCAACCGTCAACTAGGCCACCTCCACATGCACCTAAGCTAGCGCCAAGTCCAAAGCTAGCTCCACCACGTCAAGCTCCACCACGTCAAGCTCCACCACGCTAAGTCCCAAGACTGGTTCCCACACCAGCATCGACTCCAAGACTGGTTCCCACACCAGCACCGACTCCAAGACTGGTTACCAAACCAGCACCGACTCCAAGACTGGTTCCCACTCCAGCACCGACTCCAAGACTGGTTCTCACACCAGCACCGGCTCCAAGACTGGTTCTCACACCAACACCGGCTCCAAGACTGGTTCTCACACCAGCACCGGCTCCAAGACTGGTTCTCACACCAGCACCGGCTCCAAGACCAGCTCCTGTCCCTGCTCCGAGGCTAGCATGAGTCGCGGCTCGAAGGCTAGCACCAGAACCTGCACCAGCTGCCGCGTCCACGACAACGTCTCCTGTTTCCATGGTGACGACGACGTCTCTTCCTGCTTCCATGGCAACGACGACGTCTCCTGTTTCCACGACGACGACGTCTCGTGCTTCTGCTTCTACGGTGACGACGTCTCCGGCCTCATCTCCGGCGGGCCTTCCCCAGGCGCCGCCACCTTCCTCTTCTACGGCGTCGTCGAATCTGCGACCTCGAGCTGTCCGGCTGCGCAAGCGGAAACCAGGGGCCCGCATGCGGCTCTCTCGGAGGTCAGTGAATGGACGCCAGTGGCGCAAACAGCAGCGACACGCAAGACGTTGTCGTAGAACTCTCCGGCTGCTGAACTTCTGGCTCCACTCACGCCCACCTTCTCGGCGGCCACGAATGTGGCTATTCCGTGGTCGCCCGCCTCGCCTGCGGCAGCGGCGTTCCATTAGCCGCCGCCACCTGACTCTTCCCCGGTGGATTCGGGGACATGTGGCCTGGCGACCCACCACCAAGTCCTCCCTCCGCCCTCCCTTGACTCTTGAACTATTTCTTGTTTTTTGGGTTCTAGTTTTTTTGTTTCTAGGGACAACTGGAATCTGTCCTTTAAGGGGGGGGGGGGGGGGGGGTACTGTTATGATCCGCTGCCCGGATCATAGTTTGTTTAAGTTTTCAAGTTACGTGTGTTTTCAGCACCTTGAGTTTGTTTGTTTCAGTTGCCATGACGGCAGATTGCTCACACCTGCCTCTGGTTAGTGTTCGGGACGCGCACCTGTTGCCCGGGCGCTAATCGGAGGGCTATTTAGTCTTTGCCCTGGCCTCACTCGGCCTGGCTTTGTTTTAAGCAACAGATGACAACGTTTGTCTCCTGCTCGGTAGCTGCTAGCTTTCACGCTAGGCTATTTTGGCTTGCTAGCTCCCACGCTAGCCCCTTTAGTTTGTACCTTAAATGGTATGAGCACGTTTTTCTTTGTTCTCGTCTGATTTATGTTTTAATAAATCATTTCCTACCTGCAAGCTGTGTCCAAAGCCCGTCTGCATTCCTGGGAGAACAACACCCGCATCATCATGCGCCCCGGTCGTCACATATGCACCTGTATACGAACCATGTCTAGTCAAGTCAAGTCAACTTTATTTATATAGCACGTTTACGACAACTTTTAAATTGAACCAAAGTGCTTTACAGGTTAAAAAAGCATAAAGCAAAAAACAAAAACAAAACAAAAAACAAGAAAACAAAGAACGTAAACAATGAATGAGCTGAACAAGAAACAAAAACAATACTGTAAAAGGGGTTGAATAAAACGTAAAAATTTGCTAAATAAAACTAAAAATAATAATAATAAAAGTGCGACAAATTGAAAAATAAAACAGGGGGGTGGGGGGGCACTGGAAATGGTGGGCGGACTCAGCTCAGGTCAAAGGACAGCCAGAAGAGATAGGTCTTAAATAGGGTTGTGAAGACCCCCAGGCTCTGGGCTGACCAAATGTGGAGGCTTACGAACGTTTCATTCATTCATTCATTTATTTTATATGCCGCTTGAAGCCATTAGGGGCTGCCATTTTGATGACATCACTTCCTGTAGAAACGGGCACGGCCTTTTTGAAGAGGCGGTGCCCACATGTCACATCCTGTTTACATTCTGTACACTGTACATTTTCGAAGAGTTTTGACGCGAGCGGCACTTCTGACAATTGTTGTACCTTGCGCTGGTCAGAGATATGTCAGAGTTTGAGAATTGTAACTTTGCGGAAGTTGCAAACAGCTGCTTCATCTTAATATAATGTAGTAAATATAACGTGTTACTACCCATCTCTGTTCCCAAATTGTTTGGTTGAGCAGACATACTGTATATATTCAAACATCAAATCTATCCATCCCATCCATTTTCTACCGCTTGTCCCGTTCGGGGTCGCGGGGGTGCTGGAGCCTATCTCAGCTACAATCTGGCGGAAGGCGGTGTACACCCTGTACAAGTCGCCACCTCATCGAAACATCTTAAAATACACTTAACATTGATCCAACACACTGTAGTGAACAGATAAATGGAGGCAAAAGGCGTCTCTCAGTCACCCCTATTGCTGCTGTGCCAAACAAAAGGCTCTGTTAGGTTCCCCGTGATTGGCTGACAGCCCATTGTATGTTTTTTGTGTAATCCTTCAAACTAACAAGCCACATGCTTGTTCTTGCAGGAGATACATAGTGAATGTTTCCAAACTGTATTTATAGAAGACTCTGGTCTTCCATAAATACCGTATTTTCCGCACTATAAGGCGCACCTAAAAACCACAAATTTTCTCAAAAGCTAACAGTGCGCCTTATAACCCGGTGCGCTTTATTACGATTCATTTTCATAAAGTTTCGATCTCGCAACTTCGGTAAACAGCCGCCATCTTTTTTCCCGGTAGAACAGGAAGCGCTTCTTCTTCTACGCAAGCAACCGCCAAGGTAAGCACCCGCCCCCATAGAACAGGAAGCGCTACCGCCCGCCCCCGGAAGAAAAAGAAGCGCGCGGATATTTCGTTTCATTTCCTTTGTGTGTTTACATCTGTAAAGACCAGACTACAAAATGGCTCCTACTAAGCGACACGCTTATAACGCAGAATTTAAACTTAAGGCAATAAGTCATGCCGAAGAACACGGAAATAGAGCAGCAGCAAGAGAATATAACATAAATGAATCAATGGTGCGTAGGTGGAGGAAGCAAGAAGATGACCTGCGCCAGGTAAAGAAGACAAAACAGAGTTTCCGAGGGAACAAAGCAAGATGGCAACAGTTGGAGGACGAACTCGAACAGTGGGTTGTTGAGCAGAGAGCAGCAAGCAGAAGTGTCAGCACCATCACTATTCGAATGAAGGCAACAACGCTAGCAAGCGAACTTCACCTGGATGATTTTAAAGGTGGTGCTTCTTGGTGTTTCCGGTTTATGAAAAGACGCAATCTCTCCATCCGCACACGGACCACTATTTCACAGCAACTGCCTAACGACTTTAAAGAAAAGCTGGCTACTTTCCGTGCATATTGTAAAAACAAGATAGCGGAAAAAAAGATCCGGCCAGAGAACATTATCAACATGGACGAGGTTCCACTGACTTTTGATATTCCTGTGAACCGCACTGTTGATACAACGGGAGCACGTACGGTGAATATTCGCACCACAGGGAATGAGAAGTCGTCCTTCACTGTGGTTCTAGCTTGCCATGCTAATGGCCAGAAACTTCCTCCCATGGTGATATTCAAAAGGAAGACCTTGCCAAAAGAGACCTTTCCAGCCGGCGTCATCATAAAAGCTAACTCGAAGGGATGGATGGATGAAGAAAAGATGAGCGAGTGGTTAAGGGAAGTTTACGCGAAGAGGCCGGGTGGCTTTTTTCACGCAGCTCCGTCCATGTTGATATACGACTCTATGCGCGCCCACATCACAGATGGTGTCAAAAAACAAGTGAAGCACACAAATACAACACTCGCCGTCATTCCGGGTGGATTAACCAAAGAACTCCAACCGCTGGATATTGGTGTCAACAGGGCATTCAAATCACGACTGCGAACGGCGTGGGAACAATGGATGACCGAAGGCGAACACACCTTCACTAAGACGGGCAGACATTTGCCAGTGGATCGTAAATGCCTGGGCAGATATTTCGATCACAACTGTGGTCCGAGCTTTCCGGAAGGCAGGATTCACAGAACTACTGGACAACAACAGCGACACTGACTCCGATGACTTCGAAGAGACGGAGCCGGCCATTTTGGAACCCACGCTTGCGCAACTTTTCAATTCGGACACCGAAGACGAAGAATTCGAAGGATTTACGAATGAAGAATAACTTCAGAAAGTGAGCGCTATGTTTATTTTGTGTGTTGTGACATTAACGTTCGAGCAACATTATGTTGCTATTGCTCTACACCATTTTGAATTTTACTATGTTTGTGATTGCACATTTGTACATTTTGGGACAGAGTTGTTAGAACGCTGGTTTTCAATATATTATTAAAGTTTGACTGAACTATCTGACTGTTTTTTTGACATTCACTTTAGCGCAGCGTAGGCGCGGCTTATAGTCCGGGGCGGCTTATTGGTGGACAAAATTATGAAATATGTAATTCATAGAAGGTGCGGCTAATAATCCGGTGCGCCTTATAGTGCGGAAAATACGGTACCAGACATTTCCGTATGATCTTCAGCATGACACCCATGCGAGGTATCATATATACAACATTTTAGGGCATTTTTGTGTGTTGTATTTACACTTTTAAATACATCAACATTTTTTTGTAATGTGTTGCCTTGAGCACAAGTTTTGCTGGGTTTGCAGCGAGCTGTGAATTAGGTAAGTTTGATGCCGCCCTCATTGCTTTTAGCGTCGCTAATTATTCAGGGCTGAGACCTTTTTGGCCTCTCACTAGATCTGCACGCACCTTGCTGTCTGTTAGCCTGAGAAGCAAGGCCATGCATTTCAATGTTACTCCCACTAATTAAGTCCTGACTGGATACATTCTGCATTTGGTTAATTTATCACAAGCATATGAATTAAACTTTGCTTGTTAACCGATATTAAGTTTGCAATTCACGTGAGGTTTATTGTGAAGGATTTGAATGCAAATTAGATGTGAAAATAATTGAACCCAAGGTTCACTACACTGCTGCACATTGTGCATTTATAAGTGATGGTACCAGCTGGAAAACAACTGTGTATAACATTGTATGTGCAGTAAAAGATGCACTAATGATTACAAGTTAAAGCAGACTATGTATTTTGTTTTTCTTTTTCACTGTCTTGACAGGGTAGAAGACAGGACCAATAATACTTCTGAGTCATGGTAATTGTACTCTTCAACAGAATGACTGATTACATCCATTGCAATTTCAGACTTTTAGCATTGTAAATGCAATGATTGTTCAAATACTCTTACTGTATATAGATAATGGATGTTCACTATTATAACAGTGCTCATTTAATAGCAGCTGTATATATTCGAGTTTGTTGTTATAATATGGGTTTTTAGGTTTATTATGTAAACATTTATCTGGACGATGGTGATATTATTATAGCAATGATGGTGATGTTATGGAACTTCTGGGAGAAAAAAATGATGGGATGTCATACATATCTTTACTGGTGTGTGTCCTTAACAGTGTTCGGAAAATTATTTACTTCAATTAGCACTTAAAATAGTAAATCATTACCGTTACTTATTTTATCTTTGATGTATCTTGTATTCCAGGTTTCTCCCACCTCCAAAGATCTGCACCTGGGGAAAGGCTAATTGGGAAAAACTAAATTGGCCCTATTGTGTGAATGTGGGTGTGAATAATAGTCTACAGTATCTGTGTTGGCCCTGTGATGAGGTAGCGACTTGTCCAGGGTGTACCCCGCCTTCCGCCCGTGTGCAGCTGAGATAGGCTTCAGCCCCCCTGCGGCCCTGAGAGGGACAAGCGTTAGAAAATAGATGGATGGATCTCTAATCAATGCAGTTGAGATAGGTTTTATGTTTCACCCTTTAAAAGGTGGTGCCTGTTGCCAAGTGAAGCAAGGGCGCGCCATTGGCTCTTTTAAATCAGCATTACGTTACGGACTGGAAGGAGATTGTTGACAACAGCGCCTCTTGTTTTCACTGATAGTTAAAGGGGAACATTATCACCAGACCTATGTAAGCGTCAATATATACCTTGATGTTGCAGAAAAAAGACCATATATTTTTTTAACTGATTTCCGACCTCTAAATGGGTGAATTTTGGCGAATTAAACGCCTTTCTATTATTCGCTCTCGGAGCGATGACGTCACGTTGTGACGTCACATCGGGAAGCAATCCGCCATTTTCTCAAACACCGAGTCAAATCAGCTCTGTTATTTTCCGTTTTTTCGACTGTTTTCCGTACCTTGGAGACATCATGCCTCGTCGGTGTGTTGTCGGAGGGTGTAACAACACGAACAGGGACGGATTCAAGTTGCACCAGTGGCCCAAAGATGCGAAAGTGGCAAGAAATTGGACGTTTGTTCCGCACACTTTACCGACGAAAGCTATGCTACGACAGAGATGGCAAGAATGTGTGGATATCCTGCGACACTCAAAGCAGATGCATTTCCAACGATAAAGTCAAAGAAATCTGCCGCCAAGACCCCATTGAATCTGCCGGAGTGTGTGAGCAATTCAGGGACAAAAGACCTCGGTAGCACGGCAAGCAATGGCAGCAGTTTGTTCCCGCAGACGAGCGAGCTAAACCCCCTGGATGTCTTGGCTCACACCGTCCCTTATGCCACCGAAAATGATCAAGAGAAGAATATCGACCCTAGCTTGACTGCTGACATCAACTCCAAAACTGGACAGATCAGCTTTCAGGAAAAGAGAGCGAATGTGGGTATGTCTACAGAATATATTAATTGATGAAAATTGGGCTGTCTGCACTCTCAAAGTGCATGTTGTTGCCAAATGTATTTCATATGCTGTAAACCTAGTTCATAGTTGTTAGTTTCCTTTAATGCCAAACAAACACATACCAATCGTTGGTTAGAAGGCGATCGTCGAATTCGTCCTCGCTTTCTACCGTGTCGCTGGCTGTCGTGTCGTTTTCGTCGGTTTCTCTTGCATATGGTTCAAACCGATATGGCTCAATAGCTTCAGTTTCTTCTTCAATTTCGTTTTCGCTACCTGCCTCCACACTACAACCATCCGTTTCAATACATGCGTAATCTGTTGAATAGCTTAAGCCGCTGAAATCCGAGTCTGAATCCGAGCTAATGTCGCTATAGCTTGCTGTTCTATGCGCCATGTTTGTTTGTATCGGCATCACTATGTGACGTCACAGGAAAATGGACGGGTGTATACAACGATGGTTAAAATCAGGCAATTTGAAGCTTTTTTTAGGGATATTGCGTGATGGGTAAAACATTTTAAAAAACTTCGAAAAATAAAATAAGCCACTGGGAACTGAATTTGAATGGTTTTAACCCTTCTGAAATTGTGATAATGTTCCCCTTTAATAAAGCGATTGAACGTGTGTCAATGGCTGTGTCTCTCATCCATAAATGGGATATTGTATGATTAAAATTGTTGGTTGTCACTTTAGTGAATGTTCATTATTGCCCTGCAGTAGTAGGGGAGGTCCTGAGTAGCTCCTTCAACATTAGACTGTTACATCCACAGAGCAGAATCAGAATCAGAATCAGAATAGTTTTTATTGCCATTGTTTGAAAACGGGTTCACAAATTTTACTTGGTGCAATCGTGCAACATAAAACACATATAACACAGAATAGAATAACATGAGCTGTAACTGAGCTGTCAGATCTTGTTATTGTTCATGTGCCTGATGGCCGAGGGGAAACAACTGTTCAGGTTGCAGGAGGTGTGGGTCTGGATGGACTGTAGTCTTCTGCCTGAGGGGAGGGGAAAATAGTTTGTGTAAGAAGAGCACAAACTACGCGCAGTCTACTTCTCCCTCCTCTGCGGGAGCACTTGGAGGAGCCGTTGACAGCGCGCTCGGACACGCCCCTGCTCGCGTTGAGCGCAGCACGCCCACGCAGCACGCCCACGCAGCACGCCCACGCAGCGACAAGCCTACACACCTGGTACTGATGAGGGCGAGATGTATAAAGGACCAGTGAACCAAGGATCAACTCGGGAACTTAGTTTTCTCATGGTGTACCGTAAGCAACAAGCTTCATGCTATATTCGTGTTTCCTCTCCGTGCCTTGATTTGTCCCTTGTCTTCTCCCGTGTCCCCGCAGTACCCTCCGTCGCCTGGAAAGTGAGCTGTGCGTCTCATTTTCCCCTGGATCTCCCTCTGAACTCTGACTGCCTCCTTCGTTCCTCGACCTCTTGCTCGCCCCTGGATTCCAACGCCTCTCTGTCGCCCCGGATAACCTGCCTGCCCCATGGACTTCCTCGTATCTCGTTCAACACGTTGGTAACACTCACTTCAGTTAACTACACACATAGTCTTACACCACACACTCTTGTATTCTAGTTCACACTCCATTTCCTTAGTTTAGTAGTATTGTTTATTATTATTTATATATATATATATGTTGACTATATATATATATATAATAAATAATTGTATATACTGCCCCCTGGTGTCTGTTGGCCATCACCTCCCCTCTGTAAAACATAACAGTAAGTTCCCGACAAAATTATTAAGGACCTGACGGCACAGTTCCTTAGCCCCGCCCCAGTGACTTTAGTTCCGCCCCTGTGAATTTTTTTTCTTCCTCTTTTTGCCCCACATTCACCATGTCTTTTTCTTTTTTTCGCTCCACACGGGAGGATTTTTCTTGCCCTGTCGACATGTCTTGGAAGGGGATGTTTAGTAGCGATATGAGCAAGGAGGAATTTTCTCGTCGCCTGGATACCCTCCTCCCACCCTTAGAGACTGTTCCTCAGCCAGCAAGAAGCGTCTGGCATCCGCTTTCGGAGGGGGGGGATAGTACTGGTGGTTGTACTGATGGGGTGGCACAGCTGCACCAAGACAGGCTACTCCCTGCCAGACTTATTCCACCTATTTTTCGCTTTTCCCAGCCACAGCTACCAGCCCCCTGGCTAGCCCCTGAGCTAGCACCAGCCCCTCGGCTAGCCCCTGAGCTAGCACCAGCCTCTCCGCTAGCGTCCGAGCTAGCACCACTCCCTCGGCTAGCCTCCGAGTTAGCACCACTCCCTCGGCTAGCGTCCGAGCTAGCACCACTCCCTCGGCTAGCGTCCGAGCTAGCACCACTCCCTCGGCTAGTGTCCGAGCTAGCACCACTCCCTCGGCTAGCGTCCGAGCTAGCACCACTCCCTCGGCTAGCGTCCGAGCTAGCACCAGTCCCTCGGCTAGCGTCCGAGCTAGCACCAGTCCCTCGGCTAGCGTCAGAGTTAGCCCCAGCCCCTCGGCTAGCCTCCGAGCTAGCACCAACCCCTCGGCTAGTCTCCGAGCTAGCACCAACCCCTCGGCTAGTCTTCGAGCTAGCACCAGTCCCCAGGCTAGCCTCCGAGCTAGCACCAGCTCCCAGGCTGGCCCCCACGTCTCCACCAGCTCCCAGGCTGGCCCCCACGTCTCCACCAGCTCCCAGGCTGGCCCCCACGTCTCCACCAGCTCCCAGGCTGGCCCCCTCGTCTCCGCCAGCTCCCAGGTTGGCCCCGACCTCTGCCCCTCGGCCGGCAGCACCGGCTTCAGCACCTCAGCTGCCCTCCTCGGCGCCGATGACGTCTGCCGCTTCCACGGTGCCGATGACGTCAGCCGCTTCCACGGAGCCGATGACGTCTGCCGCTTCCACGGCGCCGATGACGTCTGCCGCTTCCACGGCGCCGATGACGTCTGCCGCTTCCAAGGCGCCGATGACGTCTGCCGCTTCCACGCCGCCGATGACGTCTGCCGCTTCCACGCCGCCGATGACGTCTGCCGCTTCCACGCCGCCGATGACGTCCGCCGCTTCCACGCTTCTGACGTCACCTCCTCGTTTCCGGCGAGACGCACCACGGCGCCAATCACGTCCGCCTTCCCGACGGCCAAGATGGTGGCCGTCCCTTGGTCGCCCGCCTCCCCGGCTTCAGCGCCGTTCTTCTCGCCGCCGCCACCAGACCCGTCCTCGGTGGATTCGGGGACACTTGGGCCGGCGACCCACCACCAGTTCTCCCCTCCACCCTCCCTTGTTTCGTGAGTATGTTCATTTGTCTGTCTTTGGACATCTGGAATCTGTCCATAGGGGGGGGGGTACTGTTACGGCGCACGCGCAGTCTACTTCTCCCTCCTCTGCGGGAGCACTTGGAGGAGCCGTTGACAGCGCGCTCGGACACGCCCCTGCTCGCGTTGAGCGCAGCACGCCCACGCAGCGACAAGCCTACACACCTGGTACTGATGAGGGCAAGATGTATAAAGGACCAGTGAACCAAGGATCGACTCGGGAACTTTATGCTATATTCGTGTTTCCTCTCCGTGCCTTGATTTGTCCCTTGTCTTCTCCCGTGTCCCCGCAGTACCCTCCGTCGCCTGGAAAGTGAGCTGTGCGTCTCATTTTCCCCTGGATCTCCCTCTGGACTCTGACTGCCTCCTTCGTTCCTCGACCTCTTGCTCGCCCCTGGATTCCGACGCCTCTCTGTCGCCCCGGATAACCTGCCTGCCCCATGGACTTCCTCGTATCTCGTTCAACACGTTGGTAACATTCACTTCAGTTAACTACACACATAGTCTTACACCACACACTCTTGTATTCTAGTTCACACTCCATTTCCTTGGTTTAGTAGTATTGTTTATTATTATTTATATATATATATATATATATATATAATAAATAATTGTATATACTTCCCCCTGGTGTCTGTTGGCCGTCACCTCCCCTCAGTAAAACATAACAGAAGGAGCGCTACCGCAGGTCCTTTCTACCCACAACCCAAATACTTTACAATGCACTTATGTGATTACTGTGATCTTTTTTCTTGGTGTGCAATACCGATGTTAGTGTTTTTTGTTTTATTATATATTTTATCTATACGTATCAGTGCACAATATGTAATATGTATTATTATTTTTAAGTTTTACTACTGCTCCTGTATGTAAAAACCTGCACTGGAACAACATAATTTCCATAATGTGGAATAAATAAAAGTCTATCCTGGGAATCAGGGATATTTATTTCAGATCAATCATGATCTGAAATTGTTGTACTTTTAGGTGTCTAGATGAAAGATTCTAAAAAAGAGAAGGGCAAAGACAGTGAGGGATAAGTGAACCATCCATTCATCCACCCATTTTCTTCCACTTATGGAAGGTCAGGTTGCGAGGACAGCAGCCTAAGCAGAGAAGCCAAGACTTCCCTCTCACCAGCTACTTAGTCCAGTTCCTCCCGGGGGATTCTGAGGCACTCCCAGGCCAGTCGGGAGACATAGTCTTCTCAACGTGTCCTGGGTATTCACTGTGGCCTCCTACCGGTCGGACGTGTCCTAAACATCTTCACAGTGAGGCGTCCGGGTTACATCCTGACCAGATGCCCGAACCAACTCATCTGGCTCCTCTCGATGTGGAGGAGCAGCGACTTTACTTTGAGCCCCTCCCGGATGACAGAGCTTTTCACCCTATCTCTAGGGGAAAGCCCCGCCACCCGACGGAAGAAACTCATTTCGGCCGCTTGTACCTGTGATCTTGTGACTAGTAAATTTAGAGCTTACCTTCCGGCTCAGCTCCTTCTTTACCAGAACAGAGAGATACAGTGTCCACATTACTGAAGACGTCGCACCGATCCGCCTGTCGATCTCACGTTCCACTCCTCTCTCACTCAAGAACAAGACTCCGAGGTACTTGAACTCCTCCACTTGGGGCAAGACCTCTTCCCCGACCCAACTCCGCACTTTTCCGGGCGAGAATCGTGGACTTGGACTTAGAGGTGCTGATTCTCATCCCAATCATTTCACACTCGGCTGCGAACCGAACCAGTGAGAGCTGAAGGTCCTGGCCGGATGAAGCATCAGGACCACATCACCTGCAAAAAGCAGAAAATTAATCCTGTAGCACGGATCCCCTAAACGCCCTGACTGCGCCTAGAAATTCTGTCCATAAAAGTTATGAACAGAATCGGTGACAAAGGGCAGCCCTGGTGGAGTCCAACCCTCACTGAAAAAGGGTCTGACTTACTGCCGTTAATGCAGCCCAAACTCTGACACGATGATACAGGGAGCGGACCGCCACAATCAGACAGTCCAATACCCCATAGTCTCTGAGCACTCTCCACAGGACTTCCCGAGAGACACGGTCGAATGCCTTCTCCAAGTCCACAAAGCATTTGTAAACTGGTTGGGAAAACTCCCATGCACCCTCAAGGACCCTGCTGAAGGTATAGAGCTGGTCCACAGTTGAATGACCAGGACGAAAACCACACTGCTTCTCCTGAATCCGAGGTTCGACTACCCGGCGTAGCCTCCTCTCCAGTACACCTAAACAGACCTTACCGGGAAGGCTGAGGAGTGTGTTTTTTGTTATGGACAATCTGTGACGAGCACAAAAGTCCAATAACAAAACACCACTCGGGTTCAGATCCGGGCAGCCATTCTTCCCAATCACGCCTCTCCAGGTTTCAATGTTGTTGCCAATGTGAGCAACAAAGTCACCCAGCAGAACAAGGAGATCACCTGAGGAAGGACTCTCCAGTACTCCCTCGAGGAAATCCATATAAGGTGGGTACTCTGAGCTGCTGTTTGGCGTGTAAGCACAAACAACAGTCAGGACCAATTCCCCCACCCGAAGGCGGAGGGAAGCTACCCTCTCGTCTACTGGGATAAACTCCAACGTGCAGGCTTAGAGCCAGGGGGCAACAAGAATTGCCACCCCAGCCCATCGCCTCTCACTGCGTGCAACACTAGAGTGCAAGAGAGTCCGGCCCCTCTCGAGAGAACTGGTTCCAGAGCCCTTGCTGTGTGTCGAAGTGAGTTTGACTATATCTATCCAGAACTTCTCAACCTTGCGCACCAGCTCAGGCTCTTTTCCCCCCAGTGAGGTGATGTTCTACGTCCCAAGAGCTAGCTTTTGTAGCACAGGATTGTACCGCCAAGTGCCCTGCCTTCGGCTGCCGCCCAGCTCACACTGTACCCGACCTCTACGCCCCCTCCTATGAATGTTAAGCCCATTGGAGGGGGGACCCATGTTGCCTCTTCGGGCTGTGCCCGGCCGGGCCCCATGGGGACCGACCCGGCCACCAGACGCTCACCATCAAGCTCCACCTCCGGGCCTGGCTCCAGAGGGGGGCCTCGGTGACCACCTCCGGGCGAGGGAAATCTAAGTCCTCGTTTTTTCTTCTTCATAAAGGTCTTCGATATGCTCTTTGTCTGGTCCCTCACCTGGGACCTGTTTGTCTTGGGAGACCCTACCAGGGGGCATAGAAGCCCCCGAACCACATGGCTCCTAGGATCATTGGGACACTCAAACTCCTCTACCACAATAAGGTGGCAGCTCAGAAAAGAGATAAGTGAACCAGTCCCTTAAAATTGCATAGTTACAAACAACCATC
This sequence comes from Nerophis lumbriciformis, assembly GCF_033978685.3. Classification (NCBI taxonomy): domain Eukaryota; kingdom Metazoa; phylum Chordata; class Actinopteri; order Syngnathiformes; family Syngnathidae; genus Nerophis; species Nerophis lumbriciformis. The sequence continues at coordinate 28,043,057 of NC_084553.2, forward strand.
TGGGAAACATTAGTTGCAAAAAGATGTCTGATTGCAGTGATTTATCTGACAGGTAAATGGATTTAATAAAAATTATAATCTTTAATACAGCATGATGATTTTACAGCTCTGTTTTCCAGTATCTGCACAGAAATACTTTGAACTGATTGGATTTTGGGCAACACTAATAAAACCTGCTACTTGAGATTCAGTCATTTGTTCTATCTCTCTGTTGTACCATAGTGCTGTCGGATCTCTCAGAAGGATGCCTATTAGCTTGCTGATAAACTTTGCTTTCAAAAGGACAGCAAGGCTGCAGGGGAGGTATTTTTTTCTGAATAGTCATCTGTGTAGCTTCAACTTTCACACAGTAACTCATTTTAATTAGCTGCATGTTACTCAGCATCAACAGTTTGACGCACGTACCGACGTCAGCTGATAAACATTTCTTGGCTCTATGGCTGTGAAAGAGGAGCAATCAGAATTCATCTTTTTTTTTGCTCAGGGCTTACAGCCTTGTGGTAGACTTTGTGGTGGACTTGCGAGCAATATCTTTTCCATTATTTTCTAGTTTTTGCAAACCCATTTCCAAATCTTATTGTCTACTGTAAATAAATCTAATCCATTATTATTAATATTATTAATAGCAGTGCAAACATTTTTTTCCCTCACATTTGAAACATTAGAACACAAACACAAAACATTGTCTTTAACAGGCTATTAACTGTTTACATTGACCACTTACAGCAGGGGTGCTCACACTTTTTCTGCAGGCGAACTACTTTTCAATTGATCAAGTCGTGGGGATCTACCTCATTCATATATATAATTTATATTTACTTATTTATTAAATATATGTTTTTGTTAACAAGTTAAAGGTGTTTAATGATAATGCAAGCATGTTTAACACATATAGTTAATATTGTTAATAAGTTAAAGGTGTTTAATGATAATACAAGCATGTTTAACACATATAGTTAATATTGTTAACAAGTTAAAGGTGTTTAATGATAATGCAAGCATGTTTAACACATAGTTAAAATTGTTAATAAATTAAAGGTGTTTAATGATAATACAAGAATGTTTAATACATATAGTTAATATTGTTAATAAATTAAAGGTGTTTAATGATAATACAAGTATGTTTAATACATATAGTTAATATTGTTAACAAGTTAAAGGTGTTTAAAGATAATGCAAGCATGTTTAACACATATAGTTAATATTGTTAACAAGTTAAAGGTGTTTAATGATAATACAAGTATGTTTAACACACATAGTTAATATTGTTAATAAGTTAAAGGTGTTTAAAGATAATGCAAGCATGTTTAACACATATAGTTAATATTGTTAACAAGTTAAAGGTGTTTAAAGATAATACAAGCATGTTTAACACATATAGATTCCTTTCTTTCATGAAGACAAGAATATAAGTTGGTGTATTACCTGATTCTGATGACTTTTGCATTGATTGGAATCAGACAGTGGTGCTGATAAAGTCCGCATTTTCGAATGGAGGAGAAAAAAAATTCCTCCTTTCTGTCCAATATCACATGAAAGTGGTTGGTTTTTGGCATCTTATTTATCCAGCTTCCGTACTCCTTTGTATACACTTTACAAGAAATACATTGTCGGCAAACTCCGTAGCTTGCTAGCTTGTGCACGCCAGCTTTCTGAGACTCTTATTTTGGTAGCACAACTGTGCAACTGTGCAGTCGGTCTTTGGAGTTTTGACGACAGGTACGGCGACAGAGTCTGTTGAAATAAAGTGTTTCTCGCCTTCCAGTCGGTAATTTTAATGAGCTGGCAGCAGCCAGCGTCATCTCAGAAGACCCTCGGGTGCCGTGAATGTCAATCAAGTGACGAAAGTGACGTCATAGTGAAGATTTATGATCGCTCAATTTTACGACTATTTTTTTAATGCCTGGCTGGTGATCGACTGACACATCCTCCGAGATCGACCGGTAGCTCGCGATCGACGTAATGAGCACCCCTGACTTACAGTATATGATAGAGAACATATTGTAAACAAAAGGCCTGACTAGAAAAGTGTGACAGAATTTTAACATTCGGCACCCCATGAAATAGAAAGATATGGGGTGCAAAATGTAAAAGTTCAGTCACACTTTACTAACAGATATATTTCTCACTTTTAGCTCATTGTCCTCACATTTAAGTTTAGATTAAACATTGACTCTGTTATATCTAAATCTTGAATCTGAATCTTAAATCTATAACCTTAAATCTAAACAAATGTTTTAAATCTAAATTGACATGTTATGTCTAAATCTAAAACTAAATGTTAAATATAAATATAAATGTTGAATCTAAATTCAAATTTTAAAACTAAACCTAAAATTAAAATCTTCAATCTAAATCGTAAATCTATACCTCAAATGTAAATGTGAGCGCTAAATCTTAAATCTAAATTGTAAATCTATATCTGAAATGTAAATGTGAGCACTAAATGTTAAATATAAATGTTAAATATGAATCTTAAAAGAAAGTGTGAACATTAAATGTTAAACATAAACCTATATGGTAAATCTGAATCCAAACCTAAATGTTTGACCTAAACCTGTGGGTGGCGTGGCTCTGTTGGTAGAGCAACTTGAGGGTTCCAGGTTCGACAGTGCAAGACTGTGCACAACAACACTGGTTTAAATGTAGCTTAAAAAATGTAGCTAAAGGATTTCACTATGTAAAGCGCTTTGAGTCGCTAGAAAATTCCCTTCACTTCACAAATGTTAAATATAAATCTTAATCCAAACCTAAATCTAAATGTTAAATCTAAACCTAAATGTTAAATCGAAATGTTAAATCGAAATCGAAATCCCTCTAGCCAAGTGTAAAGATGCATATTTATAGAATGTCAATATTCCACCAATCCGAGGCCTCTCAGCCGCAAAGCCACGCCCACATATTTGCCTCTCAGTGCCCGATACTCCTACATCTTACTAACTGCAGAAGAAGGAACATTACAAATGCTTAATGACAAATTAGTCATACCAAAGACTATAAAAACGTGACTTATTACCTCCCTGCTTGGCACTCAACATCAAGGGTTGGAATTGGTGGTTAAATCACCAAAATGATTCCTGAGCGTGGCCACCGCTGCTGCTCACTGCTCCCCTCACCTCCCAGGGGGTGGAACAAGGAGATGGGTCAAATGCAGAGGGTAATTTCACCACACCTAGTGTGTGTGTGACTATCAGTGGTACTTTAACTTCAACTTTAATGCCAATAAAGTTGCATATTTTTTCAAATGTAAGCTCCAAATGTGTGTGTGCGCATGGTATGTTGTTGAAAGAGATATTTGAAAACAAGAAGCTCAAACACCCGATTGCTTAATTTCCGCGTTTGACAATTAATGGAATTGCTTCTTACACTGAGGCAGTGTGCATGAATAAACCTATTTCTATTTGTATGTCTTTCATCATTTTGCTGCTTTGTTACTTCATGATTGTGTCACATATGAACATTACTTTTCTGTAAACAACGCAATCACTGTCATGTAAGTTGGGCAGCAGCAAGTTGACACGCTCACTTTGGATCTGTTCTTAAGAATATGTCTTGATTGTGAGCCAAACGGTAAAAACAAGCTACAGAGAGGGCGATGTCATATTTTGGTCAGAGGTTCAGATCCAGGGCATGCAGATATGCGCCCTTAAATAGGTTACTCTTCCATCTTTGTTCCTGCTCCTCGCAGCACGACACAGCACTGCCGTCTGAGTGGTGGGCATGTCTTGAACTATAATTCACACGCAGTATAATCATGTTTTTACCATTTGGCTCACAATTAAAACATATTATTAAGAACAGTATAAAGCTCGCGTGTCAACTGGCTGCTAAAGCATCCATTTTATTCTATTCATTGTCGTTGTCAAACACGGATGTGAAGCGCTCAGGTGGTTGAGCGTTTTGTCTTTATGCAACACATCGTGCACACTCACACGTTTCTAGCTAACATTTTTAACAATGTGCAACTTTATTGGCATTAATTTGTCATCAATGATCTATCATGTTTCCTTCTTCTGCAGGAAGAAAGATGTAGGAGTGTCGGGCACTGAGAGGCAAAGATGTGGGCGCGGCTTTGCAGCAGAGAGGCCTCGGATTGGTGGAATATTGACATTCTATAAATATTTATCTTTACACTTTAGAGTTAAGATTTAACATTTAGTACTCACATTTAGATAAGATTTAGATTCAACATTTAGGTTTAGAATTCAGACTTTTTTTTTTTTACATACATGGTCCATAAATACAATGGTACGCATGTAAATGTTCTTTTTTTCTCCCCAAACAAATAACCCACAACAATTATATATAAAATAAAATAAAAATAATAAACTTGAAAGAAAATTAAAAAAAACATGCATCAGTCAAATAAGTTCAGGCAAATATTGACATGAAGCCACAGACAACTACACTCCTGAATGTCCTTAACACGGTGCAGAAATACACAAAAGCAGACAAAAGGCTCATCAATTATTTACCTTTCAATTACTTTTCGATCAAGGTTCAATTTGAGATTAGTCTCTCTTACTGATTTTAGGAAATCACCCCATAACTTCCTGAAACTTCCCAGAACAACCGTTCAATGGCAACATACTTTTCTCCATTTTAAGGAAATAAAGAATATCTCTATTCCAGCGGCTGTGGCAGGGAGGCGCTGCAGCCTTCCAATCTAGCACAATGAGTCTCAACAAAGTAGTAAATATTACCAAGTTCTTTTTGGATTTGCTAAGAGAAGATGACAGAGGGGCCACCTCAAATAGTCCGTTTAGAGAATTCAGTATTAAGTTAGCTGGAGACTGTTGGCACCGATCACATAATACCATAAGCACCGATACCGTGGGTGGTTCGGGGCCGGGCACCCAGGGACAATGCAGAGCACCCACGTGGGATTGATGGCAAATTCTTTCTCACCGTCAAGCAAAAACCACGCATGCTCAGATAAGTAGCGTCAAATTTACCGCCCATCCAAGCACCCACACTGGCAGTAATGCAGATCGGCGCCTATGCATAATACCAATATTCCATCAAATGTCTTAGCCATAGAACAGTGGTCCCCAACCTTTTTGTAACTGCGGACCAGTCAACGCTTGAAAATTTGTCCCCACGGACCGGGGGGCGGGGGGGATATTAATAACAGAAAGAAACAACCCTTTTGTGCAAATGAGTGTGAATGAGTGTGAATGGGGAGGGAGGTTTTTTGGGTTGGTGCACTAATTGTAAGTGTATCTTGTGTTTTTTTATGTTGATTTAATAAAAATAAAAAAACTTTTTTTTTTTTTCTTGTGCGGCCCAGTACTAATCGATCCACGGACCGGTACCGGTTAAAATCTCTGTCTAGCTCTCCTCAGATAGGGTCACTCCTAAATCACTCTCCCAAAGTGATTTAGTTGACTCAGGATGGGCAGCACAGTGGTCAGAGGTTAGTGCATGTGCCTCACAATACGAAGGTCCTGGGTTCAATCCCCGGGCTCGGGGTCTTTCTTTGGGAAGTTTTCATGTTCTCCCCGTGACTGCGTGGGTTCCCTCCGGGTGCTCCGGCTTCCTCCCTCCTCCAAAGACATGCACCTGGGGATAGGTTGATTGGCAACACTAAATTGGCCCTAGTGTGTGAATGTTGTCTGTCTATCTGTGTTGGCCCTGCGATGAGGTGGTGACTTGTCCAGGGTGTACCCCGCCTACCGCCCGAATGCAGCTGAGATAGGATTTAGCACCCCCCGCGACCCTAAGAGGGACAGGTGGTAGAAAATGAATGGATGGACAAAATATGTGTAATTGATCCTTTTAAAGTCGCAAGTGGTGTCAAAAAAGCATCTAAAACTTTGTCAGTCGGTAAGTTTGGAAACCTGGTAAAAGTATTACGAACAAAACTCCAGATCTGTAGATATCTAAAAAAAAGTGTTTATTAGGGAGTGAACATTTATCACAAAGTTTTAAATGTACAAATCTGTAATGTTGTTGATCCCCAGACTTGACCATCTTAAAAAGGCAAGAGAGGGAAGGAAAACATGATTAGCAGTGATGGGTGCAAGACTAAAAATAGTCTGTTAACCAAAATAGCGCTTGAACTGAACCTAAAGTCTGAATTAGGTTTTTAAGATTGGATTTTGCGTTAAAGAGGAAGTAGAAGAGTGGATAGGAGAGCGAACCAGAGCCTTAAGAGATACTGGTTTACAGTAGTTGAGTTAGCCTCCATAACTAGCTTAGTACTAAAACCTAAAATTTGGTAGTAATAATCCTCCCGACTAGTTGGGTCTCTGTAAATATTGTTTACGTAACCTGTGAGTCTTTCTATTCCAAATGATGTCTAAAATCTGACTATAGGGTCACTCCTATGACTATCTAATTTATGAAAGAAGGACTGAGGGAGAAAAAATTGTATACATTAGAACAAATGGGAACATTTCAGAAGTACATCCATTTTAACAGAGTTGACACAAGCCAAAGTAAAAAATTTAAGTAAGGACCAGCAATCGAAATCTCCCAAAGACGACCAGCCTGTCAAACCATGGGCACATGTGTCCACTACCAGGTGAGAGCTGCATGAATTATAATCTAGAATGTACTTTTAGCAAGTTTGAGACCAAGCAGAAGCAGCTGTCGACTCAGTGTGTCAACAATAGCAGCGTAAGCTAGCATTAGCTCAGTGCTATCAATGTACCGCTATAATAATCTGTCTGCATTTGCACGTATAATTACAAAATCACTCATATTTGGTTAATTTTCAGGTCATGACATGTAAGTGCAATATTGTTGGCTCTTACTGGATGTATTTAGAGAAAGTATAATGAGCGCAACAGAGGACCCTCGATCTGTTGACTCAGTTGTTAGCATATGTGTTCTTGTCTTACATAAGGATTGTGAATGAAACACACCACATCTATTTCCAATTTTCGCGTATTTCCAGTATGGCTGATCTGAAAACATTGTCAGAGTGCAGAAACGTCACTACACTGATGTCAATGTCAGAAAATAGCCAAAGGTATTCAAAGCGTAATATTCAAAATGGCTCACTGAATTTGTGGCATTTTGGGATGATTAAACGATTTTTTCACATAATTTGCGGATTTTAATCACAATCGGATATGGTTTAATGGATACAATGAAACACATATAAGCATATAAATAAAGTCAGCTTGTTTTTCCACTCTTCTAGTAATCTAAATCATCAGTGCAGCCCGCGAAACACCACAAGCTTAACAAGATTGCCCCACAGATTGCTTTTGCCTGAATTGATAGTGTGATAAATTTCTTCAGTGTAATACTAGACATACTTTAGTGCCTTCATGTGTCATGATCAATGGACTCACGAGTTAAGGACCACAAGTTTATGGTCATGTGCTCAAAGCACAGCATCAATATATACAACCCAATCCAAAAAACTTTTCCTACTCCTGGTGTAAATTATCTATAACCAACAAATAAAGTCACACATACTGCTCATTGAACTTTGTGGACATTATAAAACACGCATATTTAATTTAAATTAAATTACACATATATAAATCATTAAAGGGCATGATGGGTAATATATGCAAAATTCTCTCCACACTTCTCCATGTTAAGTGCAGTTTAGCAGCTTGATATTTCTAAATGATTACAAAACTTTAAGGAAGTTGTCAGGAAAGTAAACAAGGTAGGAGTCGAACTTTCACATACTTTTATTATTTAGTGTTTCATCAATTATACTTCATCTGGCATTGTCATCACAGTGTGGGGGCTTTATCACTTGGAACGTTCAACCCAAGGCCACTTTTGTAGCAGAATGTTCTACATTTTGAAATTAGGAATTCTATGTGGCACCCTGGACATCATTCATTCATTGCTATTATTTGTGTTATTATTGCATTGGTATTATTTGTGTTCTTAACTGGGCTACCACCATGTATTTATAATAAATGACATGTCATATGTAAAGATATTTCAGGCCAACAATAGGATAATGTAAACAACACTGCCAGACCCGCAATAAGTCAATAGTAGTTATGTGAATGATCAACAATCAATAATATTGGCAGAAATAGAGAGCCCCAAAATCAATAGAGGGCCCCAAAATCTAATTTTGCTTCGGGTCCCATGGAGGCAAGACTAAGATTTAGATTTAACATTTATATTTAGATATAACATTTAAATTTAGATTTAACATTCAGTGCTCACATTTAAATTTAGATTTAACATTTAGATTTAGATCTAACATTTGGGTTTGAATTTAACATTTAGGTTTAGATTTAACATTTTAGTTTAGATTTTAAGGGGAACTTTTTTGGAATTTTGTCGACCATTCACAATCATTATGAAAGACATGGTTTTCTTTTAATTCATTCTAAATATTAAAAGTCTGTTTACAATGCAGCCTATGGGAGCCTTTCAATTCTGCCTATAGATGTGAGGAACTCACATGGCTGCGGTAGTTGTGACCCCGAGATGCAGGAAACAGCAGAACGACGTGCAGGTAAGAGTCTTTTATTGTACTCAAAATACAAAATGTAGCAGGAGCAGTCATGCATACCGCAAAAGGTCCTCAACATAATTAATCCTCGAGCATTGACAAACAGTCGAGGCAGGCATAAATAGCAGCCTGATTGGCAACTGCAACCAGGTGTGCCAGGCTGCCAATCAGGGACAGGTGAGGGAAACAAGCGCTCAGGGAGACATGCAGGAAGTAGAACAAACATAAGAGTGCTGACAGGAAATAAACACCAACTAAGGAAACATAACCAGACATGAAGTGACAGATCGTCACAATAGAGCCCCTAAAAAAACATCCAAACACTTCCATTAAGGTTTAACATACATATAAGTATATATGTAATGTATTAATGGGCACATTTAAATTTAACATTTAATATTTAAGTATTTTCAAAAACGCATCACAACGTGCGCTTTTTTCTTCAACAACATCACTGATTACTGCTCACTGCAGACTTTATTAGAGCCAACAAACATAATAAAACATCACTTACTGTATAAGGGCCACAGTCATTAGGATGCCAACTGCTAGGATGTTCCCATACATTCCCGTTTAGATGAAAAATGTCTCATAATCCCCGTGAAGAAACGGGGTGGGGCGGTACAAGCACGTTTCTTGTCATTCTCACCAGTTCCAAGTCCTAAATGGTCGTCAAAGTGTTCCAACTGTTGGATTATCTCCTCAGCTATCTATTTTCCAGGTGAGAGGCATGATTCATGATCTACAATAAATTTAAAGGGAGCAAGGAAGCGAGGAAGCAGCAGACCACTCGGTGATGTAAACATCGGCACACAGGAAGAGATCACGTCACCGCTATAAATAGTTTGTCTGCGTTAGCGCTTATAATACCGATATCACTAATACTTGGTTGACATTCAAGTCACAAAATGTAAATTGAGTATTGTTGGCGCTTTTTGAATGGTTATTTATGAAATTTTATGGGTAATGGTGGAGCTCCCATTGGCTCCACTGTAAGCAGGCTTTTATTTACGTTTAATTAATATTTACAATGCTTTAAAAAAAAAAAAAACATTCGTCGTCGTGTCTTTCATAATGATTATGAATGATAGGCAAAGTTCCAAAAAAAAAGTGCAGTTCTCCTTATAAGTTTTAGATTTATCATTTAGGTTTAGATTTAACATTTATATTTAATATTTAGATTTAGATTCAAGATTTCGGTTTAGCTACAACATTTAGATTTCGATTTAAGATTTAAATGTGACATTTAGATTAAATATAACATTTAGATATTATATTTAGATTATTATAAACTTAAATGTGATGAAATTGAGCTACATTAAATGTGATAAAATTGTGTTAAATGTGAGAACATTTTGTTAAATGTGAGTAAAGTGTGTTAAATGTGAGAAAATCAAGCTAAATGTAAGAAATATCTCTGCTACAAAAGTGTGACTGAACGTTTACATTCGGCACGCAATAGAAGGATCGCAGCGCAGATGATTGGATGGAACAAATGTCTTTTAGACCAATGACTTCGCTCCATACTCATTTATTGACAGTCAATCATGGAATAGTGAATGAATACCTAAAATCCTGAACATGACCAATGTATGATCATTTTACACTACTAATAATCCAGGTCTTTCTTAATTCTGCTTGGAAGAGATCTTATGCAAGTTTTATATTCTACACCAGTTGTTAGTATTATTGGACTACGAAAGAGAAGCGGAGGCATTATGACATACATATATTGTGTAACTGTCATTGTCGGATGCTTAAATTATCATGGGTGGGTTTTTTTTCTCCATCAGCATTTTAAAGCACCAGATTGCTATCTTTGGGCCCACGCAATGTTTAGCAATGCAGCATCTTCCTGTGCGAAATCCCAGAATAATGCTTTGGAAACTGATTGAAGTGGACTCAAACACCTACAGTTGTGTTGGTGCTTCTGCCGCAACGCAAAGATATCTACTCCGAGTTTTAAAAGGGAACTGCACTTTTTTTTTTTAATTGCCTATCATTCACAATCCTTATGTAAGAAAAGCACACATGTTTTTTTCTTTTTTCTGCATTCTAACTAGTAAATAATTGCTGGAAAAAGTCAGCTCTTTTAAAAAAACATCCCAACACTTCCATCAAGGTTTTATACACATACACTCTAAGGCAGGGGTGTCAAACTCATATCAGCTCAGGGGCCACATAGAGAAAAATCTAGTCCCAAGTGGGCCAGACTGGTAAAATCACAGCACGATAACTTAAAAATAAAGACAACTTCAGATTGTTTTCTTTGTTTAGAAATAAAACAAGCACATTTTGAAAATGTAAAAATCAAAATGTTGGGTTTTATTTACACTTACATGTTGCGGTTAATAGTATTCTATCTTTATTTGTCGTTATTTATACTTTATAAATAAATTATGTGATAATATTCATCAGTCAACTCATTGGTGTTCATTTTCAATCAAGATAAAAAAAAATAATATAAAAATCTAATTACAGGATGTTATTTATGTAGTTTGATCATTTTCCTCGACTGATGTACTAACATCATGTGGTCTTATTCTTTTTACATATGTAGCATAATCTACATAGACACAAATAATTGCTATTGCGACATCCAGTGAACACATTTAGAACAGCAGTTTCTTTCATTCAAAAATTTCGGCTCATTTTTATACTTGGCAAACTCATCCTGCAGGCCGGATAGAACCTGTTCGGATCCGACCCGCTCTAAGGCCATGTCCACACAAACATGGAGAGTTTCAAAAACACATATTTGGGGTTAAAACAATCTCCATTCACACAAGTGTAGTTTCAAAAGTGTTTATGTCTACACACAAACACATACACCTGCTGTCATGCACTTTTTGTCCAATCAGAAGCCTGAAAAGGGCAGCAATAGCAGACTTCGTGCAGCATTACAGCTCCTATTATGTTTATTTTTTAATCGACTTTAGATGATTATCTTTAAAACCAACCTGCACGTGCACAGAGCCCTGGGAACATTATTAAAGAGCGAATGCACGCCCGTGCTGCTTAAACCCAACACTCATAGAATTATAACAACATGGTGATGTATTACATGTGCAGTGAAGTGTGCATTATTTCTAAAATCAGCATGCACTTACGAGCCAAGGAAACCATTTTGCATGTTTAATGGAATAATAAAGCATTTAATCATCGATATAGTGATATGGTACATGTGTAATGAAGTTATATTGTCTTTTACATCAGTACACACTACAAGGAGGATGCTACATCATGTTTTTTTAAGTTGATTGTTCGCTTTTTACGCGCGAGCACGGTCACGCTTGGCTCCATCTACAAACATGGAAGCAACACATGGAAGTTAACTTCATGATTTGTCGTTTAACAAGGACTAAAAACATAAGATAATGTTGCACCTTTCTTATGACACCGAGCAAAAAGTCTTGCTTGTCAAAGTTGCCCCATCAGGTGGAGGTCCGACAGCGATCTCATCCAAAACAACTGATTGTCATTAGCACCGGCGGAGTGTCGCAAAGACCATTTTTATGTGTCTTTTTTATTATTGTTGAGTGAAAAGAGCAGCATGTTTACAGTAAGTCATCTTATAGAGCAGTGGTCCCCAACCACCGGTCCGCGGCCCGGTACCGGTCCGTGGATCGATTGGTACCGGGCCGCACAAGAAATGTAAAAAAAATAATAAAAAAAAAATATTATTTTTATTTTTTATTAAATCAACATAAAAAACACAAGATACACTTACAATTAGTGCACCGACCCAAAAAACCTCCCTCCCCCATTCACACTCATTCTCACAAAAGGGTTGTTTCTTTCTGTTATTAATATTTCTGGTTCCTACATTATATATCAATACAGATCTATACAGTCTGCAGGGATACAGTCCGTATCTTTATGACAAAAAAAACCCCAAAACAACCCTCCCCCCCATGGGACAAACTTTCAAGCGTTGACCGGTCAGCAGTTACAAAAAGGTTGGGGACCACTGTTATAGAGTGTTTAAAGCCACAATGCAGTGTTGTCTGTGCCATGTACACGCATAGGCTAAGTGGAGAGTTTTGGAACTCTACACTTTGGCCAGCGTTTGCAAAAATCTGCGTTTTTAAAGACAAAAGTATGCGTTTGCGTGTGGACAAGAGGCCTAGATGCAGAGATAAGTATGCTTTTATTAAGTGTCTGTGTTCGTGTGGACATGGCCTAAGTATATATTTTAGGTAACGTAGTAACAGGCACATTTATAATAACATACAATATTTACGTATTTTGTTCATCTTAAGTATACGGCGGCAGCGCATTAATTTCATAGACGCATCTCAATGTTCACTTTTTCTTCAACAACATCACTGATTAGGATAGGATAGGATAGAATTTGTATTCATTCCACAATGGGGAAATTATGTTGTTCCAGTGCAGGTTTTTACATACAGCAGCGGAAGTAAAACATAATAAAAAACAAAACATTTTTAATAAATGCTGCATATTGCGCTCTAATGTATATAGTTAAAACATCCAATAAAACAAAAAACACTAACATCCTTATTGCACACCAAGAAAAAAGATGACAGTAATAACATAAGTGCGTTTTGAAGTCTTATGGCTGTGGGTAGAAAGGACCTGCGGTAGTCAGTCTAATGCTGAAGGAGCTACTCAGGGCCTCCTCGGTGCTGTGCATGGGGTGAGAGGGATTGGACATTATGGCTGTCAACTTGGTCAGCATTCTTCTGTCAGCCACCTCCTCAATGCTGTCTAGTGGGCAGCCTAGGACATAGTCAGCTCTCTTAATCATTTCATTAAGTCTATTCCTTTCTCTGACGGTGCTGCCCTCGCCCCAGCAAACGGCGGCATAGAACATCGCAGAAGCCACCACAGTGTCGTAAAAAGTGCACAGCAGTGACTGAAGGACCTTAGTCTCCTCTAAGAGGTGTAAGCGACTTTCATCCTGACTGCCGGATGTCAATCACAAGCTCTTTTGTTTTACAAAAGAGTTCAGCTGATTATGTGCACTCCAGTCGACAAAGCCTGAGATGACTTCTCGGTATTCCTGCTCGCTCCCCTCAGACACACATCCCATCACTGCATAATCGTCCGAGAACTTCTGCAAATGGCAGCGATGCGACTCATGCCTAAAACTTGAGATATACAGTAGAGCCGTGATTTTCAACCTTTTTTGAGCCAAGGCACATTTTTTGTGTTGACAAAATCCGGAGGCACACCACCAGCAGAAATCATTATACAACGAAACTCAGTTGACAGTAAAAAGTCGTTGTCGCAATTGTTGGATATGAATTTAAACCATAACCAACCATGCATCACTATAGCTCTTGTCTCAAAGTAGGTGTACTGTCACCACCTGTCACATTACGCCGTGACTTATTTGGAGTTTTTTGCTGTTTTCCTGTGTGTAGTGTTTTAGTTCTTGTCTTGTGCTCCAATTTTGGTGGCTTTTTCTCTTTTTTTGGTATTTTCCTGGAGCAGTTTCAAGTCTTCCTTTGAGCGATAATTCCCGCATCTACATTGTTTTTATCTTTCTTCGTGGGGACATTGTCGATTGTCATGTCATGTTCGGATGTTACATTGTGGACGCCATCTTTGCTCCACAGTAAGTCTTTGCTGTCGTCCAGCATTCGGTTTTTGTTTACTTTGTAGCCAGTTCAGTTTTAGTTTTGTTCTGCATAGCCTTCCCTAAGCTTCAATGCCTTTTCTTAGGGGCACTCACCTTTTGTTTATTTTTGGTTTAAGCATTAGACACCCTTTTACCTCCACGCTGCCTCCCGCTGTTTCCGACATCTACAATGCAATTAGCTACCTACTGCCACCTACTGATATGGAAGAGTATTACACGGTTACTCTGCCGAGCTCTAGACAGCACCGACACTCAACAACAGCACATCATTTGCAGACTATAATTACTGGTTTGCAAAAAATATATTTTACCCCAAATAGGTGAAATTAGATAATCTCCCACGGCACACCAGACTGTATCTCACGGCACACTAGTGTGCCGCGGCACAGTGGTTGAAAAACACTGCAGTAGAGCATGAACAGGTAAGATGAGAGCACCGTCCCCTGGGGAGCCCCATGTGCTGCAAACTACCACATCGGAAGAATAGTCACGCAGCCTCACGTACTGCGGCCTGTCGATGAGGTAGTTAACGATCCATGTAGCCAGGTGATGGTGCACTGCTGCCTTTTCCAGTTTCACCCGCAGCAGTGCTGGCTGGTTGGTGTTGAAAGCACAGGAGAAGTCAAAGAACATGACTCTCACCTCACTTCCTGCAGTTTCCAGGTGGGTGAGAACCCGATGAAGCAGGTAGATGATGGCATCTTGCCTGGACAGCATGCAAACTGCAAGGAGTCCATTGCTGACACTGTCTGCACGCGAAGGTTGCTAAGTTTAGCTGTGGCTTAGAGAATTTGCATGCTTTAAATATGTTTCATAAATAAATAAATATTAATAAATAAGTTCATAATGCAGAGTTATAAAATATTATTACAAAATGTGTGATTGTAAAATCTCCTGAGGAAAATGTATATGTATTGTGTTAATTGTGTTGCAAAGCGGAACGATTGTTGTGATGTTGCGACCCCACGGACTGTAAATAAGGCAGAACATGCAAGAGGGGCTAGAGCACGTTGTCTTCAGCTCCTCGAAAGATTTAAGTGTATTCTTTGAAGTGTTTATTAGAATTTATTTTTGTTACAAGCAGCCAACTAGGTATTGTATTTTTTGTAATTTAATTTATTTCCGAGTGTTTATTGATGTGAAATTGAAGTCTGACGTACTGTATTGTACTGCATTTTGTAAGTTCTCATGGCGTGTTGGCGTGCTGGCGTTGAGGCGTGGAGGCGTGGATGGTGTGTACAGCAAGAAGGAGTCGTCAATAAACGCCCGTTTTACAAAAAATAACTTTCCTGTGTTGCCGTGTATCGAAAGGAGCTACACTAAGGATGATCCGCTCCATACTTTTCGTCTGGTGGGAGGTCAGGGCAACAGGTCTGAAATGGTTAGGCTCCTTGGGATGAGGTGTTTTAGGGATTGGAACCACACAGGAGGTCTTCCAGATTGTGGGGACTTTTTCTAGGCTGAGGCTCAGTTTAAAAATGTAGTGGACCACAACAGTTAGCTGGTCCGCACATTCCCTGAGTAGCCTGGAACTATTCCAACTGGGCCTGTAGCCTTCCTGACTTTGAGAAGGGGTATATTGGGGGAGGTGTGGACCATGCTGGTGTATGAACAGCTGGGGCTGGTGTGGAGCAGGGTCGGATGTTAGGGAGTTACAGTGGGGCCAGAGTCATACCTGTTGAAAAACTGAAGCCATCCTCATCATTTTTTTTTTTACCAAAGGGATGTAGTGTGGCAGAAGATGAACAAGGTTGTAAACAGAGCATCCAAGAGGGGGCAGGTGAGGAGCTGTGTATGCTTCCTTGACATTAGTGTACATCAAGTCCAAAGTTTACTGTCCCTTGTGTGGCACTTCACATTCTGCGTGAAGGTGGGCAGGGTGGCAGAAAGAGCGGCATGGTTAGACAACATGAAAGACAGCAAACATGACAAAACATCACTTGCCGTACAATGTCTGCTCTCACTAGGATGCAGACTGTTAGGATGTTGATATATTCCCGTGTAGATGAAGTACGGTAAATGGTAAATGGGTTATACTTGTATCGCGCTTTTTTACTTTCAAGGTACTCAAAGCGCTTTGACACTATTTCCACATTCACATATTAACACACTGATGGCGGGAGCTGCCATGCAAGGCGCTAACCACGACCCATCAGGAGCAAGGGTGAAGTGTCTTGCTCAAGGACACAAGGAACGTGATTAGGTTGGTAGAAGCTGGGAATCGAACCAAGAACCCTCAGATTGCTGGCACGGCCACTCTCCCAACTCCGCCACGCCGTCCCCACATGAATGACACATAATACTTGTGAAGGGTTAAAAAACAAAAGGTTGTGTGCAAATTAGAGTATTTTGCATGTCTTTCTCGCTGTTCTGTCTTGTTTGTTGAATGTATTAAGAGCATATAAGATCAGTGTTTTAAGTTTGCTTTGGAAGTCAACACTGAGGTACACTTCCTATTTTAGACAGCGGGAGGTTTTCATCTGCTCCATTCTTATGCCAAACAAAGTATTTTTGGTATATATCGTTTAGTAGCATGATAATATTTGATTGTGGTGTGTTATTTGTTGACTGTGATGTCATTACTGTCATGCAGATTTTCATAATTTCATACTGTGAAGTGAATGTAAGCATAGTGAGCTAGTTTGCTGTAGAGTGTTTATCATACATATTTTGTGGTGTTTTTTTTTAAATCTATTTAAGTTTATTACACAACATAATACATGTATTATCCTAGTATACTTGTGTGTGTAATTGGCTGTGTGTGCATGTCTTTAATGTAAACATCCTTTCTGCTTGTATGTTTTCAGTTTTACCCTTTTTTACGGTCAATAAACCTGTGGACATGAAACATTTTTTCAGAGTATTTGATCAAGAAAAGGTGTTCGGGTAAAGCCAAGATAGGCGGCACACTCACGAGCTCCGGGTCTAAAGTGGCTGTCAAAGTTTACTAACTTCTCAGTTTATGTCCACATCATTTTACTATCAAGGTGAGAGGCATTATTCATAATCTAGAATAAACTTGCACGAGCTCAGAGGCAAGAAAGCAGCTCACCAGCTCGTGATGTCAATTCAGCAGCATAAGGAAGTTGCCTCTATCTGATCTATGCGCCGCTAAATGTAAGTCTTTAACATCAGCGCTTTTAATAACAATATCGCTAATAGGTTAATATTCAGGTCACGAAATGTAAATGGAGTATTGTTGGCCCTTTTTAGATGGTTATTTACAGAGGTGGGTAGAGTAGCCAGAAATTGTACTCAAGTAAGAGTACTGTTACTTTAGAGATTTATTACTCAAGTAAAAGTAATGAGTAGTCACCCAAATATTTACTTGAGTAAAAGTAAAAAGTATGTTGTGAAAAAACTACTCAAGTACTGAGTAACTGATGAGTAACATACACACACATATCATATATATATATATATATATATATATATATATATATATATATATATATATATATATATATATATATATATATACATATATACACATACATTGATATATACAGTATATCATTTATATTTATTTATTTTGCCGTTTTTGTTTACATGTTAAAGGTGTTTTAATGAATATATACATGCATGTTTAACACATATAGATTCCTTTCTTTCATGTTGACAAGAATATAAGTTGGTGTATTACCTGATTCTGATGACTTGCATTGATTGTAATCAGACAGCAGTGCTTAACGTCCACGTTTTCAAATGCAGGAGAAAAAAGTTCCTCCTTTCTGTCTAATACCACATGAAAGTGGTTGGTTTTTGGTATCTTATTTGTCCAGCTTCCATATTCGTTTTCACACACTTTACAAGAAATACATTGGCGGCAAATTCCGTAGCTTGCTAGCTTGTTTGCGCTGGCTTTCGGAGACTCTTATTTTGAAAGCGCAGGCGCGATGGAGCGGCACTTTTATTGTGAAGACAGGAACTGTGCAGTCAGTCTTTAGGCTTGTGACGGGATGTACGTTTGAAATAAAAAAGTGTCTTTTTTCCTTCACACTTTTGATTGATTGATTGAAACTTGTATTAGTAGATTGCACAGTACAGTACATATTCCGTACAATTGACCACTAAATGGTAACACCCCAATACGTTTTTCAACTTGTTTAAGTCAGGTCATGTGACCGCCTGGCTCTGTTTGATTGGTCCAACGTCACCAGTGACTGCATCTGATTGGTGGAACGGAGTCAAACGTCACTAGTGACTGCATTTTATTGGTGGAACGGAGTGAAACGTCACCAGTAACGCAGGCACTTTGAAGGTCTGTCTGACAGACCAAAACAAACAAAGCGTGCATTAACAGATCGATAAAAATTAGTAGCGAGTAGCGAGCTGAATGTAGATAAAAGTAGCGGAGTAAAAGTACCGTTTCTTCTCTATAAATATACTCAAGTAAAAGTAAAAGTATGTTGCATTAAAACTACTCTTAGAAGTACAATTTATCCCAAAAGTTACTCAAGTAGATGTAACGGAGTAAATGTAGCGCGTTACTACCCACCTCTGGTTATTTATTGGGTTTTATGGTTGGAGTAAACGCGATAGACGAAATGACGTCATGTCTCCCATTGGCTTCATTGTAAGCAGACTTTTATTTATGTTTATTTACGAGTTAGAATGCATTAGGATTGCGAATTATAGGGAACATTTGAAAAAAAGAATATTTTTCTCATGTTTAGTAAGATGAATTGGTTTAACCCGATGAGATGATGGTCGAACATTTTGAAGGTTGTTTCAATTTACTGCATACAGTCTTGAAGACATTTTGCACAAACTAATGTGTGACACAAATTTTGTCAGAAAAAATAGTGTTACTCACTAGGGAAAATAATCAGAGAAATTGTGTTCTCGATTTAGTCTTCAGTTGTCCAGGTGTGTAGCCTGTGTTGTTCATTTTGTCTGGATGGTTTTCTTTTCAATTCCAAGGTGAGAGCAGATCGGTGTGTAAACACAGAGGATGCGCTTTAATAACATTGAACCTGTCATGCCGGTTGTGTCCGAGCTGGCATACTACCCGCATCTTTTAGACAAACTGTCAGCTTTTCACACAATCATTCATCTAAACTTGCAGCCTCACAATCTCTCTTAGTCCTAAACATCATCCATCAAGTCGCACTGGTTGAATTAGATACTGTTGCTACCCACACAAACATTCGCAAATGCACACACATTGACAAATCAAATCAATGACTACCTTCCTCCACACTGGGATGCGTTGCACACAGTGGGTGGCCAGTGGAGGAGTCCACCCACTCACAGGATATTCAATTGCAAGCATGTACAAATACATCAACTCTCTCTATTGCATTTCTGGTAGCATGGGATCAGCTAAATTTACACATGCAAGTCCTGCTTATGTGTGCACACCTACACGTGTGGTTCCAAAACAAAAACACATGCACACAATAAGCCATCGTTGTCTGTCCTATAAAAGCAACTCTGGATTTCAGGCGCCATTTATGAATGATTTATGAATGAATTGAAAATGAATTGAATTGGTGGAGGGTGGGACGGGGGCCTGGTTGGGGGCGTGGTTAAGAGGGGAGGAGTATATTTACAGCTAGAATTCACAAAGTCAAGTATTTCATATATATATATATATATATACTGTATAAGAAATACTTGACTTTCAGTGAATTCTAGCTATATATATATATATATATATATATATATATATATATATATATAAATAAATACTTGAATTTCAGTGTTCATTTATTTACACATATACACACATCTACTCATTGTTGAGTTAAGGGTTGAATTGTCCATCCTTGTTCTATTCTCTGTCACTATTTTTCTAACCATGCTGAACACCCTCTCTGATGATGCATTGCTGTGTGGCACGCACAAAAGTGCTTTCATCAAATGTACTAGAGTCTGGAATCTTCCATCTCTCCCTAGCATGGCCCAAAATCGGTCAATCTTTGCTTCCTGAGGAAGATCTTCACTGCCAAGCACTTGGTAGTCCACTACTTTTTTCCGGAGGCTATCCAGGTCCAATCGCAGCTGCGGCTTGGAACTTACAAGCGTATTTCTTCATCTTACAGTCGCCACGGCTGTATCTTCCTCGTTCTTCTGCTTCGTCTCCTTGTTGTGTGCGCAGTTGTGCACTGCACTCTCTAAAAGCCGTAGATGTTATTGTCACATATGCATGTACAGTAGATGGCAGTATTGTTCTGTTTAAGAGTGTCACAACATTGCTGTTTTTGGCAGACGAACTGCTTTACGGGAGACGAAAACGTGACTGCTGTTGTTATGTGTTGTAACCGCGCTGGGAGGACGTTAATGAAACTGCCTAACAATAAACCCACATAAGAAACTTCGATCATTCTACAGTTATAACGTGATTGGGCAGGCACGCTGTTTATATTGTGGGAAAGCGGACGTAAAAACAGGCTGTCGACACGTCACTCAGGTCGCATGGAGCTGGAGGGGGCGTGGCCTCCAGCTCCGCCTGAATTTCGGGAGAAAATTTGTCCCGGGAGGTTTTCGGGAGAGGCGCTGAATTTCGGGAGTCTCCCGGCAAATCCAGGAGGGTTGGCAAGTATGATGATGGGAGCCATGAATTCATATGGTACGCCCCTGAAATGAGGAGCAATAATCACAAACGTTATGTTGTGCTTCCTCACTTAGAGCTTCAGTGCATTCTTTAATACAAAGGATAGTATATACATCAACATTTATTTTACAGGAAATAAGTAGCCTTGGAAAGTATAGAAGCTTTTCAAGTTATACAAAAAAACCCACTGCAGTTTGGCTTCATACATTAGAACCTAACTCAATTAGCATTTTAGCTTACAAAAAGTGCATAAAATATTGTATATGTCACATTGAAAATACTGTAAAAAAGTGGATGTGTATGTTTATATGTATATGCATGCGTGTGTATATGTGTGTATGTGTATGTATATGTATATGCATATATGTATGTGTGTATGTATGTGTATATGAATGTGTAGGTGTGTGCATGGGTGTGGATGTCCGGTGGCTCAATTGGCCTGGCTGTGGATGAGTTGGGGTAGGTGGGTCGGTGGCCTCGGTGGTAGCCGGGGGTGTGCGTTGTTGTGGTTTACGGGGTCAGTCGCTTTTTTGTTTTGGTTTCGGCGGCCGCGGGTGTTTACGCTGCGGACGGGCGGTGGTGGTGATGGTTGCTGCGGTGATACCAGCGGTTGGCATCGCTGTGTTGGGTTGGAGTGGTTGGGGGACTGTGGCTGGTGTCTGTGCGCTTGTGGGGTTGTGGGGCTGGCTGGCGTTGGCTTGCCGGCTGGTGTGGGGGCTGGCGGGCGGACGGGATGCTCCTTCCCCTGGCCGGGACTCGTATGGGCACGTTGCTGTGTGGATGGCCGGGATGCGGTGTTTGCATTGGGCGTGGGGGCTGTGCGGTTTTTCTGCGTTTGGTTGCCAGTATGGGCTCTGCAGGGTTGGGTTGGGGCGGGCGGGGGCTGGCTTTGTTTGGCGGGGGGAGGGCTCGCGTGGCGTCACGTCAAAGTGGTCTGGTGTGGGTCACGGGCTGTGGCGGGGGGTGGCGGCCTCCTGGCCGTAGTTCCTGGTTGTCGGCCCCGTGGACTGGGGGGATGTCCGGGCCCTCTACTCCTCCTACTTATAGCGCACACAGTCACACATATATAGGACTTTGGGGATTGTCCTGCGGGGAGGCATGGCGGGGGGTTGAGGATGCCTCCAATGGAGCTCCAGTCCTCCTGTCTTGTCCCCTGCTCGTCCATCCCTCAATCTTAGCTGCATATTAGACACTTAGGATTTGGGGGGCTTGGTTTGGTTGGGACCCACCATGACCTTGATGTCCCCCAATTTTAATCGCATTATTAGTTCCCACAAGCATACATATCTCACTCACGCTACAGTACACACATCAATAGGGACTGGAGGTCGGCTGTAACGGCTGACCTCCTAATTTTAACTACACAGTAGACACTCTGGGGGCCTTGTACACATGCATGGGGGGTTTGGGGTTTGGCGCACCCCTCATTGCCTCGTCGGCCGGCGGGGACTGCGGTCTGGTGGCCTGCCAGGCTTTTATTCATTTATTATTGTTATATTTTATTTTTTATTTTTAATGTATTTATTATTTTTATTTTTATTATTGACTTATTTTTATTTTATTTTATTTTTTTAATTTTATTTTTAATTTTATTTTATTTTTTAATTTTTTATTTTTTTAATCTTATTATTTATTTGTGTGTGGCGTCGCGCGGGTCTCACTTCCTGTTGGGTGGGGTCCGTGCCCGTGTGGCCCGACCTTGCGCTGTGGGGTCTCTGTTGGTGACTTGGTGTGGTGGCGGCGCAGCCCCCGTGTCTGGTCTGGATGCTGTGTCTCGGTTGTTTGGGCGGTGGTGTGTTTGTGCGGGTTTGGGTTGGGGTGGGGGGCCTTTTGGTTGGGGGGGTTGTTGGTGTCTCTTGTTTGCGTGTTGGCGTTCGGGCTGACTGGCGCCGGCTGGTCTCCGTGGTCCTGGTGGCGTGTGGTTGCTGGTCGCAGTTTTTTTTTTTGATCGCTTTGATTTGATTGGCTGGTGCTGGCTGTCTGGGGTTATTGCGGCTGCTGTTTCTGCTGCCGTTTGTTTGTGGTGTGGGCGCCCGTGGCTGCTGGGTCTGGTGCAGGGGTGTGGCTGATGTTGTGACTGGTGGCAGCGCGCGCGCGTGATGGCTGTCGGGGCTGACGAACTGTGTATATGTATGTACATGTGTGTGTATGTATGTATGTTTATATATGTGTATGTGTACATATGTGTATGTATATGTATATATGTGTACCGTATTTTCCGCACTATAAGGCGCACCGGATTATTAGCCGCACCTTCAATGAATTACATATTTCATAACTTTGTCCACCAATAAGCCGCCCCGGATTATAAGCCGCGCCTACGCTGCGCTAAAGGGAATGTCAAAAAAACAGTCAGATAGTTCAGTCAAACTTTAATAATATATTGAAAACCAGCGTTCTAACAACTCTGTCCCAAAATGTACGCAAATGTGCAATCACAAACATAGTAAAATTCAAAATGGTGTAGAGCAATAGCAACATAATGTTGCTCGAACGTTAATGTCACAACACACAAAATAAACATAGCGCTCACCTTCTGAAGTTATTCTTCATTCGTAAATCCTTCGAATTCTTCGTCTTCGGTGTCCGAATTGAAAAGTTGCGCAAGCGTGGTATCCAAAATGGCCGGTTCCGTCTCGTCGAAGTCATCGGAGTCAGTGTCGCTGTTGTTCTGTGAATCCTGCCTTCCGGAAAGCTCGGACCACAGTTGTGACCGAAATATCTGCCCAGGCATTTACGATCCACTGGCAAATGTTGGCGTATGTCGTCCGGTGCTGTCTGCCCGTCTCAGTGAAGGTGTGTTCGCCTTCGGAGCTGTGTGAAAAAAGCCACCCGGCCTCTTCGCGTAAACTTCCCTTAACCACTCGCTCATCTTTTCTTCATCCATCCATCCCTTCGAGTTAGCTTTTATGATGACGCCGGCTGGAAAGGTCTCTTTTGGCAAGGTCTTCCTTTTGAATATCACCATGGGTGGAAGTTAGCATGGCAAGCTAGAACCACAGTGAAGGATGACTTCTCATTCCCTGTGGTGCGAATATTCACCGTACGTGCTCCCGTTCCACAGTGCGGTTCACAGGAATATCAGTTGCTGTGAAATACGGTAGTAATCCGTGTGCGGATGGAGAGATTGCGTCTTTTTATGAACCGGATCCTTGTCGCTTAGTAGGAGCCATTTTGTGGTCTTTACAGATGTAAACAGGAAATGAAACGTACGGTGATATCCGCGCGTTTTTTCTTCTTTTTCCGGGGGCGGGTGGTTGCTTACAGTAGAAGAAGAAGCGCTTCCTGTTCTATGGGGGCGGGTGCTTTCCTTGGCGGTTGCTTGCGTAGAAGAAGAAGCGCTTCCTGTTCTACCGGGAAAAAAGATGGCGGCTGTTTACCGAAGTTGCGAGATCGAAACTTTATGAAAATGAATCGTAATAAAGCGCACCGAGTTATAAGGCGCACTGTCAGCTTTTGAGAAAATGTGTGGTTTTTAGGTGCGCCTTATAGTGCGGAAAATACGGTATGTGTGGGTATGTATACATGTATGTGTGTATGTGTATGTATATATGTATGTATGTATGTATATTTCTGGGGGTACGCTCTGGGCCTGCCTGTCAGACGGGGGTCGACGCCTCAGGCTACTGCATCCGAACTGCGTGTCTGGAGCTCCTGGGTCCCGCTGTCCATCCCTTCCGGGTGCCCGTCTTGGTTGGGGCCTGTTGGGCCTAGTCCCTGCGTCTATTGTGGTAGCTTGGTGCTGCAAGGTATTCCGAGGTGCTGCGAGTCGGCCAGTTGCTGGGGTAGTGACCTTGTTTGTCAGCATGTCTGTGATCTTCTTTTAATTATTTTTTTTTTAAATTAATTAATTAATTTATTTATTTATTTTTTAATATATTTTATTAATATTATTTTTTAATTTTTCCCCTCCCTCAGGGGGGGGGGCTCGGCGGGGCGGTTGCTGGTTGTTCCATCTCCATCGTTGGGGTCCCTGCGGGTGGGGTGGGTGGTTCCCGTGGCCCTGTGCCTGGGTGGTCCTGCGGCGGCCGGTTTGGGTGGGGTGGCCGGGGGCTGGCCTCGCCGCGCTCTCCGGGGGTGGGGGGTGGGCTCGTGGGGGCCCGGTTGCCGGTGGGGCGGGGGCGGTCTTCCCGTCCGGTTGCGGGGAGTCTCTGGGTCCCTCGGGCGGGGCGTCTCGCCTTTCTGCCCGTGTGGGGTGTGGTCTCTCGCTGGCTTGGGGTCTGGCTGTCCCCTGCTTTTCTCGTGCCCTGTCCTCTGCCGGGTGCGTCTGTCTGCGGCCTGCTGCTGGCCCTTGTGGGCGGTACGGTGGGTCGGGCTCTGGGGTTCCTGTCGCTGGCTGGCTTGGCTGCGTGGGGGCGGTGGTCCCTGGTTCCCTGGGCACCACGCCTCCTGTTTGTGGGTTGGGCTCTCGGGGGTGATGGGGCCGTGCTCTGGCTCCCACGCACTCTGGGAGTCGAATGTATTGTACATGCAAATTCACATATGCTCACATACGTACATAGGTACCTACGCTCCCACATACATACACAAATACAGTACATATTTACCTACCTAATGTTCGTACATCCACACGCACATTCAATATACAAACATACACATACACATACTGTACATATACATTCACTGTACAAACACATATACACATTCTGTACATATACATTCATTGTACAAACACATATACACATTCTGTACATATACAAGTACATATGCATACTTACACTCATGCACATAATCACGTTTCATCAAACATATATTAACGTTGTTGCCCTAGGGTAAACTGGGTGTAACACATGGCACACTGACAAAGCTTAACCTATTGTGACTATAACAATCTACAAGGTTAATGTAGGTTGCTTCTCTTTCTCCCCCTCCATTTTTCTGCATTCTTTCGTATCTCAAGTTATCATTACGTATATGTATTGTTGCATTTAAACAACTGTATTGTTGATAATAAAGGTAAATTATTGGTATTGTTCATTATCAATAGCGCTATTTCTATTGGTATTTGTATTGATCCATTTGTAGTGTAATAATGCTCATTGTCATTTCTGTATTATTTTTTATTTTTCGCTAACTGCTTATTTGCTATTACTTTTACCATCATATTTGTACATGTCATATTTGCTGATGTTGCTCTATTGTTGTTGTTGTTGTTGTTTGCTGTTGTTGTTTTTGTCTCTCTGTCTAATCCCCCTCTTGTCCCCACAATTTCCCCCTCTGTCTTCTTTTTTTTTCTCTTTCTATCCCCTCCTGCTCCGGCCCGGCTGCACTAAATGATAATATAAATACATATAATAAAGTCAAATACAAATAAGGCAACAAGAGAAGTATCCTACACTTCTCTTTTGTAAAGTAAATCTGAACAGCCGACATGGGCATCTACATCAACTATATGATTTGCCTGAGAAGCTGGACAGGACACACAAAAAAAAGAAAAAAAAAAAAAAGAAAAAGAAAATACTGTAAAAAACAACAACACTTGAGCACATGTGCAATCTAACATGCAAATTGTGTGCAATGCAGAGGCCTAAAAACATTTTTTACAAACGTCCACAAACTTATTTCACACACATACTGATCATATATCTTCTCCACACTCTTTATGTCCACACATTTAAGTCATGTTCTTTGAGACAGTAACAACATACCTGTAATGGGGAGCAATAATCACAAACGATTGAGAGCTTCAGTGCAATGAGAAAAAGCTAGCTTTTTTTAATGGATCAAAATGACTAATTGGTGTCACACTGCGGTGAGGGAAGTCCTGTTTTGGGGTTGTCTGGCGAACTTCCTGTTTTATGTTTAAAGTCTAATCCTCCTCTCGTTTCAGGCCACATGCCCTTCCTCTTGTCTGATGTCTTTCCTGATTGCCTGATTGTGCCCACCTGTGTCACGCTCCCTCATGTGTATATAGTCCTTGTCTTCCCCTGTCTTGTTGCCAGAGTATATCGTCTGATCGTGTACCTCCAGCCGTCTTCCACAGTCTTGTCCAAGTCGCTAAGTATTGCCTTGCTTTATTCTTTGCTTTCTTTGTATCCTCTGAAGAGGAGTGATTTTGATTTGCTAAAGTTTTTTGATCAGTTTTTTTGAGCTAGTTTCAAAGTGCTCTGTCTTCTTTTTTCCCTCCTCTTGGAGCGCTTTAATTTGTAGTTTTCTTAGCCCTTTATAGTGTTGTTCTGTTTATAGCTTTTTGTCTCCTCTTCGTGAGCAATTTTCTTTTGGTGCAGTTAATCGTAGATTGTTGTTTTTTGATTATTAGATCCGTTTAGATTTTGCTATCGCCTTTTTTCCTCTCAGGAGTGATTTTCCGTTTATTGTTTTTCGCCCTGTGCTACGTTTCCTTTTTACTCTAGTGTTCAAGTCTAGAGTTAATTTCCCGTCTGCAAATGAGTCCTCATTCTTGCCAAGGCCTAACAATTGGATAGATGGATCAAAATGATCGATTTAAGTCAACTATTTATTGAAATGTTACTCTTGAATGGATGGTCACGTTTTTTTTCTCATTTGAACACATTTGCAAAACGTATCTTTTTAACATGTGTTATATGTCACACATAAAGAATAACTGTCAGTAGCTGTGTCTCAATTCGGGGGCTGCATCCTTCCAAGGACCCAGCCCATGCGGTCGACAAAGTGTGGGTCCTGGCGAGAGTCCTCCAGCACTGGCTGGAGTGATATAAATTGGGACGATATAGCCTACGAAACACTTCCTGGGTACGTCAGTTGTCCCCGCCATTACATTTATGTCGCGTTCTGCGGCTCAGTCCCGCAAGGTTGAATAATGACAAACTTAAGGGAAGAATGTTGAATCGTTTTTTGTGTTCTCTTGGTCCTTTACCTTATTTTAGAGGAAGTGGCTAATAGCTACCGGCAACGCCAGCGTCTGATTTTCCTGCGGTTGAGAGCTGAGCGATCATGGGAAATGGTTGTCATGGAGATGTGTCACGTGTTGACAAGCGTTCTAAAGCTGTTATTTCTAATTATTAGTTAATGGTGGATTTATTTGCATGCTTGTTGTATGGGACATGTACCTTTTTTAAAAACACGCAGAAAACCCAGAAAATGTCCCGGAAAGAGTCCTCACAGTCTATCTATACAACACCACACAATCTTACTTTATTTATATGGGATTCACAGTTGATATCATTTTCTAATCTTGTCAATTTGCTTGCATTAGAGGCATGTAATAGTAAATATTGGGAAAGCATGATATTATCATATAATTATTTGCAATGAAGGCAGAGGAAATGAATCCCAACAACTACAGTTTCAGCACATTGGTTTATTAATTTGTATCGGTTATAAAAAATAATTTGTTTTTAAATGATCATCCAAACTGGTATATAAGTGTTTTGTGTCATTTCTTTTTGTTTTTCTGTTGTCCAAGTACTCCTCCTTGATTATTCTGCACAGCAACAAAAACAGAAAAGTTAAACACAAGATCACAATATTCATTAATAGAAGTAAACATTTTCAATTAACATGCGAATGTACACAAAAAAATTGTAATAACTAATATTGGTATATTGATGCATACGTTTCCAATACTTCATTAATCCCGCCAGACATTAATAGAACATAATTAGGTTAAGTTATTGCAGTCTAAAAAAGTAAATTAAAATATGTCAGGCTTTACTTCCAAATGTTAAAAAAAAAGCTCAAGGCACCAAGCTGTCTTCAATGGCCAGGTATATGGCTCTCCTTCGAGGTAAAGAGAGGGGGAAAGAGCACAGAGGATGCGCAACATTATGATAGTCAAGGTCTCTTATTTAAACAAAAATGTATATCACTACTGCTTGACGTGTGTCTGCTTTTAGCTGTTTTAAATTAATAAAAAAGATATACTTACATTTTATAGTCCTCTTTCCGCTCCGCATAGAGCTGCCATGTTGAAAATAATGTTCAGAGTTGCGAGCACAAAGGATCTCGAGATATGAAAGGACCCAAAGTGTACACGGATACTCACTTTCTGCTAATGGGAGAAAAGGACACATTTGTCGGCCAGATTTGAAGGACACTTGGAACTTTTTTGAATTGGGACAGCCTTCTCCCACCGCGATGACGTCAGCACCCCACAATTGCGCACTGCAAAGAATGCACCTGCCGAATTGAGACACAGCTATCCGTCTCTACTCCATGTATAGCTATAGAAACACTCATCTTTGGTGTGCCATTACCATGGTTAACTTCACTAAATGGGTCAGGAACCGGAGTTCTGCCAACACGAGGGACACAGTGGTTGGTTTGACGGGGCGAGGGCCAATTTCATCGCATGTGTCCTACCCCACTACAATTGTGACAAACAACCTCCTTTACACCTGTGCTTCACCCTTTTTTTTTTTTTAGGTGACTTATTATAGGATGCCTTTGGTTTCCCCTCCCACTGAACATAGGGATAGTCGGCTACATACATATATATATATATATATATATATATATATATATATATATATATATATATATATATATATATATATATATGTTTTATATATCAGTGAAGTGCGGTGAGGTTCATGGCTGGTGAGGTACTGACTTCATCACAGTCAGATTTACAGACATATGAAACCTAAAGAGTATCTTATTCACCATTTGATTGGCAGCAGTTAACGGGTTATGTTTAAAAGCTCATACCAGCATTCTTCCCTGCTTGGCACTCAGCATCAAGGGTTGGAATTGGGGGTTAAATCACCAAAAATGATTCCTGGGCGCGGCGCCGCAGCTGCCCACTGCTCCCCTCACCTCCCAGGGGGTGATCAAGGGGATGGGTCAAATGCAGAGGACAAATTTCACCACACCTAGTGTGTGTGACAATCATTGGTACTTTAACTTAACTTTAACTTTACACATACAAACTGTAGCACACAAAAAAGCACATTTAATAAAAAAAAAAAAAGTTATTATGGTCTTACCTTTACTTATAAATGAAGTCCATGCGCCACTCCTTCTGAACAAAAGCATTGATAACTTGTTTATAGAAGTCTTCCTTATCTTTCTTCAGTTTTAAAAGTCTCTCTGTCTCGATGGAGATCTTCCTTTAATTATTACCTCCTGCTTCGATTGAAAGTCCAGTTTAGAAAACTGTTTTATTTTAGATATGTAATCCTCCATGTTAAAAGTCCAGGCAAGAGGAAAAAATAAACGATCGCTAACTGTTGCTGCTTGTTGTCACTTATTCTGCAGCCGAGTAGTCGCAAAAATGATCCCGGATCACTAGCGCCCTCTACCACCATGAGGCGGGATTACTGCGAGCCTCAGCCAGTGCGTCTTCGCAGCCGTTTTATGATTGCTCAGCACAAGAAATACATTACACACGTACAGTTGTTGACAAAATACACTGTACATTATATACCTCAGCTAACTAAACTATGGAAATGTATAATATAATTCATATAGCAATACGGTCTCACTGCACAGCAGGCCAGCAGTTAGCCGAGTCATTGCGCAATCCACTGGCTGCTGATCACCGCAAGTCTCTTCTCAGTATTTGAACGGCAAATGTGAAAATTCAGCGATTTTGAATAAAAAATAATCTAAAACTGGTGAAGTTAAATGGAAAATAACTTTATAGTATAATCACTGGATACATATAACAATTTAATTAATTGTTTTTCTTTTTACATTTTTTTTCTTTCCATGATGGCACGTGAGGCCCTGCCTCACCTGCCTCCCCTGATTGCACGTTAGGGCTTGAAAAGGTTGGTGACCACTGATTTATATTATGTGATGTCATCTGTGTCCGTAGACATGTTCACATTTCGGCCTACAAGAATTCCACTTTCAACTAGATAAAACAAGATGCAGTAAATTGTATATTATTTTTGGGTTCGATACTGGGCTCGGGATCTTTCTGTGTGGAGTTTGCATGTTCTCCCCATAATAATAATAATACCTGGGATTTATATAGCGCTTTTCTAAGTACCCAAAGTCGCTTTACATGTAGAACCCATCATGACTGCGTGGGTTCCCTGCGGGTACTCCGGCTTCTTCCCACCTCCAAAGACATGCACCTGTTGATAGGTTGATTGGCAACACTAAATTGGCCCTAGTGTGTGAATGTGAGTGTGAATGTTGTCTGTCTATCTGTGTTGGCCCTGCGATGAGGTGGTGACTTGTCCAGGGTGTACCCCGCCTTCCGCCCGTGTGCAGCTGAGATAGGCTTCAGCACCCCCCGCGACCCTGTAAGGGACAAGCGGTAGAAAATGGATGGATGGGCACACACATACGCACGCATGCACACACGCACACACACACGCACACACACACACACACACACACACACACACACACACACATACTTCCTTATGTCCATTTTGGGGGCGCCCACTAAAACACCATACTTTTGGGAACACCACTTTCTGAATGGTTTAGAGAGATGCTAGTAGGTAGGATGTATCACTGGAAATACCCAGATTATGGAAATCACCTGAGATTTTAGTTTCAAACAACTTTTTTCCAATAATAATTATAACCATCAGATTGAGGACAAATAATTTTAAAGTCAATTTTGGGGACTTCAATTGTACACAGATACACAAACTCACAAAAGTCACTTTTAAGTGCCCCACATTCCTTTGGGGACAAAAATCTATAAAAGTAATTGTAACATGTATGTTTGCTATGTTTATGAGAATATTTAACCTTCAAATTCAGTCTCAACACTGTTCCTAATTTATCCAAAGAAATGCATTAACTTACTCATATTTAACTTTAAGTACAAGGCAAAACAACTGATGGACGATGGATAGACTAATGGCCAACCCGTGCCATACTAACAAGTATTATATTGACAGAACTATCCCCGTGCCTCGCCAGAACAGTTGGGTTTCAACATAATTCTTTAAGAAACACTGTTCTAAATAAAATGACTTAATATGTTAGCCTGCCACATTGGCACCACTATCAAATCTGCATGAAAATAAACATCACCCAACAAAGTAAGGTATGCTGTCAACATGTATTTTACTAACACAATGCATGGACATCATGTACCAGAGCCCAGGAGAGGAAATGGAAATTCAAGACGGTAGACAGTACCGTATTTTTCGGAGTATAAGTTGCACCGGAGTATAAGTCGCACCTGCCGAAAATGCATAATAAAAAGGAAAAAAACATAATAAAAAGGAAAAAAACATATATAAGTCGCACTATGAAAAAAACTGCGACTTATAGTCCGAAAAATACGCTAACAAATGTTCCACCAAACAAACGTTCCACCTAACAAATGGGTAATTGCAATAGTTGACTACAAAGCCCAGAGCAACAATTATAGCATTATAATTGCATACAACATAATGCCATTACAAAAATACAAATGGCTCTAACATTGGCCATGTATACTTTACAAAGGTGCACTTTAACAACACATTTTGTCTGTTATATCAGTAACAAGCAACGATAAAATGAAAAGCAAGTTATTGTTTAGCACAAGCCTTTCTCTTCAAGGCAGTGATTCGATTTCTGACGTAATTTTTTACATTAGTCCAGTTGTGGTCTCTCAGTGCGGGCTCTGCATTGATACACCGAAGACAGTCCATCTTCTGTGGTGTCTTGCAAGCGTGTATGAAGTGCATCATGTGTCTTTCAACAGCACCTACCTCACTCTGGTCCTACTTACGTTTAGCGTTTTCTCTGTCTGTAAAGAAAAGAGAAAAGGGGATATCAAGTTACCTCCAAAAGATGGAAGACCATAAATAGCAGGTATTATTAAACTAGTTTTTAATTTCTAAACCAAAAAGCAAAATAGTTTGTGATTTTAAATTAATGTTGATTCATTTGAACTTTTCTGAGTACAATATGAATTAGGTATGCTAACTATTTTTTACTAATTAACCAATACTACAACCTGCTATAGGACTGCTACAGCATGTACTGACTGAGTACAGTGCAGATTCTGTCATCGTATCCATCTTTGGGGTTTTACTGGAAACATTACTGCTACTTCATACAACACATGAATCTGAATTTTATCTTGATTGAGAGTGATATCAGAAGAAGTGGGGAGAAGATGTCTGCCTCATGGTCATCTTCAGCTATAGTCTCTGTGGCTGAGTTGACATTGGCAGGCTCATCCTCATCACTCGATACATCTTGTTCTTGTGAACACTCAACTTTTTCTGAGGTGACAATGTAAGAAAAGCAAAACAAAAAAAATTAAATAAACCTTTTGAAAAGTAGCATAAAGATAATAAACTCAGAATGGACTGCCTTCATTACTTAAATTACACATTGAGGCAAAGTAATTTTGTATATTAATATTACACATAACATGATTACACACATTGCCAATGAGGAAAAATACAGAGCAGTGATGATGCATTTCTCATGAGACAATAGCTGTGGCTTACATCTAACCCTAATATAATTGGAATAATATACACACATCCATACCTTCAGGGTCAATCTCAATGTCATCAAGGGCTTGACCTTTAAACTGGGAGAGGGTCACCTTCTCCACTGCCAAAAGCACTTTGCTCATTTTGGCGAGCTGTAGTGTTCCCTGTGGCAGGCGGTAATACTGCCTGTGCACACGAATGTCATGACCCAGAAAGTCTGCTAGTTGGTCTGATTCATTTTCCTGAAGACTGAGTACTTGTGACATTGTAGCAATGTGCTTCCACAGCCTTGTTGATGTTAAGACCTCTGGATTTTTAGCTCCACTCTCCCTTGCAAACTTGTTGATGCATTCTCCCACTCTGTAAGCAGACAAAGCACCAGGTCTAGCAAACATGTAAATGTTCTCCTTGAGGACTCCACACATCTCACGAGTTTGAGCTAGGAGCTCCATGACTGAGAGCATTGACGGCTTTAGCAGCACAGGGACTCCTCTTCCTCGTTTTCCCCTGATTTCAACTCTGGTGAAGAAATCGCACATCTTCTTTTCAAGAAGGGTGAGACAGGCCTCTATGTCTTTGTTGTGTTCTGACCTTTTCCTTGCCATGAATGTGGCCAACTCCATCCTTGACACCTCTCCTTCTCTTCTTCTGTTAAAAATGATCACCTGTGCCAGTGTCACTTTGGCAAGTGTTGCATAGCTGTTTGCAGAGGGAGAGAGTTTCAGCATTCTTTCAGCAACATATTTTACCTTCTCCATGTGAGAGTCCAAACATTTGACGTCTTCAGTGAAAGGTAAAATTGATGGTGCATTCCACTTCAGCTCTTTCATAGTGGTTGTTGCACTTCTGGTTATCAATGCCTTCCATCTGAAGCTTTTAATGGTCTTGAATTCACGAGCGTATTTCACCAGGGTGTCGTCTCTGTCGACTGTGGACAAATTATCAGTCTCGACCAGCTCACAAAGTACACCCAGACTGTGGCCAACCTTCAGGGCCAAGGAAGGTCTGAGAAATGTGTTGTTCTCTGGCTTGTACCCAGCCAACTCTTTCACTGCAGATATCACACTGTTGAAGTTGGATGGGTAGATGAGTTCCTCTGCTTTCTGTATAGGAGTTTTCTTCTGAGCAACTACTAACAGTCGCCCCATTTCTCGAAGTCTTAGTCTTATTAAGTCATGTCTGTTCTTTCTTGACCCATTTAGATCAAAGAGGTGTTGTCCAAACTGCAGTAGAAGTTTGTCATTTTGAATCGTAAGAGTCACCTCATCATAGGACATGCAGGAAATCACACTCTTCAAGCCCTCACTAATCTCATTAACAATAGCAGTTTTTAGAGCACATTTGGATCGAACTCGCTGCTTCCCAGTCCTGAATTCCTCATCGGTGTCCCCCCGTGCTGGACAGATTTTAATGTGCTTCCACAAAGTCCTCTTGCTATAGAGTCCTTGACAATGAAAGCAATGAATAAAATCTACAGCAGATCTAGCTTTTCGAGGTCTGTAGCAGGCCTGGAGCTCTCCAGCTCCCTTACGTACAACAAGAGCATTATAGGCAAAGTTTCCATGCCGCCTCAGAATATTTAACTCATTGCGTCTCTTTTTTGAGTTCTTTGGATGTAGGAATGCTCTGGCAACCTCTTCCACACTTCCGTGCACAGCTTCCAGGTGTCGTGCAATTTTTGAAGAAGGCTTGAGGCAATAGAGACAGTAATTTCTTTTGTTGTACACTCGACGACTTTGGGACTTTGGGGTAGGGAATACTTTTATTGAATCTGAAAGCTGTTGGACTCTGCTTTTTTTGGAGTGCTCGAGTTGCTCTCCTTAGAATGAGGAAATGAGCTCTTTCTCTTACTCGGAGTGTTGGAGTTAATTTTCTTAGGGCTAACTGTGGTGTTTGTTTTTACAGTTTCAGTTTCATAAGCAATGGCTTCGCTAGCTGAAGATAAAAGGGGATATTGCAGAGACAGCAGGGGCTTTTTTGCAACTAGATTGAGTTCTATGTCCTCATAAAGCTCAGAGGAACTTCCTTCAGAGTCTGGAGCATAGTCCAAGTCATTACAGTCTGTGGTATCAGATGCATCAGGGGATTTTTCCCTATATGTAGGTGCCCAAGGAAAACAAAAATGCAAAGGTTATTGCACTGTGTTGATGGACTGCACTTTTATTACATCAGCTTTCTCTCTTTTCGCTGTATATGGGAAAAAACAATGCAAATTTAGCAAATTTTATTCAAATAAAAAAGATAATGCAGACATCAAATAACTTCACTACTGTCAGTTCAAAACTATTGAACCACAATCATTGTAAACCATGATCCCCCTGTTAAGGTACACGCCTAACTGTGACTTCTGTATACTGTTACATCATTAGTTATTCTGCAGGAAAATACCTTTCTCTGTTTTAACGACTTCCTTTTTGAGTCATCTGCGGAAAAATCCTCCCAATGCTGAAAGGCTGACGATGATGATGAACAAGTAACAGGAGCTCTTGTCTGAAAAACAAAAAGGATAAAAACATTCTAGTATGTTTAAATAACAGCCTCAAATGCATTTTTGACCTTGTATAAAATAATAGGCAATACAGACCTTCAAAAGTAACTGGTTAATTTGAAAAGGATGTTAGACATAGTGGTGTTTTGGGGGCATGATTTATGACCAATTCCATCACACTACCATAATGATAAATCATGCTTCGATCCTCATTACGGATAATAACATTATGAAAATAAACAATCTACATAAACAATGTATTTCTGAACAGCATCTTAAAATCGATAAAATAGTGATAATTAGAATGTTTTTATTAATGATGCCAAATTCGAACACTGATGCTATCCATATTGTGGAAACTGCTGTAAGCCAAATAAGCTTATGTAACAATGCAGTAGTGTCACCTTTATTGTTGTTAGTTGCTCTCCACTGTCCGCTAGATCACTGGCCATTGTTGATTCATCCGCCGATGAAGCGTCTGATGAGGCTAGTGTCTAAAAAGACAAACCAAATGTTGCATTTGTAATATTGAAATTCTGTTTGCTTTTACAAAAAGGCAGATGTATAGCAACCCTTTCACTGCTATAATAATGCTCGATTAATAAAGAAAATGTGAATAATTAGAAACATGGCCCCCAGTCTATTGTAAACATACTTGAATATCATCATGCTCCTCCTCAATGGCATCATCCAAGGGAGATTCTGATGTCAGCTGAGGAAAAGATGTGAGAAAATATTAAAACATGATACTCTGTTCAAGTACAGTAACAAAACTTTTAGTAAAATTAAACCAATTGTTATAAAAAATTTAATAATGCCTTACTCTTACCAAAGTCTAAAAGTTAGCAAGTCATAAAAGAAGGCACAGTATCCTGTATTTTAAATTCTGCATTTTTATAGCTGTATGTAGCTATAAACATGCATTACAATATAGTGAGAAGGTTGCATTGCATTTACAGCCATGGTTTTTTAAAACCATGCATCTGCTGGCAGATGGAAAATAAAGTGAACTAGAAAGAAATAGATTAAGAAACATAAAATATCCATCTAAACATTCCATAAATCTTGTGCTGGTACTTTCTTTACATAGTTGTCCAAATTTCAATATTTTGTGCCAGAGGTATTTCACCAATTTGGAAATGGGGCCTGAAAATAAAAATGTTACCAGTTGACAGGCCAAAGTTTAGTACAATTTTGACTTTTTATGGCTGTCGTAAGTGATATATTCTTATCAAAATGTTACATATTCATTACTTTTATGATAGAGTATTTGGCAGAGGTGTGGACTCGAGTCACATGACTTGGACTCGAGTCAGACTCGAGTCATGAATTTGATGACTTTAGACTCGACTTGACAAAATGTAAAAAGACTTGCAACTCGACTTAGACTTTAACATCAATGACTTGTGACTTCACTTGGACTTGAGCCTTTTGAATTGACATGACTTGACATGACTTGCTACTTTCCCCAAAACCCAAAGATGAAAAAGTTATTCGGGAGCGCTCTGTATTTTTCATTGTGTACTTGTCTATCAGCGTTGCGTGTGTCAGCTGGTGTGGTCTCAGTACAACAGCCAATCAAATTAGATCTACTTTGTTTTCATCACACAGCATTCATCCAATCAAATTGCAGGACAACCAACGAAGAAGACATGTCCAAACCACACACCAGTGAACAAAAAATGATACCTAAAATAATTTTGTTTGGGTATAAAAATGACGAGGTGGTCAACACAAAACGGTTTGCCGTATGCAACACATGCGGTTCGAAAATTACTGATGGAGAGGCAACAACTTCCAACTTCGTCCGGCATTTGAAGTTGCACAAAGAACGGTAAGTTTTGAATGTAAGATAACGTTTATTGGCTAAGTAACGTGACTTTTATTTGCTGTGTAGTTAAATCAGTGAGGCTGTAAACTCACTGCTAACGTTATAACGTTATTGCAAACACGGGAATCTGTTGCAGTTCACTACCTTATTCATACTTTTTGTTCAGTGATTTTTTTCAAGCAGGGTTACGTTAGTCAATATATCACACGTAACGTTAGACGGCGGTCAGCAGCACCGCGTATTTTAGCCACCTAAAAAAAGACAAAAATAGTCAAATAAAGGTCAGTTAAAATGTATACTATATTATGAATATGTGTACCGTTTTAGCTAGCTTTCTGACATACTGTTGGTTGTTTACCTCAGTGGTCCCCAACCACCGGGCCACGGCCCGGTACTGGTCCGTGGATCGATTGGTATCGGGCCGCACAAGAAATAATTTTTTTTTTCTTCTTTTTTTAATTAAATCAACATAAAAAACACAAGATACACTTACAAGTAGTGCACCAACCCAAAACAACTCTCTCCCCCCTTTTGTTCTGGGCATTGAACATGAAGACTCTTCCTTCACTGTTCCGAGTGGCCATGAGAGTCTTGGCAGTGCCTGCCTCCAGTGCTCCAGTGGAGCGAGTTTTCAGCCATGGTGGCATCATACTACGCCCCCATCGTGCACAAATGACTGACAGACTCTTGGCTAATTTGGTCTTTTGCAAATGCAATGCAGCATAGGGCCCTGACATATATAAAGTACAACTTTTTTGTTATGTTCACGTATATGTCATGTTTTTTCAATGTTAACACTTTTGTACAAATAAGTACATTTGCACTTTATTTTTCAATGTGTTTGTTCTGTAAAGGAATGAGTTAATGTTTAAAATGACTGGTTAATAGTGCTATTATAAAGTGCAATGTCAGCACAATTTTCTTTCCTGCAATTTAAAATGCACTTGTTTTAATAAATAAATACAGCGTTTGAAAAGCATACACAATCTGTGTTAATATATTAGTCTGTGGTTAAAAGGACTTGAAAGGACTCGAAACTCAAAATGCAGGACTTAGGACTTGACTTGAGACTTTCCAGTCTTGACTTTGGACTTGACTCGGGGCTTGCCTGTCTTGACTCGGGACTTGACTCGGACTTGAGGGCAAAGACTTGAGACTTACTTGTGACTTGCAAAACAATGACTTGGTCCCACCTCTGGTATTTGGTCAGTAAACCATGCATCTCTCTATCTTACTGCTCAGGCTGAAAAAAAGGAAAACAATCTGGATTCCCATCGCACTTAAGCCAATCAAGACTGAGAAAACTCAAGGAGTAAGTCCTGTTTCCTTGCTGGAGCCACAGAAAACAGGATCCTCCTGTTCCAGGTCTCATATATAAAACATTGCACAGGATCCATATGAAAAGTGCAGGTGCGCCCAAAAAACGTAAATGACATCCCGGTGCCTGCACACACACTTGCACTCAATGTTCTCTCTATTTTAACAGTCCTGCGGAAATTGTGTGCACGCTGATCAGCCTCATACTTTGCCCTCTACATAACCAAATTTAATTGGTCAAAACATTCAAATGGTCCAAAGGGAAGACAAAGAAAGTAAATATATGTATTTTTAGGCTCTACACTGATATACATTTGGTATTATTAAGTACTTGTTTTTTAATTGTAAGTCAAAGCCATATCTGAGATGCCAGGAGCACTTTTAATGAAAACAGACTGAGCAAAATAAAATTAAAATGACTGCCTTCCCTGTTTGGATATACAGCTACAAATAGATCAACCAGTTTGCATCTCCTATTGAGTGAATCTCCTATTAATTCAGATGAAGAAAAGAGTTGAGTAGACAGCAATGTTCACAATACTCACAAGAGCATCCAGTTCTGCCAGTTTCTGAGCCAGCCGTGCACGCTTTAACAGAATCTTGGTATGTTGTCTATCTTTGGTATTTCGCTGCTCCTCTGCAATTTGATGTCGATTGTAGCATTCCTCATGGTGCTTTCTCAGTTTTGCCATTCGACTCTATGAGGACAGCAATTAACTTGGATAAGACCTTGTTAAGCAAAGCAAATATTACCTGGAAACAAAACATTTTACTTTACAAAGTGTAATAGCAATTACACTGAAAGATGAAAAGTGGCTGTTATTTGCCTCTGGACTGCTGCTGTTGAAGTTGATCTTATCTTCCATTGCAGATGTATCCACAAAACCAGGTAACAGCTAAAACACAAAAAGCATATATGTATGCATGTGAGTGAATACTCTGACCAATGTGAAAATATATAAAACCTTACACTCTATGCAATATGTGAAGGGAAAATTTCTGGCTCTGGTATTGGCTTTAGAATATTGTACTGTATTGCATTGCATTTTTTGTTGGGGTGTTCAAATGTATTTGAATGAATTACAGGTAAGTTTAAATTAGTTCAAAGTTGATTTGTTAAAAAAAACACAGAACACACACACAATCACTCCAAAACCTATTTAGGGACGTCCGTAAATGAAACCTTTAGACACCAGTTTGTCAGTCTAGCCATACTTAAGGGATGGTCAGGGACAGACAGAATCCATCCCAACATCAGACATAAGAAGTACTAATAGACAGAGGCTACTTGGGCTGCCATAAGAGAAATGCTGGGAGGTAATTCATACTCCCTGACCAACTATATCAACACCAGAGGTGGGTAGAGTAGCCAGAAATTGTACTCAAGTAAGAGTACTGTTACTTTAGAGATTTATTACTCAAGTAAAAGTAAGGAGTAGTCACCCAAATATTTACTTGAGTAAAAGTAAAAAGTATGTTGTGAAAAAACTACTCAAGTACTGAGTAACTGATGAGTAACATACACACACATATCATATATATATACTGTATATATATATATATATATATATATATATATATATATATATATATATATATATATATATATATATATATATATATTGATATATAAGGTATATAATTTATATTTATTTATTTTGCCGTTTTTGTTTACATGTTAAAGGTGTTTTAATGAATATACATGCATGTTTAACATATAGATTCCTTTCTTTCATGAAGACAAGAATATAAGTTGGTGTATTACCTGATTCTGATGACTTTCATTGATTGGAATCAGACAGCAGTGCTGATAATGTACACGTTTTCAAATGGAAGAGAAGAAAAGTTCCTCCTTTCTGTCTAATACGGTAATACCACATGAAAGTGGTTGGTTTTTGGCATCTTATTTGTCCAGCTTCCATATTCGTTTTCATACACTTTACAAGAAATACATTGGCGGCAAACTCCGTAGCTTGCTAGCTTGTTTGCGCTGGCTTTCGGAGACTCTTATTTTTTAAGCGCAGGCGCGATGGAGCGGCACTTTTATTGTGAAGACAGGAACTGTGCGGTCAGTCTTTATGTTTTTGACGGGATGTACGGTTGAAATTAAAAAAATGTATTTTTTCCTTCACACTTTTGATTGATTGATTGAAACTTTTATTAGTAGATTGCACAGTACAGTACATATTCCGTACAATTGACCACTAAATGGTAACACCCCAATAAGTTTTTCAACTTGTTTAAGTGGGGGTCCACGTGTGACGGTCATGTGACCGCCTGGCTCTGTTTGATTGGTCCAACATCACCAGTGACTGCATCTGATTGGTGGAATGGAGTCAAACGTCATCAGTGACTGTATTTGGTGAAACGCGCTTTGAATGTCTGTCTGACAAACCAAAACAAACAAAGCGTGCATTAACAGATCGATAAAAATTAGTAGCGAGTAGCGAGCTGAATGTAGATAAAAGTAGCGGATAAAAAGTAGCGTTTCTTCTCTATAAATATACTCAAGAAAAATTAAAAGTATGTTGCATTAAAACTACTCTTAGAAGTACAATTTATCCCAAAAGTTACTCAAGTAGATGTAAAGGAGTAAATGTAGCGCGTTACTACCCACCTCTGATCAACACAGATAACCAATACCATCAAATCTCTGAGATTAAAGGCCTACTGAAACCCACTACTACCGACCACGCCGTCTGATAGTTTATATATCAATGATGAAATCTTAAAGGCCCACTGAAATGACATTTTTTTATTTAAACGGGGATAGCAGATCTATTCTATGTGTCATACTTAATCATTACGCGATATTGCCATATTTTTGCTGAAAGGATTTAGTATAGAACAACGACGATAAAGTTTGCAACTTTTGGTCGCTGATAAAAAAAAGCCTTGCCTGTACCGGAAGTAGCGTGACGTCACAAGTTGAAAGTCTCCTCACATTTCCCCATTGTTTACACCAGCAGCGAGAGCGATTCGGACCGAGAAAGCGACGATTACCCCATTAATTTGAGCCATGATGAAAGATTTGTGGATGAGGAACGTGAGAGTGAAGGACTAGAGTGCAGTGCAGGACGTATCTTTTTTCGCTCTGACCGTAACTTAGGTACAAGGGCTCATTGGATTCCACACTCTCTCCTTTTTCTATTGTGGATCACGGATTTGTATTTTAAACCACCTCGGATACTATATCCTCTTGAAAATGAGAGTCAAGAATGCGAAATGGACATTCACAGTGACTTTTATCTCCACGACAATACATCGGTGAAGCACTTTAGCTACGGAGCTAACGTGATAGCATCGGGCTTAACTGCAGATAGAAACAAAAGAAATAAACCCCGGACTGGAAGGATAGACAGAAAATCAACAATAGTATTAAACCATGGACCTGTGACTACACGGTTAATGCTTTCCAGCCTGGCGAAGCTTAACAATGCTGTTGCTAACGACGCCATTGAAGCTAACTTAGCTACGGGACCTCGACAGAGCTATGATAAAAACACTAGCTCTCCACCTAGCCAGCTCTCATCTGCTCATCAACACCGGTGCTCACCTGCGTTCCAGCGATCGACAGCGCGACGAAGTACTTCACCCGATCATCGATGCGGTCGGCGTAGTCTCGGTAGCGCGTCTGCTAGTCAACTCAAAGTCCTCCTGGTTGTGTTTCTGCAGCCGCCGCTAATACACGATCCCACCTACAGGTTTGTTCTTTGCAGTCTTCATTGTTAATTGAACAAATTGCAAAAGATTCACCAACACAGATGTCCAGAATACTGTGGAATTTTGCGATGTAAACAGAGCTGTTTTTATTGGGATACAATGGTGACCGAATACTTCCGCATCAACCCTTGACGTCACGCGCAAACGTCATCATACCTAGACGTTTTCTACCGAAAGTTTCCCGGGAAATTTAAAATTGCACTTTATAAGTTGTAAGTATTGGCATGTGTTGCAATGTTAATATTTCATCATTGATATATAAACTATCAGACTGCGTGGTCGGTAGTAGTGGGTTTCAGTAGGCCTTTAACATTGCAACACATGCCAATACGGCCGGGTTAACTTATAAAGTGCAATTTTAAATTTCCCGGGAAACTTCCGCTTGAAAACGTCTAGGTATGATGATGTTTGCGCGTGACGTCAATGGTTGAACCGGAAGTATTGGGACACATTGTATCACAGTACAAACAGCTCTGTTTTCATCGCAAAATTCCACAGTATTCTGGACATCTGTGTTGGTGAATCTTTTGCAATTTGTGTATTGAACAATGAAGACTGCAAAGAAGAAAGCTGGAGGCGGGATCGTGTATTAGCGGCAGCTACAGCAACACAACCAGGAGGACTTTGAGTTGGCTAGCAGACGCGCTATCCGATGCTAGCCGCCGACCGCATCGATGATCGGGTGAAGTTCTTCGTCGCTCCGTCGATCGCTGGAACGCAGGTGAGCATCGGTGTTGATGAGCAGATGAGAGCTGGCTAGGTGGAGAGCAATGTTTTTAGCATAGTTCTGTGAGGTCCCGTAGCTAAGTTAGCTTCAATAGCGTCGTTAGCAACAGCATTGTTAAGCTTCGCCAGGCTGGAAAGCATTAACCGTGTAGTTACAGGTCCATGGTTTAATACTATTGTTGATTTTCTGTCTATCCTTCCAGTCAGGGGTTTATTTCTTTTGTTTCTATCTGCAGTTAAGCCCGATCACGTTAGCTCCGTAGCTACTGTGCTTCACCGATGTATTGTCGTGGAGATAAAAGTCACTGTAAATGTCCATTTCGCGTTCTCGACTCTCATTTTCAAGAGGATATAGTATCCGAGGTGGTTTAAAATACAAATCCGTGATCCACAATAGAAAAAGGAGAAAGTGTGGAATCCAATGAGCCCTTGTACCTAAGTTACGGTCAGAGCGAAAAAAGAT
The DNA here is from genome assembly GCF_033978685.3 of Nerophis lumbriciformis. Taxonomy (NCBI): domain Eukaryota; kingdom Metazoa; phylum Chordata; class Actinopteri; order Syngnathiformes; family Syngnathidae; genus Nerophis; species Nerophis lumbriciformis. The sequence goes on from NC_084553.2 coordinate 28,086,547, forward strand.
ACATCCTGCACTGCACTCTAATCCTTCACTCTCACGTTCCTCATCCACAAATCTTTCATCCTGGCTCAAATTAATGGAGTAATCGTCGCTTTCTCGGTCCGAATCGCTCTCGCTGCTGGTGTAAACAATGGGGAAATGTGAGGAGACTTTCAACTTGTGACGTCACGCTACTTCCGGTACAGGTAAAGCTTTTTTTTATCAGCGACCAAAAGTTGCGAACTTTATCGTCGTTGTTCTATACTAAATCCTTTCAGCAAAAATATGGCAATATCGCAAAATGATCAAGTATGACACGAACGGAGATGTTGAAACTGACATGTGGAGTAAGCACTCTAGCTAGTGTGTGTGTGTGACAATCATTGGCACTTTAACTTTAACTTTAACAGGTGACTTTTCAAATGATGCTACATATTAGCAGTGATGCTACTTTTTATAGCAACGCTTTTGCCCCTCACTTGACAAATTACGGTTGTCTGTTCGACATATTCCCACTTGAAGCCAAACCACCGCCAGACAATGGACCCCCTGCTGTTTTTGGGGGGAATTAATTATTCCTTCATTTGTTACCAGGTTCGCACCTTCTTTCTCTCGTATTACCGCTAGCATCACAGCTAACGTTAGCCATGCTGCTACCTCTTTGCTGCGCGAGGGCGTATACGTATGTGACGTGTGTAAAAGCTGCGCTTGTCTGTGAGAAGGAGAGACAGGAAAGAGCGAGGAGAACCAGTAGTGTAATGCCCGCAGCTAAAAGCAACTGCGTGAGAACCTATACCGGTACTCCAATATCACCATATAGTCATTTTCTATATCGCACAGAGACAAACCCGCGATATATCGCGTATATCGATATATCGCCCAGCCCTACATGGAATGTCACCAGTATCCATGATTGTTTACAATATTAAGAATATTGAAACTCATCCAGCAGTGCTATATCCTACCCTGTATAGCATTTTGATAATTAGGGCCTATGGTATCAGTAGTTTATTAGAACAGTGATCAAAGCAGTCAGCTTGATTTGTAATATAGAAGTCAAGAAAAAATGGTTTCACTTCCATTCACCTTCGGTTAAATCAAGATTACATTATAACAAAGAAGACAAAAAAAGATGAACTTAGTCACCATACCATCAGCTTTTACTGCTGTTGAGTTAATACAGATAATATATGAATAGAATAGATTAACTCTGCAAAGGAAAGACAAAATTGAAGGATGTATGGTATGAAAACCTACTTGCTCTATCCCTGAACATTTAGATTCATGTGACTCTAAATAATGGGTAAATATATCCTGATATTGATTTTGTTTCAGAAGGTTAAAGGTACTCGGTTGACGCTAGCTGCTTGCCCATCCGCATCTCCACCTATCCCCCTCTCGTACTCCCTGACATGAATGCATATAAGGGTTAGAACAGATAAATACAGGACTTGACTTGTTCCTTCTAAGTTTCCCTGTCCTTGGCCAGATCAGCATCTGAACATCTCCTTTTTTGTCCTGCGTCAGCCATATAAAAACATGCAAACTCCAAATCCCCGCAGTCAGTGATTGGCTGGTTGGTGCAGCCTGGACCACAATGTTTTGGGAGCCTGGGCAGTTTACCGAGACCAAGGTTTTTCACAGTATATTCAGAGGACAGACGGCCAGCGGATCGTGAGGAGAAGTTTGCTGTACGTGACTGGCTTAGAAACAACGTAAGAAGATTTAGAATACCTTTAATATTGGGGAGGTCATGTGTAGGCACTAGTTTGTGATGGAGAGGTAGTACAACTAAAAAAGCTGGTGTATTAGTCATGACACAATGAAGGGGGGATGAAGATGGTGTACTGAAATCTGTATTGTTCCAGGTTAATATTCGGTATTGTTACACACTGGTAATAGCAGTCTGAAATAATAATGAAATAAAAACCACAATAAATGTCTAGTACTTTAACAGCAGTAGATCCATATCACTGTTAAACATAATATAAATAGATCTACCGGTACTTGCATACACAAAATTTCCTGAACAAATTAATGCATAAATGCATTACTGTTGTGCATGTAGATGCTCTTAAAGCAAGATAAACCAGCTAGATACACAAGAACTAATACACTTCATAGAACGACATTCAGCATTGTTCTTACTCTAAAAAATATTTATTTATACCTTTAATATGTATTTATTTATCCCTTGCGGTATCAAAAATGGTATCAAGTATCATATCAAGCATTGGTATTGAATTTGAACACTGATGCATACCAGTCTGTGATTGCTTGGTAGGCATAGATAATTTGTCTAAATGATTATACTGTCATGAGCCGCCAGACTCTGTACTCTTATCCACTCAGACTGCACGGAGGTCTAGTTCACTTTCCCTTGGCTTCTGTATCACACTTGCCAGTTACTGAAGACATGGATGACATGCAGTCATGTACATTCGGTGTGATCATTGACTCACATTGACAACAGCCAACTTCTGGGTTTGGAGAAGCAGGCTCAGTAATGGTAGCTGTGTTGTCTGTCTATTAGTAAATAATGCAGACGAGGCGTGTTGGCTGAGTTCTAAACGTTTACTCAGAAAGCGTGCTCATAACCACATTCTAGCTGCAGGCATGGCCACATACCACCTTCCGGGCTACCTCACATGCTCATCATTCCTGTTGCATGCTGGGTAGTGTAGTTCTTATATTCCCTGACACATAACATCACATCTTTCCCCCTATAAAGAAATAGTGTTTAACTTTTCATTCTTTTAGCATTGCAACCACATCTGCAAATAACTTTTCTCTACATAGACATTTCTTTCAATAAAGACAAAGTGCAAAAATGTCAAAGCATCATAAACAGTTATGTCAACCCTTTTTTTTTTTTTCTTTTTTTTTTTTACAACTCTCAAAACCTCAGAGTCCTTAACAACTCTCAATCAGCCTCTTAGGTGGCTGAACATGTCTCTTAGGTCTAGAGTTAGACAGTCTCTCAACAGCAGGTGACGCGGACACTGCTGTCAGTCCTTGGTCAGCAAGGTCAGGCTCAGTGTCAGCAAGTTCTGCAGGTCCAGCTGAGTCCTGTTGAGCCTTTTCCTGAGCTGCAATGTTGCCTTCAGTCAGCTGTAGTTGAAGATCCGTGCGGTTCCTTCTCAGAGTCGGTCCATTTTCCATCTGGATCCTATACGAACGTGGAGCAACTTTCTCTTCCACCTGTCCTTTTTGTCTCCAAGTGCCTGTAGAAATGTCTCTGAGACGCACAACGTCTCCCGGCCTCAGCATAGGCAGGTGTTTTGCCGTTCTATCATGCAGCTGTTTTTGCTTTGCTTTTTGTACTTCCTTAGCGTGTCTGACTTTGTGTGCGCCTTTGGGTGTCAGCAAATCCTCGTTGACTGGTAGGTTGGAGCGAATGCGCCTACCCATCAGCATTTGGGCTGGTGACAGTCCATTTTGTAGAGGTGCACTCCGGTAGATCAGTAAACTTTTCTGAAAGTCATCTTTGTCCTGTGATTTTTTTAACAAGTTTTTTACTGTTTTTACAGAGCATTCTGCCAAGCCGTTGGACTTTGGATAAGTTGGACTTGACGTGGAGTGTTGAAACCCCCATTCCTTGGCAAAGGCAGCAAACTCACAACTAGAAAACTGGGTACCATTGTCAGAAAACAGTTCGCATGGAACACCATGTCTGGCAAAAACAGTCTTTAAATAACTGACAACTGCTTTGCTCGATGTTGACTGCAACGCTCCAATTTCCGGATAGTTTGAAAAGTAGTCTGTGACTACCACGGAGCTCCTTCCATCAAAGTCAAATAGATCAGTTCCTACTTTGTAGTACGGTCTGTGGGGCACTGGATGAGTCATCAGTGGCTCAGCTTGTTGTTTTGGCCTGTAAGTTCGGCAAACTCCACATGACGTTGTTGTTTGGCTAATATCCTGATTGATCCTTGGCCAGTACATTACTTCTCTAGCCCTCCTTTTACACTTGACTTCACCGAGGTGGCCATCGTGTATCTTTTCGAGCATCTGTTTGCGCAGTGAGTACGGAATAACAAATTTGCTCCCTTTTAGCACAATGTCATCCACCACTGTGAGCTCAGCTCTACAATTCCAATAGTCTTGTATTTTCAAGGGGCAATCCTTTTTGTTGTCAGGCCATCCATTCTGTACTGTGCTCTTGAGTTCTTTCATAGTTTCATCTGCAATAGTCTCTCTCCGTATGTGTTCTGTTCTGTCTGCAGTCACCGGCAAAGATGTCACTACCATATCTACATATGCCTGTATCTCTGTGCTATTTTCACTGTCTGCAAGTTCTCTCTTATCCACTGCTCTAGACAATGTGTCAGCTGTGTACATATATTTTCCTTGTGTATACATCATGTGCACGTCATATTTTTGCAGTCGAATTAGCATGCGCTGTATTCGTACTGGACAGTCATTCAATGGTTTGTTCATGATGGACACCAACGGTTTATGATCAGTTTCCACTTGAAACATCTGTCCATATACATATTGATGGAAACGCTCACATGCATACAAACTTGCTAACAGTTCTTTTTCAATTTGAGCATACCTGGTCTCGGCACTTGTCAGTGCTCTGGATGCATAGGCGACAGGTAGCCACTACTCTTCATGTTGCTGCAGTAGCACTGCTCCCAGGCCGTACTGCGATGCATCTGCCGAGATCCTGGTGCTCTTCTCGGGGTCATAAAACTTTAACACAGGCTCCTGTGTAAGAGTCTCTTTCAGTTTTAGAAAACATTGTTCTTGCTCGTGGGACCAAATCCATTCATTCTTTTGTTCAAGAAGACTCCTGAGAGGTGCTGACTGTGTTGACAGTTGTGGGACAAACTTGGCAAGATAGGTGACCATCCCTAGGAAACGTCTGACCTCATTTTTGTTGGTTGGCCTTTCCATGTTGTTGATTGCTGAAGTTTTTCTCGGGTCTGGCTTCACGCCCTCTTCACTCACAACATCTCCCACAAAGGTAAGTGACTTCACTCCAAACTCACATTTTTCTTTGTTAAGTTTCAGGTTCATCTCCCTTGTCTTGTCTAGCACTTGTCTCAGTCTTTCGTCGTGTTCTTTTCGGGTTGAGCCCCACACTATGATATCATCCATCATTGTCTCAACTCCAGGTATGTGCTCAAAAATCATGTGAATGGTCTTATGATATACTTCAGGCGCTGACAAGATGCCGTATGGTAGACGAAGAAACCTGTACCTGCCCTCCGGGGTGTTAAATGTGCACAGTCTTGAACTCTCCTCGTCAAGCTTCATCTGCCAGAAACCTGATGAAGCATCTAATTTGCTGAACCATTTTGCTCCAGCAAATTGTGCCATGATCTCTTCCCTGGTTGGTAACTTGAAGTGCTCTCTTCTGATCGCTTTATTTAAGTCTCTTGGATCCAAGCATATTCTTAGGGCACCTGTTTTCTTTTGCACAACAACCAGCGAGCTGACCCATTCAGTTGGCTCATCTATTCTTTTAATGACTCCCAACTTTTCCATTCGTGCTAGTTCATCTTTCAGTTTTTCCCGCAGAGCAAATGGGACTTTCCTGCACAGGTGCACAACAGGAAACACATTTTTATCTACACATATTTTATGTAGTCCAGGTAGACATCCAAGTCCTTGAAAGCAGTCCTTATACTCTTCCATGAGTGTGTCCTGAACATTTGTAGTTTCTTGAGATGTCACCACAAACACTCTTTTGACAAGATTGAGCTTTGTGCATGCACTGAGTCCCAGGATTGGTTGTACACTCATATCCACGATCAGTAGCTGTGCTCTCATTTGTCGACCCTTGTGTTTAAAAGTTGCAATACATCCGCCTTTAACAGGAACTCGTTCTCCAGTGTATCCACTTACTTTGGTTTTTACTGGATGGATTTTGCTCTTTACATTCAGTGTTTTGTAATCTTCCAAAGATAGCAGGTTTACGTGAGCACCTGTATCTAACTTGAATGGTATTGTCGTCTGATTCACTGTGATTGGAACAATCCATTCTTCTTTTTCAATTGTGCATGCTTGCACCACATTGACAAGAAACTCCTTATCATCATCTTCTTCAACTGTGTGAACTTTCTGTCTTGAAGCTGCTTTGCAACACTTTGCATAGTGATTGCTCCTTCCACAGTTGTTACATGTTTTTCCATATGCAGGACAATATTTTGGCTTGTGGCTGCCTCCACATTTACCACATTTAAATTCCACAGATTTGTCTTTTTGATCCTTTTGTTTGGTACACATTTTCTTTTTCCATTGTTCTTTATGTATGGCATGCACTGTTGTTTCACCTCTCCGTAGCTCTTTTGCTTGAGCTCTGGTGGTCTCAGCTGCTCTACACATACTGACACACTTATCTAACGTAAGCCCAGTTTCTCGAAGCAGTCTTTCTCTCAGTGCATTATCCATTGTACCACAAACAATCCTATCTCTCACTAATGAGTCTCTCAGAGTGTCAAATTCACATGTTTTGCTTAGTGTATGAAGCTCTGCCATGCACTGATCAAAAGGTACTCCTTGCTTTTGGTCATGTGTGAAAAACTTATACCTCTCAAATGTCACGTTTTGACGAGGCACAAAGTATTCTTCAAACTTTGTCATTAGCTGTTCCAAAGTCAAATTAGCTTCATCCAGCTGAAAGCTATTATATATGTCCAAAGCATCTTCTCCAATAACATGCAAAAGTATATGAGCTTTCAGCTTTTCATTATCACCTCCTGCTCCGCTTGCTGCTAAATATATATTAAATCTTTGCTTAAAACGCTTCCAGTTATCAGCAAGATTAGCAGTTAGTAGCATTGGGCTAGGTGGACTTAGCTTTTCCATGACTGCACTTTGGGGTAAGTTACCGGGACTCCACAGCTCTTTGTGTTGTTGGCTTTCCTCCAACTCGGGCACAAGATCCTCTTCTATTTGTTCAATTTGTCCCTTGTCCTCTGTGTCACTTTACCGCCGCTCATAGTCTTCACACACCGTAGCAAACTCCTCAGAAATGTGGCGTCCTTCGCACGTTTTCACTCACGAGACCAGAGACATCTTCCTTCCGCTCGTTTTTCGTGGCTCCCTCGTGGCAAACATTCCGTGCGACGCTGCTCACGGCCACTTCTGACACCATGTGTTGTCTGTCTATTAGTAAATAATGCAGACGAGGCGTGTTGGCTGAGTTCTAAACGTTTACTCATAAAGCGTGCTCATAACCACATTCTAGCTGCAGGCATGGCCACATACCACCTTCCGGGCTACCTCGCATGCTCATCATTCCTGTTGCATGCTGGGTAGTGTAGTTCTTATATTCCCTGGCACATAACATCACAGTAGCCACGTGCTTCCACTAGCTTGCAATGCATTTGAGTGCACATTCACTTAGCCAATGATGCCAACATGGTCTTCAAGTAAGTGCAACTTGATTAAACTTGCACTTGGTTCGTGCAAGTTTGTAAAAAAGAATTAGGTTTCACAAAATTTACAGTGTCTCACACTTGCACTTAACTTTAAGCAAGTTAGGTTTATTTAAAGTTTAAAAAAAAAACAAGACAAATCCACATCACTTCAGCAGATAGCATGTAGCACTGGTATATGCATGCTACTAAAGTGCCAACTGAATTACTAGCTATGGACAGAACTAGATAAATCCTTAGGAATATTCATTTCATAGTCAGACTTTATTTTATGTTAAGTTATTGTTTGCCAAGTTATCATTTACTATTTCCCTTCTTTGATACACATCTGACGTAACCCACTTTTGGGGTCATGGACAGTTCCACACACATCCACTAGGGGAAATGTAGAGTTTCACACAGATTGGGGCGGGGGGCGGTAGAGTGAGACCACACACACACACAAAATATCTGAAAAAAGCCAATTTTGGGGACAAGGGAGATTTTAAAACAGACACCCATATTTGAGCATGCTGAATGCAACTGAAATGAAATCTAATTGGGGACCGTGGTTTTGGTCCCCAATAGCAATGGCGTCCCCAATCAACTGGTGTGTGAGCGGATGAACATCCCCAATTTGGACATAAGTAAGAACACACACACACACACACACACACACACACACACACACACACACACACACACACACACACACACACACACACACACACTAACTACCGGTAACTAAGGTTGAAGTCCAAGAACCAATAAAAAAATAGCAACTAAACAAATCAGACGTTACTCACAGGTTACTTAATACTTGAGTGAAAACAACAACCAAGCAGTTTCTACATCACTCACTCACCATCAAAGGCATCAGTGGACTGCTGGGAGTGTTTTGTGTTTGCTGTTGGGTGAAACTCAGATGAAGCAGCTACTCCTGATTCTGGTGCAGCAGAGCATAAAGGTTGGAAAAACTGATGCAGAACTAACCTATTATTGGACAAAATCTAAATTAGATTCTAAGCACCATAGCTCTCGGCGGAGAGCTTCACATTCCCAGACCAATAATATTTTCAAACCATTCAAAAGTCAGTATAATCTGTCCAAAAATTTAAATACTGGTAGTCTTTTTTTACTTTGTTGTATACTGCTATGAAAACAATAACAACACATATTTGAACATATAACTTTTTTGTATTTTAGCTGTTAAATGTCCCTCTAATAACACATTTTGCATGACCACATTTTTGTGGCCATGAAGGCATCACTGGCTGAGCCGAGTGTGTGGGTCTTTTAACGCAAATGAAAGAGAGCAAGCAGTTGCTGTCAATAATACGACATATTTGTTTGTTTTGGTGTGATTTTTTTTTTTTTTTTTTTTTTTTTTACTTTCCACCAAAACTTTTATTAATTCATTTTTCAGTGCATGTTAGCAGACCGAGTGTGTGTGTGTGATTGATTGATTGAATTATTTATTTCAAACCTGCACAGTACAACACACTTTTTTTTTTAAACATTTTGGCAGGGACATTTATGAAAGGCTTGAAAAGGGGTTGGATGAAGCAAATGCTTATAATATCCCAACCCCTCTCACTCATTCCACATTTAACATAAACAATATAATACAAGAACAGTCGACAGTAATACATTTTGCTCAATAAAATGATTTTTGATGCACTACACGTCCTTCTCTTCCTTAAAAGGTTGGCATTGTTTTATCTGTTGAGGCCACTTGTTGAAAATGGTACAGAATAAATGGTTATGTGTTTATTTTTTCTTTAGAGTTTGATTTGGATTTTGTGCACTGCATAGATTTTCCATTCGGTGAAGACAAGAGAGCAGTTGCGCAATTGAGCAGGCGCGCACCTCAGAGGGGACATTGGTGTAGAGAAAACCATTTTTCAGAAGAGACGGCGGGGCCAAGAGTGTTATTGAAATGATAAAATTAGAATTCTGTATGGCTTGTCTTTGTTTTAATTCAGATTAATTTGTATGAATGTTTATTAGTTTAGTGTATGCAGATTCATTTGTCTGGGGACTATGTGTGGGCCCTTACGGGCTGTTGGTCCTGAGAATTGTCGTCATCTTTCCGCCCTATAGACTGCCCTGGTTCTATAAGAAACCTTACAAACTTTGCTTGGAGTGATGAATGAACAATCATTTTGAGCAGAAACAATACAGACGAATAGTAGACAAATATGATATACTTCCGGTTCAAGGTGTGAAACAAGAAGTACATTTTCAACCCGCAGCACCTACAGTGAGCAAACTCGTCCAAAAGATGGCACCAATGCGCAAACGATAAGGCAACTTTTTAAGTGTCTCTGTCGGTGTTTTCTGAAAACTATTTCTTGAATACAAACCATTATGGCCATTAGTGAAGAAAACTCCAGAAATTAGCCCCACCTTTTTATTATATTATTCAAAGCGTAAGAAAAAAGTAAAAATAAAAGCTTATCGTCTGGAAAACACAGTAATCATTTTCGTACTCTGAAATGTAACTATATGTTAATTATTGTTGTATTTTACTGTAGTGTAGAACTGCACTGCATCGAAATACTAGAAACACCCCACAGTGTGATGAGGCGTTAGAGAATATACTGGACTGTAGTTGTTCCGACCATTTGTGGTTACATAAGCAAAGGATATTGGTTTTAAAGTTATTGAGACCAAAACTGGAGAAACACACTTTAGGATCACGTCAAAGATGACCCTCAAAGGAAAAAGAGTAAACTAACAAATGTATTAACTGTTGATGCAATTAATGAATGTGACATCGCAGATAAGAGCATGCAGCAGCATGACATTTTTCAATAATCAGGACCATAGCAGTGAATCATCTATGTTTCCACAGCCTTTCATAAAGGTAAAAAAAAAAAAAAGAGACAGAATCAGGTAAGGGATGTGCAATGAGAATATCAATCCCAGAGCAAGAGCCCAGCAGCCCAACCCTACCTAACAACGTCTCTTCCATACCTAATGTTGAACACTGGGCAAACTCCTCTCATTAGAACAGTGAGAAAGCCGTATATCAAAGGGTGGATTGCCGTCAGCTCTCTCAGGGAGACTTCTGGGTAAAGCAGTGCCCTAGGAGTCGGACCCCATACAATACATTTACTTTATGTATTTTCACAGTGCATACACAGTTTGTTGCACACATACACCATAGCAGCTGCTACATTCGTCCAAAAACAAACTGTATATGATGAATGTCCCATTCATTATTACTAAGGTTATTTCTTAATAAAACATGAAAATTCCAGTAGTATACAGGATTCAAAATGTGTTTTTCATATAAATTGTCACATTGATATGTGTGGGGCTATGTGGATGTTTATCTGTAAATACAAACGTTTGTACAATCAATTTCAGATAATATTACCATGCCTGTAGGGTACAGGGAATTGGCTGACAGTGTTTAAAAAACCCTGCATATATTTAATCACTTGGCTGTCACGGTTAAAAAGAATACCTGTTAAACAGATGGTTGGTAAACAAACATCTTTCATGCGCCTTTCTTATGTTGTGCTTGCATGTTTTCGGAGGGCAGCAGCTGGTGCAACGCAGACACCAAACACCAAAGCCTCTCATTATGTTCCCGGCGCTTCACACAAATGTGAGCGATAGTGTATGATTGTGGACATTTGACATGATTGGTTGTGAAATGTCAGGAACGTTTGGACGGACCACAGCAAACGTCTTCTATGGGCCCTTTTTCGATTATAATTTATTGTTGACTGGCACACCTATTATTATTGTTGTGATGAATCTATCATTTTGTCCTGAAACGCAAATCCTGCCACTCAGTCAAGTGCTTGGGTAGGAATGGAATCAAAAGGGACTGACAGTATATGCCTTCTCAATGCCATTGTTATATGAAAGTAAACCGTCGGGGCCACAACAGTCAGGGTTCTCAACACAAATAGGACAGCTTGTTGGCAGGACTGCTCGACACAATTTTAATTGCCTTTTTGTCATCCGTCCATCCATCCATTTTGTACCGTTTGTCCCTTTGGAGCCTATCCCAGCTGCATTTGTGCGGAAGGCGGGGTACACCCTGGACAAGTCGCCATCTCATCACCGGGCCAACACAGACAACATTCACACACTAGGGCCAATTTAGTGTTGCCAATCAACCTATCCCCAGGTGCATGTCTTTGGAGGTGTGAGGAAGCCAGAGTACTCAGAAGGAACCCACGCAGTCACGGGGAGAACATGCAAACTCCACACAGAAAGACCTCCGAGCCCGGAGATCAAACCCAGGACTTTCGTATGTGTTCTATTTGTGTTAAAGCAGTTTGATACTATCTGCAAAGGTTGAATAGAGGCAATTGGATTATTTTTGTTTTTTTAAGACATTTTACTTTTAATTAATGAAAACGTCTACAACAAACAAGAAGAGCCAAGTTGCATTGAGTCAACCTTTTATGGATTGCCATGACCTGATGATGGACAATCGACCCATTCATATTTTTATACTGTTTGACTCCAACTAGAATTTGGCTCATGTTTTGAAGTAGTGTGAACCTCAATTTACAAGCTCAATTGGTTCAGTGACAGAGCTTTTAACTAGGGATGTCCGATAATGGCTTTTTGCCGATATCCGATATTTCGACATTGTCCAACTCTTTAATTACCGATACCGATATCAACCGATACCGATATATACAGTCGTGGAACTAACACATTATTATGCCTAATTTGGACAACCGGGTATGGTGAAGATAAAGTCCTTTTTTTAAGAAATAATAAAATAAAATAAGATAAATAAATTAAAAACATTTTCTTGAATAAAAAAGAAAGTAAAACAATATAAAAACAGTTACATAGAAACTAGTAATTAATGAAAATGAGTAAAATTAACTGTTAAAGGTTAGTACTATTAGTGGACCTGCAGCACGCACAATCACGTGTGCTTACGGACTGTATCCCTTGCAGACTGTATTGATATATATTGATACATATTGTAGGAACCAGAATATTAATAAGAAAAAGAAACAACCCTTTTGTGTGAATGAGTGTGAATGGGGGAGGGAGATTTTTTGGGTTGGTGCACTAATTGTAAGTGTATCTTGTGTTTTTTATGTTGATTTAATAAAAATAAAAATAAAAGATAAAAATAAAAACGATGCCGATAATAAAAAAAACGATACCGATAATTTCTGATATTACATTTTAAAGCATTTATCGGCCGATAATATCGGCAGGCCGATATTATCGTACATCTCTACTTTTAACTCAACTCACTTGTACCTCAAATCAATGTTGCCCATTAAAATGAATTGAAAAAAATGTAATGCTGCAAGCTAGACCCCCCACCCCATCAAAAAAAAACAAAATGTTCTCCTTCCAGCTGCTTCTATGTCAAACACATCATCAGCAGCTTCTCCATATTTTCATTGAAAAATGTCTACTGTTTTGATATTATCGACTCATTCTGCTTCAGTTTGGTGCAGAGTGGCATTGATATGTTTGAACTGCTTCACCAAGTCGACTACACGCTGGGTCATGGTTTTGATGATTTATTTCTTTAATTCAATACATGTCATTCACTTCTTCTACTTAGCACTGTCCTTCACATTCACCTTAAAATTTCATATTGTTGTTGTGACCAAAATTATCATTGTTATCCTTAATATCACGGTAGTGTTGAATGGGCTCAAAAAGTATGTATCTACACAAGGAAATCTTTGAACAAAGTCCAATTGCCTCCATTGTTAGCTGACGTTTTCTTACAATTATTTAGGAGTTAGAATGCATTTTTTTAAAAAGGAGAAGGTGTGCTTGTCTCACATAGGAATTCTGAATGATAGGCAAAAATATCCCCAAAATAGCAGTTTCCCTTTAAGAGCCATATTATTGTTATTTGAGTGTTTAAATAGGTTTACCTTCTTTTTTTGTTAGACTGGGGTATGATATTTGTCATGGGAAAAGACTAGAGATGTCCGATATTATCGGCCGATAAATGCTTTAAAATGTAATATCGGAAATTATCGGTATCGGTTTCAAAATTATCGGTAGCGGTTTCAAAAAGTAAAATGTATGACTTTTTAAAACGCTGCTGTGTACACGGACGTATGGAGAAGTACAGAGCGCCAATAAACCTTAAAGGCACTGCCTTTGCGTGCCGGCCCAGTCACATACGTATTATCTACGGCTTTTCACACACACGAGGCATACTTGGTCAACAGCCATACAGGTCACACTGAGGGTGGCCGTATAAACAACTTTAACACTGTTACAAATATGCGCCACACTGTGAACCCACACCAAACAAGAATGACAAACACATTTCGGGAGAACATCCGCACCGTAACACAACATAAACACAACAGAACAAATACCCAGAACCCCTTGCAGCACTAACTCTTTCGGGACGCTACAATATACACCCCCCCCACCTCAACCCCCCCTCCAACCCCGCCCACCTCAACCTCCTCATGCTCTCTCAGGGAGAGCATGTCCTAAATTCCAAGCTGCTGTTTTGAGGCATGTTAAAACAAATAATTCCACTTTGTGACTTCAATAATAAATATGGCAGTGCTATGTTGGCATTTTTTTCCATAACTTGAGTTGATTTATTTTGGAAAACCTTGTTACATTGTTTAATGCATCCAGCGGGGCATCACAACAAAATTAGGCATAATGATAAATGATAAATGGGTTATACTTGTATAGCGCTTTTCTACCTTCAAGGTACTCAAAGCGCTTTGACAGTATTTCCACATTTACCCATTCACACACACATTCACACACTGATGGCGGGAGCTGCCATGCAAGGCACTAACCAGCAGCCATCAGGAGCAAGGGGTGAAGTGTCTTGCCCAAGGACACAACGGATGTGACTAGGATGGTAGAAGGTGGGGATTGAACCCCAGTAACCAGCAACCCTCCGATTGCTGGCACGGCCACTCTACCAACTTCGCCACGCCGTCCCATAATAATGTGTTAATTCCACGACTGTATATATCGGTATCGGTTGATATCGGAATCTGTAATTAAGAGTTGGACAATATCGGAATATCGGATATCGGCAAAAAAGCCATTATCGGACATCTCTAGAAAAGACGTTAATGTGTTCTGTATTCATGTTACTATTTACGCTAGTTTGCCATTAATGTGCTAGCTGCTTCTCTAAGAAATGAGCAGTATCACCGTGAGTTTATCAAAGTGCAATAATCAATCATGGTTTTATGACACTTAAAATTTTAAATGGTAACACTAACCGTCATGAATTTCACCATGGTTTATCATTACACCAGTAATCGTTCAATTCATATTCTAATGACAAGAAGAGAGCAGAATTGTTAAATGACACTGATAAAAATGTGAAATAGCACTACAAGAAAGCTAACACGTACTGTACCTCCTGGACGATGGCCTCATGTAGCTTCTCTGTCAGACAAAAATTAGCTATGAAGTACCATACAGCGCCCTTTCTTCACTGCAGTAAAAGGTCACATTTGTAGTGCAATTGAAGCTAGGCAGGTAACGCTAACTAGCTGCTGCCAAACTGAGGCAGAGTGACAGCTAAGGCAAAGAGTGCAAAGTTGCTCTAGAAATTGAAAAGCATGAAACAACATTTTAATGCTCTACTAAATAACTAAATGAATGAATAAATGAATGTGTCTGCCAATATGGAGGATTATAATTCCAAGATCAAATACTTGGACGTAGGGAAAAACTGCACTTTCAGACAAAACAGAGGTGATCATCCAAAGTATATTTTCATGGAGGATAGTGCATGTACCTAAAATACAAATACAGTAGAAGGTTAGAAAGACATGTATTTTATTTTATTAAAGCAAATAAATGAGGATCCGTTTCCAGGGAGGGTTGGACTCCACCAGGGATGCCCTTTGTCACCAATTCTGTTCATAACTTTTATGGACAGAATGTTGAGAACTAGTCAGGGCGGTGAAGGGATCCGGTCAGAGGTGGGACCAAGTCATTGCTTTGCAAGTCACAAGTAAGTCTCAAGTCTTTGCCCTCAAGTCTCGAGTCAAGTCCCGAGTCAAGACAGGCAAGTCCGAGTCAAGTCCAAAGTCAAGACTGGAAAGTCTCAAGTCAAGTCCCAAGTCCTGCATTTTGAGTTTCGAGTCCTTTCAAGTCGTTTTAACCACAGACTAATGTATTTACACAGATTGTGTATGCTTTTAAAACGCTGTATTTATTTATTAAAACACGTGCATCTGAAATTGCAGGGAAAAAGATAGTGCTGACATTGCACTTCAAAATAGCACTATTAACCAGTCATTTTAAACATGTAACTCATTCCTTTACAGAATAAACACATTTGAAAAAACAAGTGCAACTGTACTTATTTGCACAAAAGTGTTAACATTGTATTTCTATGGCATATTGTATTGTAACTAGTTCCACAGCGGGCAGCACGGTGGAAGAGGGGTTAGTGCATCTGCCTCACAATACGAAGGTGCTGAGTAGTCTGGGGTTCAATCCCAGGCTCGGGATCATTCTGTGTGGAGTTTGCATGTTCTCCCCGTGACTGCGTGGGTTCCCTCCGGGTACTCCGGCTTCCTCCCACCCCCAAAAACATGCACCTGGGGATAGGTTGATTGGCAACACTAAAATTGGCCCTAGTGTGTGAATGTGAGTGTGAATGTTGTCTGTCTATCTGTGTTGGCCCTGCGATGAGGTGGCGACTAGTCCAGGGTGTACCCCGCCTTCTGCCCGATTGTAGCTGAGATAGGCTCCAGCGCCCCCCGCGACCCCGAAGGGAATAAGCGGTAGAAAATGGATGGATGGATGGATAGTTCCACAGCAGTTTCTGTCCTGTTCTTACCTTATCTCATTGATCTCATCTCATACTGTATGTGTGTTGATGTGTGCGTACACATGAAAAACATAACAAATATATGAACAAAACAATGAACAGAGTTGTACTTTTTAGATGTCAGGGCCCTATGCAATATGTACACATATTCTTAATATAGTATACATTTTAACTGACCTTTATTTGACTATGTTTGTCTTTTTGTAGGTGGCTAAAATACGCGGTGCTTCTGACCGCCGTCTAACGTTACGTTACTGTGTGTGATACATTGACTAACGTAATGTTACTGTGTGTGATACATTGAATAACGTTACGTTACTGTGTGTGATACATTGACTAATGTATCACACAGTAACATTAACGTTATCCCCAGATAATGCAGGGTTGCATTATCTGGGGATAATGCAACCCTGCTTAAAAAAAATCACTTGACAAAAAGTATGAATAAGGTAGCGAACTGCAGTGGACACAACAGATTGCCGTGTTTGCAATGACGTTATAACCATAGACATCTTATAAGTAGATGCAGCATTGGTTGCTGTGACGTGAGCAATTTGGCCGCCATCTTGAAATGGCGATGAGGAGCCGGCGAGCAGCCTAAACTGACAGTTGACAGGTAGAAAACAATGATGCCAGGCTGATGTTCAGCATTTTCCTGCTCAAATGAGCGGATTGTTGAAAATAGGAATCGGGGAATTACTTTTCACAAGTAAGATTTAACATTAACGTACTATTGGTTGTATTTTATGAAAATAATATTACCACAGAGTTGAGAAGGAGCAAAGATCTTCAATATTTGTATGTGAAAGTCACAAAGAAATCTTCTGGGGGAGGATGACCCTCCTACAGGGGTTTGGTTTACAAACTTTCAGCCCCACCTAAAACAAAATTCACCAGCCGCCACTGATTATGATGCATTCTCATTTTGGTCAAAGTATAAGACAATACTTTCTTAACAGTATAATTGTAACCAGGAATAAGTCTTCAAGTAACAATATTCAAATACTAACATTGTTGGGTAAAACAGAATTTGGTTTTATTCTGAATCCAGTGAAACAGATTGGTGGTTTTAGCTGATATAAAGACTTTCAGGTGTTTATATATGTTTAAGTATTTGGCAGACGCTTTTATCAAAAGCGACTTACATTAAAAAAAATACATATAAAACAATCACTGCAAACATGATCATTAAAGGGAAGCAACAGAGATACAGTCTATAGGTCTGTAAGATATATAGATATCTAATGTATTCATACATTGTTTATGTAGGATATACGCATGTATATATAACCTAATCATATTGTTTATTCAATTTAAAAGTTTACCGTTTTTTTTTTCCCCTTCTATGGGATTATATTCCCAGTTTTGATCTCGGATGTCTGGTCACTTATAGCGTATAAGAATATTATATTACTGTTAAGCAAACTATGAATAATAAAACACGCCAAAACATGAGTCTGTTATCATAGCTACACATATGACAAAAGGGGGGTGAAAATCAGTGGTATTCAGTGAGGTAAAATGAATTAATCGCGCTGACAGTTCATTGCTCCTGCCAAATGAATTGCACTGAGTGGAGCAGATCACCACTCCAAGATGGCGGCTACGCGTGTCGTCTGCGCCAGTAGGCAGTAGCGCTTCATGCTGCGTCTACTTATAAGATGTCTATGGTTATAACGATAGCAGTCAGTTTGCAGCCTCACTGATTTAACTACACAGTAAATAAAAGTCACGTTACTTAGCCAATAAACGTTATCTTACATTCAAAACTTACCCTTCTTTGTGCAACTTCAAATGTCGAACGAAGTTGGAAGTTGTTGCGTCTCCGTCTGCAATATTCGAACTGCGTGATTTGCATACGACAATTCGTTTTTTGTTGACCAAGTCGTAGTTTTTATACCCGAACGAAACCAACTTTGGCATAATTGTTTCTCACTGGCACGTTGTTTGACAACTCTTGTTCATTGGTTGTACTGCAATTTGATTGGATGAATGCTGTGTGATGAAAACAACGTAGATCTAATTTGATTGGCTATTGTACTGAGAGCACACCAGCTGACAGGAACAACACGCTGATAGACACAGACGAAGAAAATGAAAAATACGGAGCGCTCCCAAATAACTTTTTAAGCTTTGGATTTTGGGGAAAGTGGCAAGTCATGTCAAGTCAAGAGGCTCAAGTCCAAGTGAAGTCACAAGTCATTGATATTAAAGTCTAAGTCGAGTTGCAAGTCTCTTTACATTTTGTCAAGTCGAGTCTAAAGTCATCAAATTCATGACTCGAGTCTGACTCGAGTCCAAGTCATATGACTCGAGTCCACACCTCTGGATCCGGTTTGGTGGCTGCAGGATTAGGCCTCTGCTTTTTGCTGCTGATGTGGTCCTGATATATATATATATATATATATATATATATATATATATATATATATATATATATATATATATATATATATATATATATATATATATATATATTTATATTTATATATATGTGAGTTCCCTCCGGGTACTCCGGCTTCCTCCCACTTCCAAAGACATGCACCTGGGGATAAGTTGATTGACAACACTAAATTGGCCCTAGTGTGTGGAAGTGACTGTGAATGTTGTCTGTCTATCTGTGTTGGCCCTGCGATGAGGTGGCGACTTGTCCAGGGTGTACCCCGCCTTCCGCCCGATTGTAGCTGAGATAGGCTCTAGCGCCCCCCGCGACCCCGAAGGGAATAAGCGGTAGAAAATGGATGGATGGATATATATATATATATATATATATATATATATATATATATATATATATATATATATATATATATATATATATATATATATATATATACATATAACCGCCCATGTCCTAATAGCCGTCCGGGGTCTGACCCCATTTTGTGAATTAACCGCCTCTTCCTAATAACCGCCCATGTTCAAATAGCCGCCCGTGGGCTGTTATTTGCATAATTTAGATTAAAATCATATTGATTTCATGAAGCCCAATTTATAAGCTAAAAGGAAAAGCAAAGGTGCAGTAATTCTGGTCATTACGGTAACTGCAGACGTTACGTGGGGATTCTGGGTAATTAACATATTGCAATGCAGGGCCGGCCCGTGGCATAGGCCGTATAGGCAAATGCTAAGGGCGCCGTCCATCAGGGGGCGCCACGCCAGTGCCACAAATGTTGGAGAAAAAAAAAAAAGAAAAAAAAAAGTTGGTATTATTATTTCTAAATACAAAAAATAATCCCACGTTAATTAAAATGCAAAGTAAAGCCTATTTAATAGAAATATTATTTGTTACAACATTACGCCCCCCCCCCCTCTCCCCCGCACGGTGCGCCCCCTCCCTTCCCGTATCATGACTCTTTTTGGACGTCACCACATCAAAAAATCAACACAAGATGTCAAAACGGTCAAAACTGTCAGGTGCCCAGGGAAGAAAAAAGAGAAAAGAAGAGGAGTAGAAACGAGAAAAGACAGAGTTAGCAGGTAGGTAACGTTAGCCTACATGAAATGATTTGTCTGTTACAGAATGTGATAGTAACCTGGCTTTTTAGCATTAAGCTAATGTTACATGATTCGGCAATTGCTAATCAATAAATAGCTAGTTCTGTTTTAACGTCGGGTTAATATTGTGGAGGGGGCTAAATTGTTATGGAAAATAATAATGTAACGTTAGGTAATTACAGTACTCACCTTACATTCCTCAGGGACATTTGTATTAGATCTTTTAAGCAGGTGTTTTTTGTTTACATTGTTATTGCCTTCTGGTTAGCTAATGTTTGCCCTGCAGGTAATAGTCACTTGTCCACCCCTTTATATATTAGGTATAGTTGTAAGTAAAAAAAAAAAAGGTCAAAGACAAAACTATTCGGTTTCTTGTGAGTATACACACTTCACTGCCGATGTGGGGGGGCGCCACCTAAAATCTTGCCTAGGGCGCCAGATTGGTTAGGGCCGGGCCTGTTGCAATGGGTCACCGCATAAAGCGTAACACACACTCAACGACAACAACAAACCCACGAGGAAAAGTGTCAGCATGGCAAGCATTAGTAGCAGTGAGTTGAATGAACAGGATACCGCTACACCACAGCTGATGGACGGGAATACTTTAAGGGGGAAGAAGAACAGAAAGTTTGACTTAAAGTTCAAGCTAGCGGTTGTGAAGTATGCGGAGCAGAATTCTGGTTTGGCAGCGGCCAGGCAATTTAACATTGACCCAAAACGTGTAAGAGAATGGAAACAAAAAAAGGGAGAACTACTATCTCAGTCGGCAATCGATGGAAAACGAGCTCGCTTATCTGGTGGAGGTAGGAAGAAAGTGAGCGACGAGCTTGATGCTAATTTGTGTCAGTGGATACATCACATATGCTGCTTTATTTAAAACTTGGAGTACTGTAGCCTTTATTTTATTTAAGTGACAGTATTATTGTTCTGTTTTGATGGTGGGTTTTATACTTGAGTACTTGGTACCATCATTTTATTTTTCCCGGTAGGCTGCTTTATTTAAAAAGTTTATTTATTTTTAGTATTGGTATTCTATTTGACAATTGTTGCACTACTGCCATGTTGAGGCCTTGTTGATCTCTTGTCTTTTGATAGCCTACCTCATGTTGATCTCTTGTTTTTTTGTTTGTATATTTACAATAGCTTTTACATTTAAAGTTTTTTGTACGAAAAAAAAATACTGGACAGTAACCATTGTTTTTTGGTTGTTTTTTTTTTGTTTGTTTTTTCCTGATTTGATTTGCCTGAGAAGCTGGACAGGACAAAAAAAAAAGAAAAACAAAAAAAAAGACAGTAACCATTGTAATCAAATAATGGCCTGGTGCAGGCTGGGGCAAAAATAAATAAAAGCCTTGTGCAAATAACCGCCCATGTCCTAATAGCCGCCCGGGGTCCGACCCCATTTTGTGAAATAAACGCCCGGGCTATTTGGTAATATACGATATATATATATATATATAAAAATATTGTGTGTGTGTATGTATATATATATATATATTAGGGATGTCCGATAATGTTTTTTTGCCGATATCCGATATTTCGATATTGTCCAACTCTTTAATTACCGATACCGATATCAACCGATATCGATATCAACCGATACCCATATATGCAGTCGTGGAATTAACACATTATTATGCCTAATTTGGACAACCAGGTATGGTGAAGATAAGGTCCTTTTTAAAAAAAAATAAAAAAATAAAATAAGTTAAATTAAAAACATTTTCTTGAATAAAAAACAAAGTAAAACAATATAAAAACAGTTACATAGAAACTAGTAATTAATGAAAATGAATAAAATTAACTGTTAAAGGTTAGTACTATTAGTGTACCTGCTTACGGACTGCATCTTTTGCAGACTGTATTGATATATATTGATATATAATGTAGGAACCAAAATATTAATAACAGAAAGAAACAACTCTTTTGTGTGAATGAGTGTGAATGAGTGTACATGGGGGAGTGAGGTTTTTTGGGTTGGTGCACTAATTGTAAGTGTATCTTGTGTTTTTTATGTTGATTTAATTTAAAAAAACAAAAAAACAAAAAAACGATACCGGTAATAAAAAAACACGATACCGATCATTTCCAATATTACATTTTAAAGCATTTATCGGCCGATAATATCGGCCTGCCGACATCTCTAATATATATATATATATATATATATATATACACGGTACAGGCCAAAAGTTTGGACGCACCTTCTCCTCATTCAATTTGTTTTCTTTATTTTCTTGACTGTTTACAGTCGCGATCAAAAGTTTACATACACTTTTAAAGATCATAATGTCATGGCTGTCTTGAGTTTCCAATCATTTCTACAACTCTTTTTTTTTTTTTTGTGATAGAGTGATTGGAGCACATACTTGTTGGTCACAAAAAGCATTCATGAAGTTTGGTTCTTTTATGTATTTATTATGGGTCTACTGAAAATGTGACCAAATCTGCTGGGTCAAAAGTATACATACAGCAATGTTAATATTTGGTTACATGTCCCTTGGCAAGTTTCACTGCAATAAGGCACTTTTGGTAGCCATCCACAAGCTTCTGGCAAGCTTCTGGTTGAATTGTTGACCACTCCTCTTGACAAAATTGGTGCAGTTCAGCTAAATGTGTTGGTTTTCTGACATGGACTTGTTTCTTCAGCATTGTCCACAAGTTTAAGTCAGGACTTTGGGAAGGCCATTCTCAAACCTTAATTGTAGCCTGATTTAGCCATTCCTTCACCACTTTTGACGTGTGTTTGGGGTCATTGTCCTGTTGGAACACCCAACTGCGCCCAAGACCCAACCTCCGGGCTGATGATTTTAGGTTGTCCTGAAGAATTTGGAGATAATCCTCCTTTTTCATTGTCCCATTTAAAGCCCCAGTTCCATTGGCAGCAAAATAGGCCCAGAGCATAATACTACCACCACCATGCTTAACGGTAGGCATGGTGTTCCTTGGATTAAAGGCCTCACCTTTTCTCCTCCAAACATATTGCTGAGTATTGTAGCCAAACAGCTCAATTTTTGTTTCATCTGACCACAGAACTTTCCTTCAGAAGGTCTTATCTTTGTCCATGTGATGTCAGATGAAACAAAAATTGAGCTGTTTGGCCACAATACCCAGCAATATGTTTGGAGGAGAAAAGATGAGGTCTTTAATCCCAGGAACACCAAGCCTACCGTCAAGCATGGTGGTGGTAGTATTATGCTCTGGGCCTGTTTTGCTGTCAGTGGAACTGGTGCTTTAAATGGGACAATGAAAAAGGGAGGATTGCCTCCAAATTCTTCAGGACAACCTAAAATCATCAGCCCAGAGGTTGGGTCTTGGGCGCAGTTGGGTGTTCCAACAGGGCAATGACTACAAATACACATCAAAAGCGGCAAAGGAATGGCTAACTCAGGCTAGAATTAAGGTTTTAGAATGGCCTTCCTAAAGTCATGACTTAAACGTGTGGACAATGCTGAAGAAACAAGTCCATGTCAGAAAAACCAACAAACGTAGCTGAACTGCACCAATTTTGTCAAGAGGAGTGGTCAAAAACACAACCAGAAGCTTGTGGATGGCTACCAAAAAGGCCTTATTGGAGTGAAACTTGCCAAGGGACATGTAACCAAATATTAACATTGCTGTATGTATACTTTTGACCCAGCAGATTTGGTCACATTTTCAGTAGACCCATAACAAATTCATAAAAGAACCAAACTTCATGAATGTTTTTTGTGACTAACAAGTATGTGCTCCAATCACTCTATCACAAAAAAATAAGAGTTGTAGAAAGTATCCATCCATCCATCCATTTTTTACCGCTTGTCTCTTTCGGGGTCGCGGGGGTTGCTGGAGCCTATCTCAGCTGCATTCGGGCGGAAGGCGGGGTACACCCTGGACAAGTCGACACCTCATCACAGGGCCAACACAGATAGACAGACAACATTCACACTCACATTCACACACTAGGGCCAATTTAGTGTTGCCAATCAACCTATCCCCAGGTGCATGTCTTTGGAGGTGGGAGGGAGCCGGAGTATCCGGAGGGAACCCATGCAGTCACTTATTGGAAACTCAAAACAGCCATGACATTATGTTATTTACAAGTGTATGTAAACTTTTGATCGTGACTGTACATTGTAGATTGTCACTGAAGGCATCAAAACTATAAATGAACACATGTGGAGTTATGTACTTACCAAAAAAAGGTGAAATAACTGAAAACATGTTTTACAATCTAGTTTCTTCAAAATAGCCACCCTTTGCTTTGATTACTGCTTTGCACACTATTGGCATTCTCTCAATGAGCTTCAAGCACACCTGTGAAGTGAAAACCATTTTAGGTGACGACCGCTTGTAGCTCATCGAGAGAATGCCAAGAGTGTGCAAAGCAGTGTGCAAAACATGATGGTACCACAGCCTGGGTCAGCGAGGTGTTGAAGATGTCTGTGAGAACCCCAGTCAGCTGGTCTGCACATCCCTTAAGCACCCTGCCCGGAATGTCATCAGGTCCTGCTGTTTTCCGGGGGTTCACCCTCATCAGGGTTTTCCAGACATCTGCTGTGTCCAGGTTGAGCGGCTGCTCATCTGTACTGTATATATATATATATATATATATATATATATATATATATATATATATATATATATATAAAATGTAAAGTAGGTACAGTTGAGGACATGACCACGGTAAATGAATTTCCGCAAAGTAGGATTGTTATTAATAAATCTAATATTTTTATAGTTAAAGCATAACAAATGCTTACAACCGTCTAAAAGTTGTTGTT